>NW_012148530.1:1961118-2037484 GCF_000956105.1 Propithecus coquereli | reverse complement strand
CCAAGCTTCTTTCTGGAAGTTCTGGGTCAAATTTACCCAAGTGGTAGTGATGGAGACATGGCAATGAAATACGAGAAGTGAAAACTATAATTTTTTTAATAAAAGGAGTCTTGTTAGATTGAAGGATTAGGGGAAGTGGTCTAGGTAAGTTCCTTACAGGCTAAAGGAAAGGGCCACATATCTTGTGTGCCAGGAAACATCTGATCTTCCTGGAGTGTTGGGTTAGTTCTCATTAATCTGGGGAGGAGTAGTCTAAGGAGAGTCAGAAGAGAGGAAGTTTAGCTGCCCAGCAAGCCCCAGCTAAGAGGAAGTCCTTTAGAGGAGGAGTTACTGTGGGCAGGGAGGCAGTGCACATGAAAACCATGCAACGGAAATGGTTTTTGAAGTGCTGGAGAATCTTTATGCCACATGCAAGCTGTGTGATCTTGGGGGAACTCCTTCCATCTCTAAGCCCCATGGTGCTCATCTATATACTAGGGGTAAGAGTAGTACCTTACCCATGGTTGCTATGAGAGTTAAATGAGTAAGTGCATGTAAAGCATTTAGCAGCAGTCCAGCAGAGAGTAGATACTAAATAGCTATTATTACTGTTATTACTACAAATAACTAGGTTGTCCACACCAAGACAGCCATTCAGTAATGAGGAAGACCAGAGCATGATGTCCCATGCTTTTCGGGTGAGGGGGGCAAGTGAGTAATGATCATAACAACAACCTTTCAGGATGCTGCTAGTGCCCCTTAATCCAGGGACTAAGGCCAAGACTTTTTAACAGCTCACCAGATGGCAGACCATGAGGGAGTCTGGCACGATAACTACAGTCCTGCAAAATCTTCTCAAGGTGGATTCCTGCCTTCTTACAAATGGCCATGGAGTGAAACTGTGCAAAAACAGTGCCCACTGGGCCCAGAGGGGTCTGAGGCACTCAGGAAATGATGTTGATTCAAAGTCTGTGTCTGTGTGGAATGCATGAATGTTGTGTCACCAAACCCTTCCCAGCCTAGAGGGTCAGAAGGGAATTTGGAGGAAATAGAACTAGCCAGACTGAGAGATCATGATACCTCAGGAAACTGGATCTGCCCACTAGAGTGAGAGAGTCACATAATTAAATAACCAGCCTCATACTGTGACAAAATGTGATCATGATGATATGACACTGAGGCCTAGAATCCTGGGAATATGGTGGTGGGGAGAGAGCAGAGGTCCACAGGGATGACAAGGGTGGTTTCTTAGTCTGCTTTGTGCTGCTGTACTAGACTACAACAGACTAAGTAATTTATAATGGACAGAAATTTATTGGCTCACAGTTCTAGAGGCTGAGAAGTCCAATATCAAGGTGCTGGCATCCGGACAGGGCCTTCTTGCTGTGTCATCCCATGGTGAAAGATGAGAGAGGGAGAGAGAGAGTGAGAAAGAGAGAAGGTAGAAGGGGGCTAAACTAGCCCTTTTATGATGAACTCACTCCCAAGAGAGCAACATTAATCCATTTATGATGGCAGAGCCCTCATGGCCCAATCACCTCTCAAAGGTTCTATCTCCTAATACTGTCACACTGATAGTCAAATTTCAACATGAGTTTTGGATGCCATTTAAACCATGGCATCCCACACCTGGTGGGAAGCTAGAAATAATGAGTCGGTGGAGCCGAGCAGTTGGTATGGACGGGCGGCTTTCTCACCACGGAGTGCAGAATTACTCTTGTGGGATTGAGGGCCCCAGTTACCAGGTCTGCAGACTCCACAGCAGGCTGTTGAATGTTGAAAACCTCGTATGAGCTGTGGCTTGGAGCAGGATTTGGGAAGAGTTGTTGCTGCATTCACCAGGATGTCTAGGAGTAGTTTCTGGGAGCTTAATACTAACTCCTTTAGTCCCTCTTTTAGGATTTCAGACTATGGCAATCTTTGCAGACTCTGAACCCAAGACTAGATTTTAGGACCAGTGCTGTTGGCTTGGAATGGGCTTATCCATTCAAACATCTGGATATAAATTGGGATGCTTGGCTGGGCGCAGTGGCTCACGCCTGTAATCCTAGTTCTCTGGGAGGCCGAGGCGGGTGGATTGTTTGAGCTCAGGAGTTGGAAACCAGCCTGAGCAAGAGTGAGACCCCACCTCTACTAAAAATTAGAAAGAAATTAATCGGCCAACTAAAAATATATAGAAAAAATTAGCCGGGCATGGTGGCGCATGCCTGTAGTCCCAGCTACTTAGGAGGCTGAGGCAGGAGGATCACTTGAGCCCAAGAGTTTGAGGTTGCGTGAGCTAGGCTGACGCCACGGCACTCACTCTAGCCTGGGCAAAAGAGTGAGACTCTGTCTCAAAAAAAAAAAAAAAAAAAAAATTGGGATGCTTAATTGGTCTGCAGGCAGCTTGGGAATCAAATTAACCCTTTTTCCCATGACAGAAGTCTGTGGACGTAGTCTTAGACAGTTAACACAGTCTTTCACCCTTTTAGGGTTAGAATTGACCTCTCAATGGGAGCTCCCCTAGGGAATTCACTTGTCTCCCTCCCAATATGTTTAAAGTTGCAAGAGGACGAGGAAACTCACAGCACGCCATCTCCACTTAGTCTTAGGGTGGGCAGTATTCACCTGTATTTGGGAGACTCCCCTAGACTTTTATAGGTTAGAATGGAAAGTTTCATTTGCTTATCCTAGACCGATAGTGACTGAGATGCTTTTCCCAGTCTCAGGGGTACCCATGTGATGCCAATGCCAATGGACCAAAAGAATGATTTGATACTGCATTCAGAAGCCTTCGTATCTGTGTGGATTTGTACAGTCCTGATGATTTTCATGGAGGCGGCGGGTGAGGGGGTAATTCATTAACAACCTAACGAAAGCATGGATCGTCTCCCCCAAAAGAGACACAAATTCTTACATACAATTTCAGGTCCCCAGAAACCTACCCATGAATTCCAGGTTAAGAATTTCTACAGTAGAAACAGGACCGGCAAGAAGAGGTTTTAGGTTTTACGCTTTCTTCCTTGAAATATAAATTCTATTATTAATATATTCTAATTTAGTGTGTTTGCTGTTTGTTTCCCTGTTTTATTCCATAAAGTATTTGGGGGTACCAAGACATTTTAAGATGCATTTTTCTTTCTGTTCCTAAATTCACAGAATGTCATTACATTGGGATAATTTCAATAACCTCTGGAATTTTGTGTTATTGAAACATCTCTTATTAATCATCAGTTACTCATCACAATTTTCTGTTCCCCTTGGTACACTTGGTACCTCTGTTCTCTTAGTGACATTATTTTTTAAGGCCATCAACACACTGACACATTGGCATGCAAACCTATTAGCACAAAATATTTAGTGCAAAAATCCTAAATGACAAAGAACTATGGTAAGAAATAGGGGAAATCTAGCTAATCAATGTCGCTATAGTTTTATTATCAAGAAATCTGGCATTTAATTCATAAATATTAATCAAGATTTTATTCACTTATAACATGTTAACTATGCAACTATAAACCTCACACCTTATTTTTTTTCTTTTTTCACTTAAGAATACAGAAATGCTTGTAACTTATATGGCAACTCTCATCTTGGATCTAGAAAGTAATGCCTTCAGCTTTCAAACTTGCTTCAAAAATTGCCCATTCTTAGAAATGGTGGAAATATTTTACACTATCTGAATAATAATGAACAGTCCTGCTCAGTGATTTATAACCCTAAGAGCTTTATAATTTGATTTACGAACAGCTCTCAAATTTTCCATTGGCAGTTCGTACAACTATGAGTAAATTTTCTGGCCAAATGACTCAGTATTTTGCTGCATGACTAATCCTACACTCAGTGTGGAAACTATATAAATGCATTCTATTTGCTTGTGGATAATAAATGATTGCTTTTCAAAAACTATCTGCAAAGCATTATATAGTAGATGAATTCAATTGTATTGATGATTTTAAGCTCCCAAACTCAGCAGACTTTTTTGAAAAGTCTATAGTGCTCACAAAAAAACAACAATTTTTGTTTCACAGCATGATCATGGATTCTTCAGCCTGGCAACCCATAGAACAACAAATCCTAACAACAAATTCTAATTAAAAATTTCTAAAATGTTAAAAGAACAATCTGGAATGATTCCATTTGAAATATTTTCTTTTGTAATGATACTTTTATTTTAAAAGTTTTTATTATGGTAAAACAAATATAAAGTCCTTTCCCAGGGAGTATTTGCTGAAAACGATATTTGATATTACTGCAAATTATTAATTATTTTTCCTTCAAAAACTCAAATATTAAAAAGACAATAGTAATCCATCCATATGATGGCTTTCCTGATTCTGGTGGCTGGAAAGCACCTCCAAGATTATATTAGATGAGGTACGTTCTTCCAGACGATGTAGCTCCTTTATCTTTTAACACAAGCACATAAAAGACACTTTACCTAGAAACAAGTGGGCTACCAGTTCAAAATTAGTATGATTTACTTCTAGTAATTCATTACTAGAGGCATTCTTACCTGAACTTTTTGTTTTCAAGGGGGTAATGTTTCAATGTAACGTCCTTGTGTGCTTTCCAGTTGGGTAATTTGCTCACTTCCATATAGTTTCGTAATAAACATAGGCAATGTAGGCTACATTCCAAGACATTCCTTATCTTTCCCTAACAATCACTCCTTAGGTCTGAGTATTAGTAGCCAGGGTTGGTGGGGAGGAGATGACCATGGGCAGAGAGCCATCACAACTAGTCAGGCTCAATTTTAACTCCCCAGAGATAAAAGCAGCCTGAGAGCAGAAAGAACCAGTGGTGGTGGGGGTTGCGGGGCGGGGACTCAAGCAAAATGTTGAAACAAATCGCTAAATCACAAATCCCCAGGAGAATGCCGCCTTCTCCTCACTCTTCAATTCCTCCTCTCCCACTGCTAGTTCCATCCCCCAAGTTTTCTAGAAACTTGTTCAAATACCCCTATCTTGACATAAAGATCATTATTGGCCTTTATTCAGGCTTTAATTGATTTTCTACTCATGCCCTTTAGAGTTAAATTTCATCAAAGGTTGTAGACAACAGCCCTCTTTTCTTTCTCATCTCTCATTCCCTCTTCAACTTATTAACGTCTGGCTTTAGCCTCTCCTGCCATGATGAATCAGTTCTCTGGAAGGTTTCCAGAGGTCTCCTAGTCATCAGTCCTCAGTTCTTGCCCTCCTTAACCTCCCACTTGTGTATCTGTTCTATTAAGCCACTAAATTGGAATACTTGGCTTCTGCCATCCTGTCCTGCCCTTTGCTATCCTCCAGTCCACAAATGGAAGCTGTCTCCAAAGTTCCGATTCCAATTCTCTCTATAGCTTCTCTTCTTGCTCATTTCCTCCATTTCCATGACTCCCGCTAAAATCTATGTTGATGACTCCACAGCTGTTTCTGGTTCTGACCTCCCCACCCACATGTCCATGGGCTTGCTGGATATTTTCACACCCATGTCCTTCTGACACCTCCACCTCAGTGAGTCTAAAACTCAGTTTGTCATCTTCCTCTTCAAAACTATTCCTCCACCGTAGCTCAAAACTTGAGGTCGTCTTCAATTCCTCCCTTTTCCACAATTGGTTGCTACACAACTTAGGGCGAAAACTTTCTTTCTTTCTGACGTTTCTTCCTGATCCATAAACTAGGAACTGTGCCACAATTTCCCACCTCTAGGAAAGTACTGTGGAAGATGTTTCTCATCTTTGGAGGGTGGAAAGACTTAGTGATAGGGAAAATCAGGGCGGGCCTGGCAGCCCACTAATGGGCAGGGCTGATGTATAAAAGTCCCTTCTCTGACTCAGATGGGGCAAAGGCAATATATATAACCTAAACATTTGTACTCCTGTAAAATGCTGAAATTGAAAAAAAAAAAGAAAATTGCGAAAAAAAACTAAAAAAAAAAAATGGCAAAAAAAAAAAAAAAAGAAAAAGTCCCTTCTCACACATGGGCCTGTATCTTGCTCACCCATGCTGTTTGCCTCACGGGTTGTAAAGTGTCAGGCTCTTCTTAGCTTCTGGTCTCTATGCGGGAACTTGTACCAGTTGGGTTCCTTCGTGCCCTAGTGTTGGGGAGGCCTGTCATTCTTCAGCCAAGACTGTGTGGGTATGCTGAATTAGGGGAAAAGGAATAAGATACTCCATTTTGGCCTTTAGTCTAAGCCATGTTCTTCAATCTGACTTTATCCTGAATAAAGTTAATATCATATTTTAACTTCCTTTTTGTTCCTCTTGTCTGTTCCCAATTTGGTCAACAATCTAAAGGGAAGAAGGGCTGCATGAAGGATCACTTTGTATATACCTGATATCAAACTCTTTTAGCTATCTTCCCCAACTCCTTTGTCTTCTCTTGGGTGACAATGCTAACTCATTGTCATAAAAAATCAACAAGTTACACATACTTTTCCATTATGATTTTCATCTTTTGGTATGAAAGATTTTTGCCATGGTCCTCCTCCTCCATCCCTACTCTCGAACTTTACATTTTTTGGTGACTTTTATACATCAATTATTCTTTTTTTAAATGAAAAGCTAGTAGGACGAAAAGATATGAATTCTACTAAATTAACTTCCAAAAAGGACTGATTGGCTGATTTAATATTTATTGAATTCTACAATGCATTAGGCACTACATAAACACACAGAAAGAAGCAATTAACAGTATGCTGTTATTTGGAAAAGGCAATGATAAATTAGTAATAAATAAATCAGAAAATAATAATGGAATCAAATGCTAAATTCTTTCAAGAATTTGGTTGGCTTATTATTAGTATCCTTAAGATAACTGATGCAAAGAACAGACATGAATGCACCTAAAAAGAACAATCTATAATCCTACTGTATGGCAGTTAAGCATTTGCCTGCTAAAAGAGATAAATGATGTTCTTGTGTGCACTTGAAACTTATAAATGGCTACAGCGAGACTCAGGATGATAACAACTGTGCTAAGTAATAGCTGAGAAAACCATAATTGCTATTTGGTTGCTTTTTGTTACTAAAAATGCAGCATCTGGGGCAATTTAGTTACTATGCTGTGTCTGTAGTCTTTGACGTTTCTGTTCAAGGATATGTAGGCCATTTCAGCTCATTTACAAATTTTAATCAATGAGGAGCATAAAGTAAAGATGACCTTCCTAAATTCTATTAGTTTTTTCCACCCACTGTTTGCAAAAGGTAAATTCACTTTTTTTGTTGTTTTAAATTACTCCACCATGCCATTGTTGAGTCAATTCGGTAGAAAATTCTTCCTTTCCTGATGTACCACACATTGCAGGCTCTCAGGATTCTCTTCAATAACCCCTGCATAATGGCCAGGAATACAGTTTCTCACTGCAGAGGGCTGCAGTATCAGGAAACCTTTAGCCATGTGCATATGATGCAGTGCTACCTGTCAGACCCTCTGAGTGCCAGGAACCTCTGAAGCCTACCCTGGCATGCAGGGCAGCCTACACACTGACATTCAAGATGCCCACCTTACACATTGTCTGCAAGCGAGGTCTCTTGCATCTTCAACCCAAAACAACAGAATGAATGAGATGCGACATGTCAACGATTTGCGTGTTTATTTTGTTTTAGGAAACCAGTGCAAATAAGAAAACATATCCATTGTTTTCCATGTTTATGAAATCTGGCATTAAGAGACTGCAGTAAGCAATGCCTTTTTAGGTTTCTTTTAATACTTACAAATGGTAATTTGTTACTGGCCTTAAGAACATCAACAGTTAAGCTTTTATGCAGAGCTGTACAGCTGGTTTTTTTATAGTTAGAAAACAACACTGATTTTGAGATCCCTGCAAGCAAATACAACTTAAGTATTCTTACCAATTCTTTATGTGTTTTTCAAAATTTTACAAATTATTTTTATGGCACAATTTCTTCAGTCTCTTAAATATTCCAAAACAAGAGTCCAACCTAGTCGTTATCAGAAACTCCACAAATGCAGTAATGTGTTACCTTGTCACTATAATTGCAGTTTCCTTATGCTAGTAAATGAAAAAACAAAAAACAAAAAACCAAATATACAAACAATCCAGCCCCAACACAGGGAAAGGCAGCATTGCCTTGGGGGCAGCAGAACGCGGTACAGCACCAGCTGCCCAGGCCACAAGATGCCGCAGACTGACTGCTGCAGCAGCCGCTTCCTGGCCAGGTGGCTGTGGTCCGCAGGAAGGCACACTGCAGCGCTCCCGCTATGCCTTCTGCCTTGGCATTGCACCAGTGTTAAATCCCCTGGCCACCAACTACAACATACTTTTTGCTGGTTATGAAGAGATGTGGGGAAGGGACGAAGGGGAGACAGAGGGAGGGTGGGCAGGAGTGTGACAGATCACTATTGCCTCATACTGCCTAAAACATTTCTCCCCAAAATATTTACAAGCCAATCCCCAACTCCCTTCACCTGCCAGGTTTCTTAAATCTGAAATCTCCTCTCCCTTCGAATGCACTAAATGAGTCAGGGTTTTACCGTAAACGCCTTTACGGATATAAGAGGATCTAAAAAGTGCCCATTTCTCGGCTGCGAAATAGCGTTAAGTTTGGGGATGGAACAGTTCACGTCTGCAGACCGGAGCGTTCTGCTCCGGAGCGCTCCTAGTTTAGAGGGGCTTGTAGTGGTGTGGCCCTCCCGTTCCTGGAGGATCCCAATTCCCAGGGAAGGCCCTTCCCGGTGTTCGCGCTTCAGCGTGCGAGGAACCCCCCACAAGCAATAGCTCACCGGGCCGCATCCTCCAAAGCCCCAGCCTCGGGGCGGGGCGCAGGGAGGTGGGAGGTGGGGGTAGCACCGCCTGGAGGCTCCAGCCAGCGCCTTACAGTTTTCCCCCTGGCTCCTTGGCGCCCCCTGACGCCGGGCTCCCCAGCAATTCGGCCAAGGAAGGCTGGATAGGCGGAAGCCCCAGGTGTCCGGGGAGCGAAGAGGCGCCTGGCCAGTGCACCTGAGCACGGTGCGGACTGGCGGGCGGCCCCGCGGGAGGGCGCTGGGCACTCAGGCCCCAGCGCAGCCCGCGGCCGCCGCCGAAGCCGCCGCAGCCATGTCCGCGCGCCCGCGCTGCAGCATCCCGGCCGTGATGTCATCAGCCGATCCCCCGCCGCGGCGCCCCATTCCCGCCCCCCGCAGGCCGCCGCCGCTGCAGCCGGGGCGCCGCGTCTCCGCCCCGACCCACGTGCGCCGGGCTTCGGGGATGCTGAGGCTGGCGGCGGCCACAGGACGATGCGGTGGGCCCGAGCGGTCGCGGCGGCGGCGCTGCTCCTCCCCACTCGCCGCGTCCCCGGCGGGGCTGCGCCCGGGGGCTGCGCACGGAGGGGGCGGGGGTGCCCGGGGAGGGCGGGGAGAGGCTCCCCGCCGCCAAGTCGCTGCCTCGTCGCTGTCTGCTGAGTCATGGCAAGCGCTCCCCGCAGCCCTGGATCACTCGCGTAGCGCGGCGGGCGCGGGGTGCGCAGCCATTGGGCTGGGCGCGGGGCCGCGAGCGCCGGGCATGACGCGCTGAGCCGCGCTCGCCCGTGCCCGCCGTCCCGGCGTGCGCCCCGCGCGGGTGCCTGTGCCGCCGCCCTCCAGCCCGCCGCCGTGTCGCCCCCGCCTCGCCCGCACCATGATCGCCGCGGCTTTCCTCGTCTTGCTGAGACCCTACAGCATCCAATGTGCCCTCTTCCTCTTGTTGCTTCTGCTGGGCACTATCGCCACCATCGTCTTCTTCTGCTGCTGGCACCGCAAGCTCCAGAAAGGGAGGCATCCGATGAAATCGGTCTTTTCGGGTCGTTCTAGAAGCCGAGGTAAGACACGCCGCGCCGGGCTTCCTCGGGCTGGGAGGAACGTTTAAGCCGATTCGGAGAGTGAAGCGCTGCTCCGTCCCTTCTGCGCTGCCGCCCCTGTCCCCACCATTGCCCACTCCCCAAGCCGAGTACGTTTATGTATCGAACGCCCCTGGCCCTCTCTGCCCTCACCCCCGCCCTCCAGTCTCCCAGGTTTGGGTAACGCGGCGATGCGGAGGGCAGGGAGGGGAGGAACGCGCTCAGATTCTTGGTGTCAGTTCGCTGAAGCCCTAGGGGCAATTCCAGCGTCGGCCGGGGCTGCGGCAGCCTCGCCTTCGCCCATCCTTCGCTGGAGCTTAGGGGCTAGAAAGTAAGGCATGGAGAGTTCGGGGCTCCCCAACTCCCCCAGAACTTTCCCGGCAACTTCTCGCGAAGAAGTCACCTAGAGACCGATGGCCCCGCACATCCCCTCCCTGCCCCAAGATGCTCCCACCAAATTTGAGGCGTCTGGACTGTGCCTTCCCGACCCTTGTCTCCCAGGTAAGTCATTAGTGATTCGGTAGGTGAAGAACAAGGAGTTAAATGAAGCCTTATTTTTCTCTTTTCTCCTCAGATGCTGTTATGAGATCTCACCACTTTCGTTCTGAGGTAATTTATTTAGCGCGCACGCTCAAGGTCAGAAGAAGTTCTCTTTCCTGAGTACCAATATTAATCACATGCGTGTTAAGAATCCAGTAGGACGCTGAATGGAGCATGTTGTCCCCAAGCCGAAAGTGACACGTTTCTTTTTAAGTGATTCCATATTAGTGCCCAACGCAAGGGTTTCAGTGAATTTCTTGTGCAGTGGAGCAGCTGTACAAGAGGGGGAAAAGCAGCCCCTAAAAGCGCTGCAGACCTTAGAAAACCTAGTCACGGGGTTGATAGCTTAGTTTACAATCTGTAATTTGCCGGTGGAAGCTTTTTCTGGGTGCTGTCAACTGACTGTGGTTGTGTGCACTTGGATAAACGAAGAGGTTAGTGCAGAACACTTTGCTCCATATGCATTTTATTTTAGATTTTTCGATTTTACATCCCTGTTCTCTCATAAAGCTCTCCATGTTTTATTGGGGATCATCTGATGATTCTTGCAGTGAGGATGATGTATGCTTAAATGCTTACACTAGTGTGTTCTCTTAAATGCGGACCAAACCTCTAGAGCAGGTAACCCAATCACTGTGCCCAGGTGAAGCTGCTGTAGGAGGAGCTCCACTGAAGATTTAAAGAAAATAAAAGACACAAGCTCTCCCTGACCCAGCATTTCTTTAGGAGTTTTCAGGCCAACTCCCACTTAGCACACTTAGTGTAAGATAATTTTCCGTCTTTTGGGGAAAGTTGCACACAGCTGGGATTGGAGGTTGCTGCTTGATATGGTTTACTCATCTTAGCAAAGACTTCATGGTTTCACACTCAGCATTTACCTGAAGTTATTTCACCGGTTAATCAGATGTTTTATTGCATCCTAACGTTTGATTGGTTTCTAGTTGCTTAAAAGCTTTAACTGCATTATTATAATATCATTATAATGTTGCACCAGGAGTAATTCCACTGCATATAGCGATGGAGAGTGAAAACTCTATGCTCAATTTAGGCTTCTTAAGAGAATAAGTTAACCAGTCAGATAATCAGAGGTTCTATTCCTGGCTTTACATTAACTGTGTGGTGCTGGAAAACTCTCTTAACTTCTGGGCACCTCAGTTTCTCCATCTGTAAAATAGGGCCAATAGTATTTTACAGGGTTATGGAGAGTGGGGGGTGGAATTACAAGAAATTATGTAAAAAAAAAAATCCACTTAGTTCATAGTAGGTATTCAGTACTTGGTAGCTATCATTATATTTTGTAAAATTCAATTTTAAAATGTATAAAAATAAAAGATGTGCTTGCAAATTTTCAAGTCTTTATTAAATTAATTAAGTTTATGGAAAACAACAAACCATGTCTATTATAAAGCAAGAGTTTTTGAATATGTGATTAATTCAATAGAACAACCCATTTAGATGTGACAGAAAGTAAATAATGGTCAGGGTGCAAACATCAAAATGTAGGATTTTGATTTTAAAAAGAGATTGGCAGTTCCACACACATAAATGGTAGAACCATAATAATAACCCTATTATGGATTATTATACTAGCCATCAGGCATTTCAGCTAAAGCAACAGAAAAAAAAATGATACAGGACTATGTCTTGTTTAGTTACCTCGCAGTTGAATGTTTGTCCTGAGCTTGCATTTGGTTGGGAGAGCTGGGGGCAGTTGTTTAATGCCTTAACTCATTCACAAGATTTTTGATACAGTTTGACATCTTTGTGTGTATTTGATATTTGCCTTTGATACTGGCTACTAGACTGTGAGCTCCTTGAGGGCAGGGACCATGTGTCTTGTTTAGGGCTGTATCCCCACTGCTTGACCCAGTGCCTTGTTTATAGTGTGCTATTAATAAATGTTTACTGAATGAATGAGTGAAAAAAATCTCTTGGTGATTGCTAGTTCCTGTAACTGGCAAATAGAACTCAGAGCTGGGCAGAAAAGAAAAATGCATATTCTTAGGACATCGCTTAGAATTCAGCATTTGCTGAATCTCAACTCTTACTTGATTTTTACAGGCTGTTAAAAATTGCCCTGGAGTTTATACTAAAAATGTAAGTCACTAGTTAAAACAAAATGGATTTGATTAGAATATTTTTTTCCTAAGAAAATTAAGTACAATATTAGCTTAATTTGTTGATAGGGTATCCATCAACAAGTTCCTTCGGTAAATTATTCAAAGAATGTTATTTTATAAGTGCAAATCCTGAGACTGTGTTGCATGAGAATGTCATATTTCATTGGTGCTTTGTTTATATAAATAAAACATTTTCCCTTAAGGAAAACATAGGGAACTTTTTTTTTTCTTTTCTCTTTCTATCAGGATGCAAGATTTTCTCCTTGAGAAATTCCTCTGAATTTACTTGGTTTCTAGCATATTTAAAAAAATAGAATTTGAGTGACATGATGGATTTTCTTGTTGGTTTTTAGGAACGGCTACTGTAAAATAATTATCAAAGAAAATACTTGGATTTTCTGACAAGTTTTAATTATATTGAACTAAGAAGTTAGTACTTTCTGTCCCTCATTCCAATCTCAATAAATAGATAATTCGCTTCCAGCATTTCTGTAGTGGTCAAATGAAAAAAATGAGTTTAGGATCTGCTGACTCACTTTGAAATATGAAAGAGCTTCAGGAAAGCCCTTGAACAGATGAAGAAGTTTGGTGAGCACTTTGATGCTTTCCTTGTCCAATTGGACAGGAAGTTTTAGCCTGTTCCCTCTCAGATAGTCAGAGAAATACTTCTCCAAGAGGAAAAACCATGGAATCAGGACTCAGTTTGTTCTGGGTAAGTTCTGTAGTCTGGAAAAATGTCATCTCTCCCATCTAAGGAGCTGCAGCTTTTTTTCTCCTCAATAAGTGTATAATAAAGATGTTATTTTCTTCCTCATGAAGCTAGAAATAAATAATATAGATGATTATAAGATGTTTTGGAACCATATAACCAACAACCCTTTTTATTGTCACATACTTGCAAACTTTACTGGCTTTTTTAGTAGTCTTCTAAATTTTAATAATAGCGTATGAGAATGTGAAATTATTAATCCATCTAGCACGGCCTGAACGGTATAACCCCATTTCACTGATAGATAAAAAGTCCCAATTAGAAATACATGTTTTGTGTATGCATATAAAGAACTTATCCAGTGAGTTTTTTGTTCTAAACAGCTAGTGAAGAGAACTGATTTCACATTGATGTAGGACACAGTTTAGAAACCAAATGTTCATTCTGGTTTCTAGAATTCTGACGTCTAAGAATTGTACTTTTCCTGAGGATTTATAATGTTTTATGCTGAAACTTTAAACAGTGGTAGACTGTTACCCCACATCTCTGTGGTGAAAGGCAGTGACAATGCTGATTTTAAGGAAATTTCAGAAAGTAATATGGGTAATTGAGGTACCATTAGATTATAAGAAAGAGTCTTGGGAGTACTTCAGTAGAATGAAGACAATTATAATGCCCTTTGAGAATACCCAGAGTGAATAGTGGTAAATGATCTCTATTCATCAGCTCAGTGGAATAAGGGAAGCCTTGTTTGATAGAAGGAAGGGGAAGAGTGTGTTTTTTATCTATCAGTATTTGAGCAAATGTCTTTACTTCCCGTTTCAGGCAAAGGAATCAAAAGAGTTAAGCAGTTCCCGAAGAGTCGCATAGCAAGATAAGGACTGAATGAGACAAGAATTCCCTGGCTACATTTTGTCTGTCCTGTAGTGTTTAAATGTGTCATTCACAGCCCAGAGAATAATATGCCCAGAATTTTCACTGAAAGAGAGAAATTTAGTTGAGTTTTTAGTGGACATTTCTTATAAAATGGAATAAGTAAATCTTTTAATTTTTTTTCAGTGATTATCCAAATTATTCTAGATGAAACAATAGTTCACGGAAGCCCTCTTAGCCTCATCATGTTTCCAGAGTGTCTCTGTACCAAACCATGGGAGAACGGTCAGCAAAATAACCACATTTCACAGCTTCTCATTAAATTTGCATGTTTCATTAAGAATTACCCAATTTAGTGGATTAGAGAAAATGATAGTTTATTATTGAGCTATTCTTTATAATTAAGTTATATTAATATTTATAAATTTCTTTGTCTAGGGATAAATTCTAGGACTAAATTAATTTATAATAATTAAGTCATTCATAAGTTGTAACATAATGCAGCATTCATTTAGCGTCACCTAATTATTTTAAAAATGAACACATTTATTTATTTTTTTTCTATATGAGCTACTGTGTTAGACACTAGGGCTAACAAAGGGTCTGAGATATAGCCGCTGCCCTTGATAATTGCTTCTAGGTCACTCCCAATATCAGTGCTGAAATTGTATAGTTACTGGTTTCTTCTGTTACGGTAACTGAACTGCTATACTGTTTCCAACTATGAATCACAAATGTGGTGAGAGCATCAGAGGCTGCAGTGTACAAGTGTACAGCTAATACACATGTAAAAAAGACAAATTCATCCTTTTCACAGAGCTTATTACACCAGAGTGAACACTGTCATATAATTAACCCTTACTTTAGCTGCATGGTGACAAAACAGAATTGCTGAAAGAAAAAAAAAAAGGGAAGAAAAAACTTCCACTTTTTATTTTCATGCAACCAAGTCAATTAAATGCAATCTAGATTAAAATTGAAACAAGAGCTTTTCCAGAGAAATTTGAATCTTTGTCTAACCTTAAGGCTCACAAATGACTCTCTTTGAAATTTGGATTGCAAAATAGAACTAGGCTAATAACAATTATTGGTGTAATGAAATGAATGTAGGAATAGGAGCTCAAAATTGTGGTTTGGGTTCTAGCTCTGCCACTCAATAACTATGTCGCCTTGGTCAAGTCTTTCTTACAGTCTCTGAGACAGATTTTGTGTTCTCCCTGGCAACATGAGGATGATCTCTGAAGCTCCTTCCAGAAGTAATAGGCCATGTTTCTATGTACAAAGCATCATGCTGAGAAGGCTTCATGGAAAACATGATCCCTGCCTTCTAGGAGCTCAAATCATGTAAAGAAAAAAATATAAGTAGCAAAAATACCAAGTAAAAATTATGTATAGAGAAGGAATGGTTGGAATAGTGGTGGTGAAATGATTGCTTCTAGCTGGGGTGATCAGAGAAGCCTTCCAAGAGGAGTTGATATTTATGCTGAAGGATGAAAGTTGTATAGTAACTACAGTAGTCCCCTCTTAGCCAAGGTTTCGCTTTTCCATGATTTGCCTACCCATGGGCAACTGTGGTCTGAAAGTAGTAAATGGAAACTTCTAGAAAGAAACAGTTCATAAGTTTGAAATTGCGTGCCATTCTGAGTAGTGTGATAAAATCTCAAGCTGTCCTGCTCCATCCCACTCTGTCCTGACCAGGATGTGAATCAGCTCTTTGTCCAGTATATCCACACTGTCTGCCCTGGTTAGTCACTTAGTAGCTGCCTCAGGTATCAGATTGACTGTTTCTGTATTGCAGTGCTTGTATTCAAGTTACCCTTATTTTGGCTAATAATGGCTCCAAAGTGCAAGAGTAGTGTAGTGATCCTGGCAATTCCAATGTGCCAAAGAGAAGACAAAAAGTGCTTCCTTGAAGTGAAAAGGTGAAAGTTCTCAACTTAATAAGGAAAGATAAGAATAGTGTGTTGAGGTTGCTAAGAGCTAGAGTTAAGAGTCTTCTATCTACAACATTGTGAAGACGGAAAAAGAAATTCTTGCTAGTTTTGTTGTCGCACTTCAAACTGCAAAAGTTAGGGCCATAGCGCGTGATAAGTGCTCAGTTAAGATGAAAAAGGCATTAAATTTGTGGATGGAAGACATGTACAGGAAACGTGTTCTGATTGACAGCAACGTGTTGCACCAGATTTACTTCATCTTAACTAAATTAAACATCACGGGTATGTGTGTATAGGAAAAAACATAGTATATACCGGGTTTGGTTCTGTCTGTGGTTTCAGGCATCCACTGGGGTCTTGGAATGGATTACTCATGAACAAGTGGGGACTGTGGTACCTGGGTAGATTGAAAAGGAATGAGAGTAAACCTCCCAGGAAGGCAGAATAGACAAAGATTTAGGAAAGCACACGCCTATTTTCAGAGCTCAGGGTACACCAGTACGATTAGAGCAACGGGTTCTTGAGATTGCCTATGGGAATATAGAGCTGGAAATATTAGCAGGTGCCAGCTGCAATAAAAATAATTTTTGTATACTGCTTGACAATTGACAAAAAGGCTTTGACATAACATTATCTTACTTGAGCACCTTAGGAAGACACCTGGTGTTAGCCCTCTGAAAAGAAGCAAAAAAATCACCTTTTGATTTCTTTTTCAGCAACTGTAATAAAACAGGCTGATCACTCTTTTACTCTCTGCTTCAGAGGGCCTGAGAAAATGACCAGTTTTAGGCCTTTCTGGTCACTCCGAGGCTGAGCTTATGAAGGGTACCATGTTTTTGAGGTCCAAGGACCAGGTGTCATTGGGCTATATTTTGACTGCAGACACCATTTGTCCAGGGATTTGTGGCAACCTGCTCATGTGTTTAGTGTGGTCATTACAAATCCTAATGCAAAGTATAATAAATTTGCAGGTGATTCATTATGTACAAGACCATTTTTATTGGCTATGAAATATATTACAGATTTTAAAAGTATTTGAAATGTGTAGAATGACTTTTCAATTTCTTCCTTGAAAATTCCTCTCCCTTAATAATTATTCTAAATGTTTATCCCCTCTTCAGATCCTTAAACCTACTCTCTTACCCTCAGGCAGTGACCTTTGTCTCCTAACTCACAGAGAACATTAATGCATCAAGTAATAGCTCCTTAAACTTCTTGCCCCTACAAACTAACTGACGTCTTAACCTTCTCTCTCAGTCCAGTGGAAACTTCATCTGTCCTCCATACTGATGTTTTATGCTTACGTGGTGAATTCCTTTCTTCCTGTCTCTTGGGCAATTTTCCATTAGTCATCCCCTCCCTCTCTGCTGGCTTCTTTCCCTTACATATAAACATCATACATGCTGCCTATTGAAAATATTAACAACAGCACAAAACTCCCCTGTACCACCAGCTCTTCTCTTGGTAAGAAAAGTTTCCTGAAAAAGATCCTTATTTGTTACCCCTTCTTCCTCACCTCTTATTTATTCCTTAATACAATCTGGCTTCTGATGGTGCTGTTTAAAATTACTCACATTTAGCTCATCAGTGGTTTCCAAATTGCTAAATTGAATGTTTCAGTCTTGAACTTAATTGATCTATCTAGTATTTGATACTGTTGGCTATTGATTACTTCTTAAAACTTTCGTCCTAGTATTTGGATGACACTTCCTTAATCTTCCCCACCCCCTTTTCCTGGCCCTGGCTGTCTCTGTTTCTGTACTGGATCCTCTTCCCACTTATAGGTTGATATTCCTTGTCTTGGGCCCAATTTTTTTTTTTAAACAGCTTTATTATGATATAATTTATATACCATACAGTTCACCCATTTAAAGTATATAATGAAGCGGGTTTCAGTATTAATATATTCACAAGGTTTTACAACCATCAGCACAGTTTAATTTTAGAACATTTTCCTTACCCCAAAAAGAAACCCATACCTATTAGCAATTACTCCCCATTCCCCTCCCTCCTTTTCCCTTCAACTCTAGGCAGCTAGAGTTTAGTTTTTGTCTTAAACTAAACTAATTTGGTTTTTGTCTTAATAGATTTGCTGGGCCTCATTTTTGCCTGTTCCAAGTTTTAAAATGTGGAATCTCACCATGCTTACTGTTTTAGTTTTTACCCCCTATGTAATGGTTACTCTGAAATCTGTATCCAGAATTCAGACCTCACTTTGTAAAAATTTTACTTTTTGTAGAGATGGGGTCTTGCTATGTTGCCCAGGCTGGTCTCGAACTCCTGGCCTTAAGCAATCCTCCTGTCTTGGCCTCCCACAGCACTAGGATTACAGGCATCAAGCCACTGCACCCAGCCCCAGACCTTACTCTTGACCTCTAGATCCAGAGAGTCAACTACGTTTTCCTCATTTTCACTTAGATGTCCCATAGGCATCTCAAACTGAACATTTCTAAAACTGAATTCATCAATCCTTTACCATATGCCCCCATTTTGGAGAATGCCACTACCTTCATCTAGTCCCCCTACTCCCTGTAGTCGCTCAAACTAGACATATAGAAGATACAACAGACCGTTTCCTCATCCTTGCTGCTCTGTTTGTCTTCTTTAAATATCTCTAGACTCTGCCTTCTTTACTATCCCCATTGCTATTTCCTTGCTATCAGCCTCTGAACAGTTCTCTCGGCATCCTCCTCCCCAGTCCATCCACACTAATTTAATAAGGATCATTTCAAAATACAAATTAGTTATTAAAACTTGTATCAGTCATGGAGACCTTTCAGATTCAAGTAATAGAAAACCCAACTTAAAATGGGTTATTAACAAACAGGGATTTATATTCTGTCATAGCAAGAAGTCTAGAGATGGCTTCAGATTTCACTTGTGCCATTGCTGGTATACTCGGGATGATCTTGGTCTTTTTCTCATGGTTGCAGGGTGGCTGGCACAGTTCCAGACATCATCCCCAAATCAAAGGAAGGAAGGAGGGGCAGAGCCAGCTATGGATATTTATCAGAAAATCAGTATATTTGCCAGAATCCTTTTCAGTTAGATTTCTACTTAACTGTCACCGGTTAGAACTGTCACAAGTCCATCTCTCACTGCAAAGAAGACTTGGCATAGGAGCTTTTATCTTTCCTAGCCTCTGTAGTAGAGGTAGGCAAAGGAGAAAGAGCTGAGTAAACCGTATTCCGTAATGGAGCCCTACTTGAAAACCTTCAGTAGCTTCCCACTTCCTTCAAGGTAACAAAGTTCATCCTTAAAATAACATCAGAGGAATCCTTCTACTCTTGCCCGTGTGAAAGGTCTAGTCTACCATTTGTCCATACTTGTAGTTCTCCAATGGACCATGACTTTTTAGGATTATTGTTTTTGTCCATGTTATTTCCAACTGAGAAAGCCTCTTTTTCTTCCTTTCCTTTCTTTTCCCACCCACCCCCAATAAAAAAGCAAAAATACTCAAGCACGGAAGGCTAACTCTTGTTCTTTCTTCTAAACCCAGTTCATAGGTCATCTCCCTCAGGAAACTTTCTTGCCTCTCTCTTCATAATAACAATTGAGTTTTCTGTTATTTGTAAGAATCTTAAAGGCAGTGTATATTCCCACTTCTTGGCTTAGTATCTGGCACATAGTGAAGCTTAGTAAATGTTGGATAAATGAATGAATATTTGAAATTTTCTACAAGTCAGTTTAATTCTCAATTCTTATGGATTTTGTAATTTCCCAAATATCCTGTATTCCTCTTAAGAAGAAAGAGGCAGGCGCTTTTCACTTTTTATTTTAGACATACAGTTATACTTTATTTATGCCTTACCCTGTGTTTACTTTGAGGATACACAGATTCAGACACTTTAAAAAATGAGTTGAAAATATCCCCTGACTTTTTTTTATTGAAGAGATTTTCATACTTTGATCTGAGAGTTTGAATAGAAGTTTAATATTTAATGTTTGTATTTCAATTTGTAATCTAAAAAGTCCATATAAATATATTCTTAATTATCTTACAACCAATTTACCTGATAACCAGAATTGTCATCCAAGTTCAATTCCTGAATTTATGTTTTGTTTACAATCACATTGGTGTCAAGTGGTGTTGCTTTAACTGTCATGAGCTTAAGAGGAAAGAGCCTGGACAATTTTTACATGTAATTTATGCATTCAAGCCAGATGAGGGCCGTATGGTGTGCTTTGGTAATCTGTTAAACTAATTTTGAGAAATGTAGTTGTATATTTGTGTGAAGGGCATCTGAAACGGCAAATATCAAGGTAAATACAAAATACCATTTTATTTCTCTTAATTTCTTTAAAATACATATAATTATTTAAAGCGCAAATTATAACATTGTCTCATGGGGTTTATAATGTATATAGATGTTTGCCAACTTTAGTGTAAACAATGCCAAGGGAGTAAATGGACTCCCTATACGATTGTAAAGTTTGTACATTTTATATGAAGTGGAAATTAACTTAAGTAAAATGAAAACTGAAGGATGCGTATTTTAATCCCCAGAGCAGCCAATAAAAAATAATGCAAAGCAGAAATAAACTCAAATAGAATTCTAAAACATATCCAAATGATTTGGAGAAGGCAAGAAAGAGGGAATACAGAAACAAAAAACCAGAGGAGATAGATTGAAAATAAATAATGAAATTGTAGACCTGAATTCAACCATATCAATAACTACATTAAATATTAATGGGCTAAACACTCTAATTATAAGACAGAGATTCTCAGAATGGATAAACAGCGAGGCCTGACTGTATGCTATTTACAAGAGATGCACTTTAAGTGAATGGATGGAAAGATATAAGTGATGCAAATAATAAACATAAGAATATTTATATTAATATCAGTTAAAATAGATATCAAGGCACATAGTATTAACAGAGAAAAAGAGGGATGTTCCGTCATGATGAAAAGGTCAATCATTCAGTAAGACATAATCATAAATATATATGTACCTAATACAGAGCCTCAAAATGTATAGAGTAAACATTTCAACCATAAATGGAGACTTGGACAATGCTGTAATCATAGTTGGTGATCCACAAAGTTTATAAGCATCCCTCTCTCAGCAATTGATAGAACATCCACACAGAAAATCAGTAAAGATGTAGGTAAAGATCTAAACAACCCTATCAACTCTCTTGACCTGATATTTATGGAACACCATACTACCATGATTAATTCACAAAGACAGACTGTATTGTGGGCCAGAAAGTATGTCAATAAATTTAAAGGATTACAATAACACGGATTATATAGGAATCAGTAACAATATCTCTAGGAAAACCTCAAATATTTGTAAATTAAATAAAATGCTTCTAAGTAATTCATGTATCGAAAAAGAAATCATAAGGAAATTAGAAAATATTTTGAACTGAGTGACAATGAAAACAAAATATCTCAAAATTGTAGGGTGCAGCCAAAGCAGTGTTTAGAGGAGAACATATGGTTTTAACTGCTTATCTTAGAAAAGAAGAAAAGTCTAAAATCAATTAAGAAAGCTTCAACTTTAAGAAAGTAGGGGAAAAGAAAAAGCAAAGTAAACACAAAGTAAGTCACAAAAAGGAAATAATAAAGATGAGAGCAGGCATGGATATAATAGAGAAATGACATAATAGAAAAAAACAAAACCGAAGTTAGTTCTTTCAAAAGATCAACAAAGTTTATAAACTTCTAGCTAGACTGATCAAATCAATGGTATGACAAGTGAAAGAGAGGTTATAACTATAGAACCCTCAGACATTGAAAGTGTAAGAGAATATACTATACAACTTTATGCCCACAAAATTGGCAACTTAGATGAAATGGAATTTTTTTTTTTCATGAAATGGGGTCAGGCTGGAGTATAGTGGTACATTCATAGCTCACTACTGTCTTGAAACCCTTGGCTCAAACAGTTCTCCCACCTCAGCATCCCGAGTAGCTGGGACTACAGGAGTGTGCCACCATGCCTGGCTTTTAAAAAATATTTTTTTTTGTACAGACGGCATCTCACTGTGTTGCCCAGGCTGATCTCAAACTCCTGGCCTCAAGCATTTCTCCCACCTTGGCCTGTCATGAAATGGAAAAGTTTTTTGAAAAATATAACTTATCAAAATTGACACAAGATGTCAATAATGAGATGGCTTTTAGTTGAACTAAGTTGAAAATAGTTCTTTACCTTGGGGTCCCCTGAAAGAATCTTGTGGATCCTTGAAAGAGTTTCGTGGACCCCAGGAGTTTGTGGAACACACTTTGAGAATTACTGCTTTAGATGGATGCAGTTTATTGTTTGTATCTTATATCTCAGTAAAGTTGGTTAAAAAAAATTGTATATATATATATTTATAGGGGAGACTATGGGAATTTATTTTCCTTTAAAAGTTTCTGTCACTTTAAGTGACAGTATAAAACACTGCCTGACAGTATATCTGAGACTATGGCATTTTTGATAGTATGATTGAAAAAAGTTTTGTCATCCCATCTCTTTTAGACTTACTTATATAATTTATTTTTAAGACAGGGTCTTGGTATGTTGCTCAGGCCGGTCTTCAACTCCTGGCCTCAAGTGATCCTCCTTTCTTGGCCTCCCAAAGTATTAGGATTACAGACATGAGCCACTGTGCCCTGCTTTATTTATATAATGTTTTATTGGAAGAGCCATCTGCATACATCTATAAAAGTAAAATAAATTTACAAAATAAATGCAAAAACAATGAAATGGTTTGACCAATTTGTAAGGACAGTGGAAAATTTATAAGGAAAGTTGCCCTAGATATAAGGGGAACTTTCTAAGCTTTATGTAAATAACTTCTCTTATCTATTTATCTATACCTATCTATAGCTATTTATTTATCCATCCACCCATCTGTTTGTCCATCCATCCATCCATCCATTCAATCCTTCCTTCCTTCTTGATAGTATTTCATCATGCCCAAGAACTCCTCAAACTCCAAGATCCTGAATTCTGCAGTATCCTTCTCTGATCACACATCTTCTGTCTCTGCACCTCATCATGAGCTCCTAATGAGTTTCCTCCTTACCTCCATCGTGACCTAAATCTTCTCAGCCGGTCAGCACCTTCTGATTTAATTTCATTTGCTGTTCTGCTCGGTATAAACCTTTAGATCAACTGTATAGAGAAACTGTCACTGTTATTCTTACTTCACTGATAGAACTAGTTCTTCTGCCACAGTGGCTTTGCCAACTCCCAGACTTGGGTGAACCTCATTGACTGCTTTTCGATTTTTGTGCGTAGGAGGCCTATCCTTATTGGACAGTTTCGCAAAACCCATCCATTTGGTTTATTGTGTTATCCAACAGTCATCACTGGTCTTTTGTAGTGTATCAATTAGCTTCTTTTTTTTTTTTTTGGAACAAACCACTGAAAACTTAGTGGCTTAGACATTAATCATTTAGCTCACAATTCTGTGGGTTGGTGATGTGGGTTGTGCCCAGCTGGTCTGAGTCAGGCTTGGCTCATCACAGCTGGAACTCACTCATGTGTCTTTGGTCAGCTTCTGGCTGACTCACAGTTTTCCTGCACATGGTCTCTCCTCTTCCAGTAAGCCAACTCAGGTTGGTTCACATATGGTTAGATTCAGGTTCCAAATGCATCAAGAGTAGACGTGTGCAAAGCCTGTTGAGGTCTGGGTTCTGGGCTTCTGTGGTGCCCCTGCTAATGTTGTTTTGGCCAAAGCAAATCATAGGGGGTGGGGAAATAGAGTCCTGATAGGAGCATTTGTCTAGTATTGTGGCCACTTTTGCAGTCTACTATAGGTAATGTTTTGATTTATTTCTGGTTTGCTTCTTTCTACTATCCTCAAAGCACTCATTGTAAGCTTTTGTTTTCCCTGGACAGTCTTTTCCAATTTTTTGGCTTTCATATATGGGAAAATTACTTCCACCTGAAATTTCTAGGCCTAACTTAGTTTTTCAAAAATTTCATTGAGGTATAATTTCCAATTTTAGAATATTTTCCATCACCCCAAAAGATTTTTCATGCCTGTTTGCAGTCAATCCTTGTTCCAATACCCAGCCGCATGCAACCACTCATCTGCTTTCATTATCTATAGATTTGCCTTTTCTGCACACTGCGTATAAGTGGAATCATATAATGTGTAATCTTTTATGTCTGACTTCTTTTGGGTAGCTTAATGTTTTTGAGGTTCATTCCTGTTGTAGCATGCTTCAGTAGTTTATTCATTTTTATTGCTGAATAGTATTTCATGCTGTGAATATACTATGGTTTTCCATTTGCCAGTTGATGAACATTGAAGTTTACCCCCAATGTTTAGCTGTGATAAATAATGATGCTATGAATATTTGCTTAAAACCATTGCATGGACATTTATTTTTTTTCTTGGACATGTAGGAGTAGAATTTCTACATTGTATGGTAACTTTAATTTTTTTAAAGAAATTATCAAATTATTTCCCAAAATGTCTGTACAATTTAATATTACTGCCAGCATTGTACATGGAATCGAATTTCTCCTCATCCTTGGCAATACTTGTTATCATCTGTCTTTTTGATTATAACTATTCTAGTGTGTCTATAGTGGTATCTCTATAGTATTAATTTGCATTTACCTAATAACTAATGATGTTGAGCATCTTTTCATGTGCTTTCTAGCTGTTCATATAACTTCTTTAGTGTCTTCTTACTGAGTTTAAGAGTTCTTTGTACGTAATGGATACAAGTCCTTTAACAGATAGATGATATGCAAATATTATCTCATGGTCTGTGGTTTGTCTTCTCATTTACTTAATAGTGTCTTTTTAAATGCAAAAATTAAAAATTTTAATAAGACCAATATATCAGTTATTTTACTTTTTGGATTGTGCTTTTGGTGTCATATCTAAAAACTCTGCCTCATCCAAGGTCATAAAAGTTTTCTGCTACTTTTTTTCTAGAAATTTTAGTTTTGGTTCTTATATTTAGTCTGTGATTAATTTTGAGATTTTCTCTATTTTCCTAGTTTATGAATTATTGGTATTAGTTCTTTTAAAATATTTCAAAGAGTTCACCAGTGAAGCCATTTGGGGCTGCTGTTTTGGTTGTGGGAAGATTTTAAGTTATCAATTTAATTTATTTTATTTTATTTATTTTTTGGACAAGGTCTTGCAGTATTGCATGGGCTAGAGTGCAGTGGCGTCAATCATAGCTCACTGCAACCTCAAACTCCTGGGCTCAAGTGTTCTTCCTGCCTCATCCTCGCTAGTGGGTGGGACTACAGTCTCATGCCACCATGCTCTGCTAATTTTTGCATTTTTTGTACAGATGGGAGTTTCGCTATGTTGCTCAGGCTGGTCTGGAACTCTTGGCCTCAAGCAATCCTCCTGCCTTGGCTTCCCAACGTTCTAGGATTGTAGGCGTGAGCCATTGTGCCGGGTCCAATTTCTTTACTTTTTATATGCCTATTCAGATTTTTTTTCTTCTTGAGTCATTTTGGTAATTTGTGTCTTTCTAGGAATTGTTCATTTTATCTAAGCTATCTAATTTCTTGGCCTAAAGTTGCTTATATTATTCCCTTTTACTCTTTTAATTTCTGTAGGGTTGGTAGTACTTGCAGATTCCCTTTTTGTTCATCTAGCCAGAAAGCTGGAGCTTTGTTATCCTGTTCTGTCGCACACTTCTGTGACTGTGCTCATGCCCAGGGCCAAATGGCAGAAAGATAAAGACAGAACTAAGTGATGGGAGTTGGCCTACTCTCTTGGGATGAGAGAGGAAGTTCTGATCCCAGTGAGTTTGCTTTGGGACCTCTGGTATTGCTGCCTGTTGGATTGCTTAGGGGCTTGGGCTTGAGAAAACTCAGAGAAGAAAAAAAATAGGGAATTTCTGTATTTTCTCTGAGTCTTAAGTGTTCTCTTTCTCACTCCTCTAGCCAGAATTAGGGAGCTTCTCCTGGGGTTCTTTCTATATGAACTTCAGTACCCACTTTTGAGTTTCAGGCTGCACTGATGCATTGCATTCAGTCTGGGGGAATCCTGGGGGTCAAAAATGGCAGACCCACCACTGGCTTGATGTGCTTTGAATTCTAACCTGTTTACTTCAATCTGCCTGCTACTGTTTACTTGTCAGAATCCTCAAATAGCTGCTCAATACATTCCATTCAGTTTTATAGTTGTGTTCAGTGGGAGACATGCTTATTCCATTTTATTATAACTGGAACCACAATCTGTTTTTAATTAGTCTATCCTCCAGCCACCTCAAGCCCATTGCTTTCTTTTATTGATTTACCATTTGGAAAATCCTGTAGCATTCTGACATCTAGTAAGATGATGTTGGTAGAGATGTGTATGGCTATACACATCTAACTCACTGAAATCTTCAAGATTCCATTTATTTTATCATTATACAAAATTTTTAGGAATCAAATCTCAACGTGTTATTCATTAGGAAAAGTTTATTTTCTTTTCTTTTTTTTTTTTTTTTGTCCAATTTCATTATTCTGTACTTTTTATGAATTTCTCTCCAAATTCTGGTCTCAAATTCCTGACCTCAAGCGATCCTCCCACCTCGGCCTCCCAAAATGCTAGGATTGCAGGTATGAGCCACTGTGCCTGCCCTCCCTCCAACTTCTGAAAATGAAACAGGTTGAGATTTAAGAACTATCTGCAGATTTTAGAGAAAACAATATTTCATCATGTTTACTGATGAACTTACAAAGAGAGTAGAACTCTCACATTAAGAAGTAATTAAGCAGTAGACCATTAACAATTTTTAAATATCTAACTGACCAACTCTGGGAGAATCATGAAAGAAACATAAAATAAGTAAATTCCTGCTACTACCCACTCTGCAGTGAGCTACATGGAGGAGGCAGCAGGCATGTGTGCTCATGTCAGACTGATCTAGAGTGTATCTGCCTCTTGTTTTGAAAACCGTTATAGGACATCCCACAGTGAATCTCAAATATATCCTCCAAATTTGGTAAAATTTCTCAGGTTTTTTTTTGAGTGATGCAGTTACAAATAGAAATTTAAAATTTTATAAATTAAATCATAATGAGGCCTATTATCTATTGTTCTTAAGTCTTCTGCGGGATTTTAAATTTGGAGGGCATTCTGAGAGTCTGATGAGAGCTATGGTCCACATTTCTAGAAAAGTTTATGGTAATTCATAGACATATACTATTGCATCTACTTTCAAATACCTCCAGGGGCCTCATAATGCTCATCTGTGGATTTGCAGGGCACAGATAGGCCCCGGTGAAGAACTCTTGTAGTAAGATGATGACATATCCCTGTCTAGCTAGGATCAGTATCATTTTTGAAAATCTCTACCAGGTAAAAATCTGTCCTGGGAAATGCCTCTGTTTTCATTGTGGTTCAGGTGTGGGATGTTGTAAGAATGTTCTGTAAATTACCTGTGATATGCACACAAATAGTAATTCACAGAGTCATCCCTAATCCACAGTCTACACATTCCAGCTCAGATCTTTTCCCTTAAGCAGAGTGGTAGGACGTCCCTTTTAGGACCATGGACTCCAGGTTTGTTTGTTTTAATAGTGAAGAAGTGCATAATCAGGAAATAAATGGGGTTACAGAAACTCCCTTGGGAGATGTTTCTCAGCCTTCTCTATGCTGCAGTGACTGGACCACATGAATTGAATTGAAAGATATTATAGGGATCCATAGCACACTAGCTATGGCAAAATGGAACCTTCGTTCATTCGCCGTGCATTCATTCATTAATAAATACCTATCATCTAACATGCACAGAGCAGCTTCAATTTCCCTATGTTCCTGGTCTACCCTCTGTGCCTGGCTGGAAATATGGTCTTTCTGTCTCTCAAATACTTTTTAGAATCTATTCATTTTATATAGAAAAGAGAGAATAAAAGGAAGTTAAGTGGTAAGAGAATAAAGTCAAATGATTTGTGCAGTATTTAAGTAGGAAAAATCAGTAATTGAGTGGTTTATATTAGTTCTTAAAATGATAGTGAATGGGAGCAGGATGATTTCAGGCTCTTCTGAAAATAGTGAGATCCCATCCTGCCCCACATCCTGTCCTGGAGATGACCTAGTTATAGGGAAATGATAATAAGTGCCATTTTCTGAGGGCTTCCTTTGTACCAGGCATCTTTCCTATGTCCTATCTCATTTAATTATTACTTGCCCAAGGTCTCATGGTTCCCAGAGCTGAAACTCAAACCCTGGTCCTCTTGTCTACACAGCCAGTGCTCATAACTACCTAGAAGCAGAAAAGTGGGGCTGAATTACATCTAGCTGAACCGGCACTTGCCTTCTCTACATATCATAGGGATCAACGTCATTCACATTCTTCAATGTTGAAAGCTCAGAATAACCTTTGAGCTTGCTCTTCAGGATTTAGGGGTAGTGGTAATTGCCATCTGAAAGCAGGGTAGGACTCACATGGGATCAAGTTTTAGCTTTAAGAAATAAGATTCTCTGAGTTTCACGTCTTAATTTTTGAAATTCTTGAAGAAATGCATTTCTGTTATTTAATCTCTTTTCTGAGAGTTCCTTTTTCAAGCATATTCTAGAATTCACATTTCTGAGTCATTAGAAAATATGAGGCATATGATTATCATAACATGCAAATACAGTGCATTTTCTCCATTGTTATTAGAAAGAAAAATGTACTGGTGTTTGCCACAGACGAAGTCAGTGTATTTGTGAGGCTGAATTCCCCCTCGGTCTGCTGTCTTTGACTAAGCTACAATCTGCTGGTTACATTACTGAGGTGGCAGAACAGAAAAGAACCAAAGGCCAGATTTTAAATAACATTCTTAATTGTTTAGACTTTCTCAAAATATTTAGAATACCTAGCTGTATGTCTGAGTCATCAGCTGTACTGGGTGGGAGATAAAATTGGGAAATTTTGGCTGGCTACTGCTATATTACAGTTTCTCTAGAAGCCTCAAGAAAATAATGGACTCAAGCATGCCTTGAGCTGTTCTCTGAGAAACTATGGCAACAGGCCTTTTAATTAAAGCTGAAGTAGTGTGCGTAGCTTAGAAAAACAGAGATACTGCCAATTGATAGGAGGGAGGGTATATGGGAATAATCCAGAAAACTAAAAAAATTTTTCTTTTTGGATATATTTGGTAACTCTTTGTTATCTATATTGTTCAAAGAAACAAAAGCCACTAACAACTCATTTAGTGGCTATCAATATTTGGCTTTAGAATATGCTATTTTTTTTTCTTTAAGGAAATAATTATGTTTTTTAAGATTAATATTAAAATTATTCTGTGTTTTCTGAGTACATGTTAACTTATAATTGTAAGGGCCAGCCTAGAGGCATCCTCAGTTTCAGAGGGCAGCCAACCTTTGATGGTCCACAAACTGGATAATCTCTCCATTTTGATAATGGAGACATTAGTGTGTACTCTCTCTCTCCCTCTCTCTCTCTCTCTACACACACACATATATATATATATGTATATATATTATGCCACAGTAGAGTACACTGGTGGGCTGATGATCAACAAATTAGTATATTGTTCCCCTCTTGAGCTAAACATTTTCAACCAGCATACTAGAACTTATAAACTTAAAGCATACCAAAAAATAATTTAATACATTGCTAGCTTTCCAAATTAAAAAAACAAAAGCCAAATGGAAAGGGAAGAGTTGCCATTTTTCTCAAAGTATGTGTTATGGCTAGCAGCCCTCACTGATGTGCAGATTCTGTTGCCTCTTTTGGGGTACAAGGGTGTGGAGAATTTGAGTTTATGCCTATTGTTTTAGCTTCCTGTCTGATAAGCGCCCTTGTTCAATCTTAAAAAATATCCCCGTTTGGAGGATGAAGTTGCACAGTCACCTGGTGAGGCAATAGCTGGAAAGACGAGTAGCGTCTAATGAAATAAAATGCCCTACTCAGGAGGCTGAGGTGGGAGGATCACTTGAGGCCAGAAGGAGTTCGAGACCAGCCTGGGCAACACAATAAGACCCCATCTCTAAAAAGTAAAAAACTAAAAAATAAAATTTAATAGTGACAAATATTAAAGACCTTAAGCCAGAGACAGTGTAGGAACTGGATCTTACAATGGCCTGTTATAGATTCTCCTTGGCTCTGGCTTTCAGTTCACCTTTTAGTATGCTCTTGGCAGAGTTAGCTATCTATAATCAGATCCGATCTTCCACTCCTTGTGCTTAATGGCTTTTCTTTGCTTAATAGCTTCCTGTTGCTTACAGGATTAGCACACCCTTTCTCAGTGTCAGCTCCAGCATACCTCTGATGCTTACCCTGGATTCAGCTGCGTGATGTTCCCTGCCCTTGTCTGTTTTCATGCCATTGCTCATGCCGAAATTCCTCTACTCCAGCTTTTTTTCATGGCAAACTTCTATTCTACTTCAAAATGAGGATTCAACATCACCTCTTCCCACCCTTTATCTCATAATCCTCCCTTCATCTTCCCAAACATTCTCCCCTCTGGGACTGGATGAGGGCACCAGATATGGGATTTATACATCTGTCTTCCCAAGGCAGGTACTCTGTAATTTTTGTTTTGTTTCCATAGCCTTATGTGGCATCTGGCATGGGATAGGTACTTACTCACTATTTGTTGAATGTTTGACGTTGGGTAAATATTCGATGAATGGACGAATGGAACTTAGTGGGTAAAATAATTGGAGTCACCAGGCATATTTGAGATAACACAAAGTAGTTGAAATTTAGTTCTGCTGCTTTCCTTCTTCCCTCTTTCTCACGCTTTTCCTGCCCCGCTAGGCACCTGTTGCTCTCATGCCTGTCCTGTGGCTTCCCAAAACCCCTTCTTCCAGGCCTTACCTAGGCTTGCCTCTGAAGAACTAAGTGCTTCTGAGCTTCCGAAATACGTACGCTTTGCCTCTCTTCTCCAAACTTGTACCCTCAACTCCAATTAAAATGCCATTTCTATTCTGCAGAATGCAGCTAGATATAATTAGAGAATTATCACTTCAACTTAATTTATGCTAGGCTATAAATGACTGACGGGGGGCAGCAGGAAGTGTTTGCATTTTGAATTTCACAGTATAAGTGGTTGATTTTGTGTTCAAATTTCTGACTCTGTATATAACCTTCTCTTTCACAAAGTATATTAATGCCATCCTAAACATATTTTCATGCCAGCATTTTGGATTATATCATTCAGTCATGACAAAGGAATATTTTGAGAGCTGCCTGCCTATAACCAGTTTCAGCAACATGGCTGCCTTTGTTTAACAGCGTTTGTGCAACTATTTGAATATTTTATTGCTTTTTTGTATTTTTCTTATATAAGTGAATGAACATTGGAAAAATTACTGCTAATGTTGATGATAAGGAAATTAGGTCTCATATAGCAATTCACTTCAGACAAAGATATAAAAAATCATTAAGTGAGCTAAAAGGGGAAATTCTTAGCCTCATGAGGATGCTGTCTGAATTTAAGCCTATCTAGAGACTATTTTATCAGGTAGCAAAAAAACAGAAGCAAGGAACATGTATGGAATTGTGGAGCTCTATTATTATATACAGTTTGTATACGATGAGGACTGTATACAAAAGGGAAGATACAACTAAGGATTTTTAATCTTATATTTTAGTTCCAGGGACCCAAAACCCAAGTCTCTCTTGAGATTTCTGCACATTTCATTTCTTTTGTGCTTTCAAGAAAACATTTTATACAGAAGAGGGTCTGCCTGTAAAAAATGAGGAAAACATGCCTGGGTTTCCTTCAAGCTGTCCCCTCTTGCCTTAGATCCTTTAGATCTGTGGCCCCCAATCCCTGGGCTGTGGAGTGGTACTGGTCTGTGGCCTGTTAGGAGTTGGGCCACGGGGCAGAGGCGAATGGCTGGGCTGGGTGAGCAAGTGAAGCTTCATCTGTATTTACAGCCACTCCCCATTCCTCACATCACTGCATAAGCTCCGCCTCCTGTCAGATCAGCGGGGGCATTAGATTTTCATAGGCGCAGGAACCCTACTGTAAACTGCGCATGCGAGGGATCTATGGTGCAGTGCTCCTTATGAGAATCTAATGCCTGATCTGAGGTGGAGTTGAAGCCGTGATGCTAGCGCTGGGGAGTGGCTGCAAATACAGATTATCATTAGCAGAGAGGTTTGACTGCATAATAAATGTAATGCGCTTGAATCATCCTGAAACCATCCCCCCACCCCCTGTCGCCGGTCCATGGAAAAATTGTCTTGCATGAAACTGGTCCCTGGTGCCAAAAAGTTTGGGGACCACTGCTTTAGATCCCTTCAACAGCTGGAATCTAGGTAATACCTTTGCTGCCACTACTTTAGTAGATACCAAGATTAGGGCCCTGCAAAACCAGGCTATGGCATATGCTTCTTGGCTGGACACTGAGGTCTACAAGATGAGGCCAGAGGCCCTGCAGACCCTCATCACCTTGCTTACCTGTGGGAGGCTTTACCCATCCAGAACTACCAGATCCTGGAGGCTGGCTCGTTTCTGGGCCGTTAGTTCTGAAGGGCTTGGTCTTACGAACCCAATTGACTGAGTGAGGAGCTTCTGTCAGAAACTTAAATGGAACGTGATCAAGTTGAATAAGACTTGTCTCTACCTTTGAGGAGCTCTTTTTTTTATTTCCTTTATCTTGCAGTCAAGTGTGAGCAGTTAAGAAATTTATAATTCATTGAATTTAATGTCAATACTTACTTTTCTTCTCTTCTTTGGATATGCTTGCATTTTCTTAAGAGTTTTCTACACCTTTCGTGTAGAATTAAACTGTGAATTGGGTTTGTTAATGTTTTGGTTTGTTTTTCCTAACTCTGTACATAAGATTTTAGTAATTGAATTGGGGGATTGAAAATTTAGTTTGGCAGCATTTGCTGTTATTGCTTATTTATTTGTGTAATTTTTGAAAAAGTAACACATTCACATGATTCAAAAATTGAAACATATAAAAACATATTAGTGAGAATTCTTTATCCCATTCTTGTTCCTCATTTTTGGAACAAGAATTCTCCTAGGTAATGACTATTCTTAGATTTTTGTGAATCCTTTCATTATTTTTCCATATACAAAGAAATAAAAATATATTTTATTTTTCTCCACTTTATATGATAGTAATGTACTGTATACACTGTTTTGCACCTTATTTTATTCATTTAATGTATCTCGAAGAATTTTCCAGAGAGAATGTTCTACTTCTTTCTATAGCTGTGTAGTATTCTGTTGGATACATGAACATAATTTAGTTAACCATCCCCCCATTAATGCATTTTGGATTTTTCTAATCTTTTCTTATTATAAACAACGCTGAAATGTAAAACCTTAGTCATTTTACATGTGTGCAAATGTTATCTGTGGGATGGACTCCCAGAAGGAAAATTATAGTATCAAAGCTTCATGTATTTCATTTTTCATAAATACTGTTATATGGACATCCATAATGGTTTGTTTTAATTAAGGCTTAATAATGTGTTCTAGTCCTCCCTCATTGGTATACTCTTTTGGTTGGCTATTCTTTTTTTTCCTCATATGAATATTAGAATTAGGTCATCTAATTCTAAGAAAAAAATCAGTATTTTATTGAACATGTTAAATGTGAATTTTATTAAAGGAGAATTGAATATTTATGATTTTGAGTTTTCCTATCAATAGGTATGCTTTTCTATTTGTTCAACTCCTCTTTTGTGGAAGAGTCTTTTTCATGTAGTTCTTTCATATTTCTTGTAAAGATTATTTCTAGTATTTTTGTTGTTGTGATTGAAAATGGGCCTTGTTTTTCAATATATCTTCTGTTTGTAGTTTCTGTATGTGAAACTATTGGTTTCATTATCTTAATCTTATAGTCTGCTAACTTAACCATCTTACTGTTTGTAGTAGTTTTTAGTGGAATCTCTTGGATTTTCCCAGTATACTAACATGTCGTCTGCAAATAGTGATTATTGTATGTCTTCCTTTCCAACTTTTATATTTCCTATTTATTTCTCTTGTATAATCGTGTTGGCTAGGACATCAAGCAAAATATTAAATGGTAGAAATAAGAGTGGATACCCTTTTCCTATTCCTGACTTTACTGGGAATGTTTCTAGTGTTTCCTTATTTAGCACAAGCTGGCTTTTGGTTGAGATAAATGCATTTTATTGTTTCAGAAGTACCCATCTATGGTGGTCATTTACTGTTGGTCTCTCCACCTCACCTTACTCTTCTATATCATACTGTCTGGTGTTGGGGTTGGGACTCTGCAGACTACATTTCGCAGACTCCTTTGACAGCGCCTCCTGGTAGGTTCTGCCAGTAGAGGGCACTAGAGGGAGCTTGGCAGGTGGAAGGAGGGAGAAGCACTTCCTGTCTCTTGCTGTTCCCTGTCAGAGGTGCCCCGCTAGAGGTATCTCACCTCAGTCTTCTTTTTTCTTGATTGCCAGAACCAGCCTTATCACTCCCCCTTCTAGGTACCAGTAGCAGGTAGGCAGTGCTTCCACCTCAGAGGTATGAGCCCCAACTCAGAGGCGCTTCTCTCCTCTGGCCTCCTGAGGAACTACCAGCAGCTGAGCAGTGCTCCCTCCACGGGTCTGAGCCCCAGCTTTGAGAAGCCCCTCCTTGGAGCTCCCATGATATTGGCACCTAATCTCTTCCCTTTTGTCCCCCCAGCACTAGAGGTGGTAGCTCCTTCTTCACATTTATTTATCTCTTGGTTACCTCAGTGTCCTGTTTTTGCTGTTTCAGTCTTCCAACGCCTATTTAAACGATTCCCTTTATTAAGTCTCCTCTGTTGAAATACCCAGTGTGCTTTCTGTTTTCCTGAGGGGATCCAGTCCTGAATGACTCATCGGTTCCTATTTTGTAGAATATTTTTTATCAAGATCATTTGCTGATTTTTTTTCCCCAATGTTTTTCTGTGTCAAAGGGGGTAATTGTATGGTTTTTCTTGTTAGACCTATGAAATATAGTGATAGCTTTTCTAATACTGGACTCTTCCTGGATTTCTGTAACAAATCCCCTTTCATCGTGTTGTATGCTTTTAGTGGGCTGCTGATTCTACTTGCTGATATTTTAATTAGGATTTTTGCATAAATATTTATGCCTGAGATCGGTCTGAAGTTTTCTCTTTTGGTACAATCTATGCCAGGTTTTTATTTCAATATTGTATTTCCTTTATAAAAATTTTGAATTTCCCATGTTTTATCTGAGCTCTGCAACTGTTCAAATAGCGTTTAACATTAACATTTTCAGGCTTTTGTTGTTGTTCTGTCTTGTTTTTATTGTTTAAGGTTTGGTAACATTCCTTTATGAGACTCTGGGACTGGGGCTAGTTTGGTATCATGTAACGGGAGGTCTGTCTCATTAAATGAATCCAGAAATGACTAACACATAAAATGATGTCCTTCTATTCTGCATCAGCTGGAATAGTCAAACAAAGTTTTGTGGGTACCAGCATTAGTCCAAACCAAAATGTGAAATAGGCAGTGTGTCTCTGGTATCCTTTTTATCCTTTAATTATTGTATATATGTCTCTAAGTAATTCCCCCTCTTACCTGCTGCTATTTTCTCTCCTATTCTGTTGCCTGTCTCTGAGTAGGTTACCTACTACTAACTGGTACCATTTTTTGAGATAGGACTCTGCATAGAAATGTTTGCATTTTCATAGCAGAATTATGAATATGATCCTGGCAGAATCTTGGATCCTAGGACTTTGTGTTTTGTATCCGCTCTGTCTTCTAAGTTCTTCAAGTACACTTATGCCTGAGGTGAAGCATAAGCATGCCAGCTTGAGGAGAGCTTATCCTCCCATTGGTCAGTTACACAGATTTAACAAACTCTTCACTCAGGAACCTTAGGGAGTCTCCAGTCTTCCTCTTTAAAAAAAATCAGGGTCACCACCTAACTGCCTTTAGAGTAAGTAAAGGAAAAGGTTATGTGATCTTATCACTAGCCTCCTAGCTCATCATTTATTTTCTGTGTGTCGAAGGAAAAGAACCCAAACTCTGTAAAATAATTTAAAGAAGTTTATTCTGAGCTGAATATGTGAAACTGAGAGCCATGCCGACAAAGCCTTGTGCAAGTGGTCTCACTGTGGTTGGCTTATAGTTTGGTTTTGCACATTTTAGGGAGACAGGATTACATGTAAAGTCATAAATCAATACATGGAAGGCGTACATTGGTTTGGCCCAAAAAAGTAGGACATTTCAAAGCGGGGAATTACAGGTTACAGGTGGGTTTAAAGATTCTTTGATTTGTAATTGGTTGAAGAAATGAAGCTTTGTCTAAAAGTTTGGAATGTTTTAAAGTTAAGATAAGGATGTCTAGGCCGGGCGCGGTGGCTCACGCCTGTAATCCTAACATTCTGGGAGGCTGAGGTGGAAGGATTGCTTGAGCTCAGGAGTTCGAGACCAGCCTAAGCAAAAGCAAGACCCCATCTCTATTAAAAATAGAAAGAAATTGGCCAAACAACTAAAAGTAGAAAAAATTAGCTGAGCATGGTGGTGTGTGCCTGTAGTCCCAGCTACCCGGGAGGCTGAGGCAGGAGGATGGCTTGAGCCCAGGAGTTTGAGGTTGCTGTGAGCTAGGCTGACGCCATGGCACTCTAGCCCGGGCAACAGAGTGAGACTCTGTCTCAGAAAAAAAAAAAAAGGAAGTCTGCTAATCATGGACAAGCCATTGGACATATACCAAGACTCAAGTGATCTGGTAAGTAAATTGATGACCTGCAGGTGTAGTTTAAACTTTGTCTTATATGACCTTAGGTTTGTTAATGATTTTGTACCTTATTGTTACGAAGAATAACTCCAAAGGGACAAGACATAACTAGGTGTGTCTGACCTCCCTTCTCCTCATGGCCAGAAACTCAGCTTTAAGGTTTCTTTTTTTTGGTGGGGGGAGGTGGTTCCTTGACCAAGAGGGAATCCATTCAGTCAGCTGGGGCACTTCAGATTTTATTTTATTAATAGTTCAAAAGTGCCTTCATGTATCCTCCTCTCTGACCAGCAGGCCTTTCCTTGACCTGGTCTCTGCTGAATCCTTGCTGGTTTTTGAAGCCTTAGTCCTGGCTTCCCTCACACAGTGGTTTCCCTTCCCCCCCAAGGAACTGACCACCTCGTCAGTTTCCCTTTAATGTTTCCTGAGCTTACTTCTATCATGTCACCAACACTGCATTATTTGCTTGTAAGTATGCCTCTCCCACTGGACTGGTTGCTCCTACGGATGCATTTCATGTCTATTCTCTTTTGTTTCCTGTGCTTAGCACTGCACTACATACATAGTGGCCCTCAAAAAATATTAGTTGAATTGTCAAATAAATGAGATGCAAGTAAAAGTGGAGAAAAAGAAAGATGAGTAGCAAATGGACAAATAGACTCTGAAGGGACTTTAATACCATGCATTAGGTGCTCTAAAGGGTTTTTTAAAAAAAATCCACTTGCACTTTGTGAAAAGTAAACATAATCTTTTCATTCTGAGTGAATTTAATTTGTATTTTATATATGTTCATATTGCAGATGTGTTTCTGGCAACACAGTCACTTTCTAATTCTGCTTACTCAGAAGACGTATCAGAATAAGTTAGAAAGACAGTTTTCAAGGCTATGAAAGCCTAAAATCCTCTGGTATCTTTATAATAATTCAGCTTTTGTATCAGGAAATTTGTGTTTATCCTTCCTGTGTCAGGAAATTATGTCCTGTTTCAGGAAATGATGATAGTAGAGATAAGGGAATCAAAGGGATTAATAAGGGATGCTAAAAATAGATCTGTTGGGAGGTGAGATGACCTAAAAGCAGAGGATTAAATTGAGGGGTTTGAGGGAAATAAAAGCTATTTCCATGCTTCTTTCACTTGGAAAGTATAAATATAAAGAGAGCTTGGGATTATGTTTTAGCTTGAGTGTTTTCCCATATTGAGCTGCTGGAAAAATTTTAATTGGCAAGCTGTGTTTGGATGACAAAGAGAGGATTTTAGAATTCTTTGGAACCACTTTAGCTATTGCTATTCATTTCTTACTGCTCCACTAATGTTACCTGCCCAAAGTATATCTTTCTTTATTTATGTGCTCTGTATTCTATCACTCTAGGTAGATATTTTATGTTCTGGTTTTTTCTTATTGGTGCATTAAATTATGTTTAGTCATAGTGAATCACGTAGGGACAGTTCTGGAGATTTGCATATATATCTATAATAATTATTGAATTGCATTAATAGTTAAATTTAATCTTTTTAAGGAGTTTAACATTACCCCCAAATAGGAAAAATTGTTCGATGGTGACAGTATAAGTTTGCTGATTTTATAACCTTACTCTGGAAGTATTTATTCCTTTGGTAAGATGATTTGGTTATATCAACTGAGATACAAGAAGGCGATTCCTTACCTGTAAATCAATATGAGCACTTAATTTCTTTCCCATGGAGCTCATTTCTGTCTGCCTTTGTGGAGTAGGGAAAACAGGTACAGGATGTCCTTTCCAGGGAGATGTTCCTCCTCTCCAAAGGGTACAGTGTAGAGACCACCGTCACTTCCTTATCTTGCAATAAATGCACATTACATCCCAGTAGGAATTGTAGTAGTATAGGGTTTGGCTGAATGCTCCAAAACTATTGGGGTAGGGAGAGGGTCGGGTTGGGTCAAGGGGCTGTCAAAAGCTGGGCCAGGCTTTGTGGCCCAAGCTGTTAGATCTCTCTTCTTCTTTAACTCGTCTCTGTTTTTTCCTGTTCTCTACATCCTAAGTAGAGGAAGGGCTTTCTTTTTGTCTCTGTCCCAGACTCTGTCCCACTACCCCCAGCATCAGGCATCCTCTGGTCAGTGCCTTTCTCATTTCCCCCATTGCTGCTGTCTCTGCCAGGGGTAGGGTGAACTCTGACTCATGACTACTGGCTTTGCCAGTCTCCCTAGGGTCTAGATGAGAAAGTTATATTCTTCCTCTTAATGTTATTTTGACTATAGGTATATATTTTTAATAACCTATTGGCCTAGCATCATTATGCTAAGAAAAGTTTTTTAATTAACCAACCATAAAGGTGCCCAAATCCATGATCCTTAATCCCTATAAAAAAAGCAAACAGGCCGGCGTGGTGGCTCACACCTGTAATCCTAGCACTCTGGGAGGCTGAGGCTGGAGGATTGTTTGAGCTCTGAGCAAGAGCGAAACCCTGTCTCTACTAAAATAGAAAGAAATTGGCCAAACAACTAAAAATAGAAAAAATTAGCTGGGCATGGTGGCACATGCCTGTAATCCCAGCTACTCGGGAGGCTGAGGCAGGAGGATGGCTTGAGCCCAGGAGTTTGAGGTTGCTGTGAGCTAGGCTGATGCCACGGCACTCTAGCCCAGGCAAGAGAGTGAGACTCTGTCTCAAAAAAAAAAAAAAGCAAACACTGGTGATGTTAGCCAACTTGATCAAAGTTTGGCATGAAATGGAATGTCCTGGTCCTCCTCTTCTTACCTTATTAAATTAAAGCACTATATATATATAGTGCTTTTGGGTTTTTTTGGAGACAGGGTCTCCCTCTGTTGCCCAGACATGAGGGCAGTGGCATCATCATAGCTCCTGCAACCTCAAACTCAAGCGATCCTCCTGCCTGAGCCTCTCAAGTGTAGCTGACACCACAGGCACATGCCACCACGCCCGGCTAATTTCTCTATTTTTTTGGTAGAGACAGTGTCTAGCTATGTTGCTCAGGCTGATCTTGAACTCCTGACCTCAAGCAATCCTCCCTCCTTGGCCTCCCAAAGTGCTAGGATTACAGATGTGAGCCACTGTGTCCAGACAAAACAATACTATTTTTAATGTAAGGGTTTGTAATATAGATTTTTCTTTAAACTCAAATGGCCAAATATAGAACTTGGTGTCATCTTACCTCTCAACAGATCTATTTTTATCATCCCTTATTAATCCCTTGATTCACTTATTTCTACTGTCATCCTACCCTTGCATCTATTTTCTATAATACTATTGAAAATGTAGTTTTCACTATTTCATTGTAGGTGTTCTAACTATAAAAGGGGTAGGCTGAATGAAGTCCATTTCCATAGTGCAAGAAAGTAGCCTCTCATTTAAGCCTATTTTGATTTTTTCCTGTGAATGAGAAGTTATTTAGAACATTTTAGGATACATAAGATAGGGTGAAATGAGAGACCTCACCTGTACTGTATAGGTAGCTCATACTTCTTATGATTAAGTTAAAATAAGTGATATATATATACATATATTTGAAAATTAGAAAAGGTGAGCTTGTATATTTTCAGTGCCAAAACAGTCTAGCTCTCTGGATATGTTTATTATCGTTTTAGTAAAATTTCTCTCCACCATAACAGAATATTAGTAGAAACCTAAGATGACCAAAGATGAGAAGAAACCAGTATGAATTGTATCGACAAGATACCATTGTCTCTGATTTTCTTGTTTAAGCATATTAAGAATGTCCTCAGACTATCTTTGAACATGGAAAAACTGTGTGTGTATGTATATATACGTACATATAAACATAAATATAAAAAAATTGGAATCAATCTCAATCCATTGGTGGTCTGGAGCTGGTTCCTATCAGGTGGGGAGAGCCAGTTATAGGAATATCTTTCCAACTCTACATTCAGTGATATCATGGCCATGATGGGAGTATTTACACCATGGATACTGGCAAGCATGTGGTAGTTAATTTTATGTGCCAACTTGGCTGGGCCATGGAGTGCCCAAACATTATTCTGGGTATTTCTGTAAGAGTGTTTCTGGATGAGATTAACATTTAAATTGGTGGACTTGAGTAAAGCAGATTGCCTTCCATAATGTGGGTGGGCTTCATCCAGTCAGCTGAAGGCTTGAATAGACCAGAAAGACCGACCCTTTCCCAAGAAAGAGAGAATTATCCATCCAACTGCCTTCAGACTTCAGCTGGAACATTGGCTTTTCCTGCCTGATGGCCTTTGAGTAAAACCTTAGCTCTTCCTGGGTCTCCTGCATGTGGGTTTACCCTGCAGATTTGGATTTATCAGCCTTCATAATCGTGTGAGCCAATTGCTTATAATAAATCTCCGTTCTGTTTCTCTGGAGAACCCTGACTGATAGACCCTGCATCAGGGATCTTTTTGTTTTGTTTTGTTATTCAGAGAGCTGGTTTATCAGCACACACTGTCTCCATCTAATCTAGGGCAAAGATCCAGGATTCCCAAATAAATACCTCCTGATCACTGTCTCCTTCTAAGCTAGGGGAAAAAAATCAAGGATTTCCAAATAAGCCCTTCCTGATAGGTAATCATTTTAATATTTAGGAAGTGTCCTTCTATTCTTAATTTATTCAGTTTTTAAACCAATAATTGCTCTTGAATGTAATTGAATTTTAAAAATTTAATTGAATTTTTGATGTACCTATTAATATAATTATTTTTCCTTTAATTTATAGCTGTCACAAATTATGGTGATGAGTTCTCTATTGAGTCAGCCTTGAATTCTTGGAATAAATTTTATTTAGTCTTGGAATATTATTATTTTAACTCACTGCTATAGTTTTGGATTTTATTTAGAATTTTAAAATTTATATTCATATGTTAGATTGGTCTATAGTTGTTTCTTCTCTTGAATTTATCAAGTATTGTTTTTAGGTTGTGCTAGCATCTTAAAATGAATCGAGAAAATTTTTGTCTTTTTCTCTTTTGGGATAATTTGAATAATACAAGAATTATCTGTTGCAAGGTTAGATAGAACTCGACTGTACATACGTCGCCCTTTTTAACATAAGGTATATGCTCTTGGAAATGGGAGTGTCAACTGAATCAGTGCATGGGAAAACACAGAGGTTTTAACAGTTAATGGTAATGGGAACTTATATGTGTATTTTAAAAGGGATATATGTATACGTATATAAAAAGGATACATATGTATATGTATTTATTTATGTAAGGAAATTATTTTGAAACAAACAGCAGTATAATGATTCAGTGCTGTGTGGGGTGGCATTTAATGGAGGCTGTGTGTGTAAATTTGTGCCCAGGACCTTTTTTCATGTTAGATCTTTCTCTGATCTTCTTTAGTATCTTCTATGATTATTGGTCCATTTAGATTTTTTTCTCTGATATGTTAAAGATAAATATGCAGAATAACAAAAGGATCCTTTTCTACCAGTAGTCCTTACAGTTTTTCTTGCATACCCCACCAGTGAAATAAATTTGAGCATGCACACTCAGTATGTGTATTTATTTACAAATTATATACATATATCCCTATTCTAATACATTGTGTACATTATAACAAATTTCATGGTGAGAAAAGTGCAGTTAAACATGCATCATTATTTTTTTAAATCTTTGTTTAACACTGTGATTTAGTAATTCAAATGTCTGGTTTTAAGCTCAATTTATTTTGATATTTGGTTTTAGTCATTGCTATAGTTGCAAAAATTGCCTCAAAAAAGAAAAGATTCAAATGGAAGAAATGCATCGATATCTGCTCCTATTAATCATGACATTCATTTTTCAATTTCATCCATTGATTATGCGAAGTTCATCTTTCTATCATGTCAGTTGCTTTTTTTATAAACTAATCTGAAGATGTTAAATAGAATTCTCTAATGTGTTTTAAAACCACTCAACGATTTTCAGCGAATTTTGTCATCATTTGTTAAGACTATAAAATATGTATCAGAACCTGCATCTTGTTACAAGTTATATATTCAGACTGAAACTGCAGAGATTATAACTATCTTATTTATAGCAGTAATTAAATCTGAATGTATATGGACAAAAATATTTAATTGTTCAGTGAACTGCCTAATTTTAAAGATAGTTATTAACCTTATAAATAAATATTTCAAAATTTTGATTCAATGAGAAGTATAAGTCTGACTGTAGGCATTATAACATTGTCAAAGAAGTTGGATCCCTGTTTTGACTAAACGGGAGAAATAAATTAAATTAGATGTCAAAAAAAAAGAGTATAAAAATCAATGCCTTGAGGTTAGTTTAGGCCACTCTTGGTGAAGGTGTTGATTTTTATACTCTTAACAAATGATTACAAAACTTGCTGAAAAATGTCTTCATCTGGGTGGTTTTAAAACACATTAGAGGCCGGGCGCGGTGGCTCACGCCTGTAATCCTAGCTCTCTGGGAGGCCGAGGCGGGCGGATTGTTTGAGCTCAGGAGTTCGAAACCAGCCTGAGCAAGAGTGAGACCCTGTCTCTACTAAACTTAGAAAGAAATTAATTGTACAACTAAAAATACATAGAAAAAATTAGCCGGGCAATAGTGGCGCATGCCTGTAGTCCCAGCTACTCTGGAGACTGAGGCAGTAGGATAGCTTGAGCCCAGGAGTTTGAGGTTGCTGTGAGCTAGGCTGATGCCACGGCACTCTAGCCCGGGCAGCACAGTGAGACTCTGTCTCAAAAAAAAAAACAAAACAAAAAATAAAACACATTAGAGAACTGTATTTTCAATTTTAAAATCTACAAAATGAGAGCTTTTCTAGATAACAAACTCACATTTTGGGGTGGGGAAACAAAATCACATATTATTCGAAATATATTCAAATTTTCATCATTTTCAAAGTGTTTTTTTCTATTCCACAAATTTAAAAGAGCAGTTACTTTCTCATCCATTGTTCAAACATCACCTGTATTTGTTTGGTTTCTTTGTTTGAAAGTACCTGCTGCGGATGGCATCTTGCTGTCACTGAAAGTTGGCAATTTTAGAATTCTTGTCTTTCTGTAAAATAAAGATGCATAATTCATTTTTAAAGTTGGCAACTCTTTTAAGTACTTTTTATAGATAACCAGTGAAACTATGTGGCATAAAAAATTTTAACAGTTGCTCACTGTAGTAGAGACTATAAATTTTCCCTCAGAATCCATTTTTCCTTTTTTTTTTTTTTTATAATAGAAATACCCTGATTGTAGCTGGGCACATGGCAAGCCAGCAAAAGACTACATTTTTCAGCCTTTCATGCAGTGATGTGTGACTATGTGGCTGAAGTTCTGGACAATTGGCTATGAGTAGAAGTGGTATATGCACGTTCTAGGTCAAGTCCTTAGAAGAGAGCTGCTTGCTTCCCACCGTCCCTTGCTTTCTTCTCATGCCTGGAAAGGAATTGTGGTGGTGAGCCAGCCTCAACCATGTGACAAGGACTACCTGAGGGGAAGGCAGAGCAGTGACAGGGTAGGATCCTGAGTTCCTGGAGGACCTCATGGATCAGTCCTCTACCAACTATGAAGTGTCCAAGAAAAATGAATTTCTGTCTGTTTGAGTCACTGTATTTTTGGATCTCTTTGTTACAGTGGTCACCCTGTATCTTACTACACTTTTTATCTCATTACAATACACTGTAAAGAGTCTATATTTTTATTGTTTATTGTTTTTATAAAAATGTATATGTGTTTATATAATCATTATAAAAATAACCACATTGATTAAACTGGAACCAGAGCAGAATGTTCAGATATATATCCACATATATGTATAAGTTTAGTAGATGATAAAGATGGACATTTGAAATCTATAGAGATGAATCGATAGTTGTTGAAGTTGAGTGACAGGTACTTATACCCTTTTATCTTCTTTCTTTCTTTTTTTTTTTTTTTTTGAGACAGAGTCTTGCTCTGTTGCCTGGGCTGTGGTGCAGTGGCGTCATCATAGCTCACTGCGACCTCAAACGCCTGGACTCAAGTGATCCTCCTGCTATCTTCTTTTTTTTATATTTTGAAATTTTCTATAATAAAATGTTAATACATTTTTAAAAATTAAAAAATGAATAAAATAAACTCATTGGAGAAAGAATAGATCAGTAGATGATGTTACTCACTTAGGAGGAAATAAAATTAGTTGTCCATCACACTGTAGTAAAAAATTAATTTCAGATGGATTTAAAATATACTTGTAATTCCAGATGGATTATAAATGTATGTTAATAAAGGACTTAAAAAAATAGAAGAAGATACAGAAGAATGTTCCATAATCTTGCAGTTGGGAGAAACTTTCTAGGAAAAAAATAAAAATTTTAAAGTCATAAAGGAAGAGATGGGCAGTTTTGAATAAAATAATTCTAAACTTCTGTATAACAAAATGAAAAGACAGGTTGCAACCTAGGCAAAAATACTTGCTGCATATATAGCAAATAATTTTATTCATGTTATTCAAAAAGCTAGAAAATCTACAATAAATATATAAGTTGTACAAAAATGAGCAAAGGTTGTGAACAATTTATAGAAGAAAACAAAAAATGGCTTATGAAAATATTTCCAACTTCATTAATAAATATATGCAAATTTTCCCCATCAGTCTGGCAACAGATATAAAGATTTATGCTATTCAGTGTTGGTGGAGATAGGATTAAAAAGGCAGTTTCATATTGTTGCTAGAAATGTAATTTGGTACATTTTTAGAGACAAATTTGGTACCTGTGTTATATCTTGAACATTTTCTATGGCCTGGCAATTCCACTTCTAAGTAAAGAAGATTTAGTTAAAGATACATATTTATTTCATTTATTGCACTGTTTATAATAAAATAAATTTGAAATATCCCAGTTTCAATCAATAGGAGAATAGTTAACTAAAGTATAGTACATGCATATAGTGGGAAATTATTCAGTTGTTAAAAAGAATGTATACCTGAAAGGCTATCTGTATTGTTGTTAAATGAAAAGAGCAAAGTGCAAAACATATGTATAACAAGATCCCATTTTTGTTAAATTATTTTTATGTATGTATAAATATATATCTAAGTACAGGAAAAATCAAAATATTATGTATTAACTTCACAGTGATTACTCTGGAGGAATGCATTTGGAGGTACAAAATAGGGACATTCACACTTGTGTAGTTCAAAAAAAGCGTTTCAACTATAGGTGGATTTAAGTTTCTAATTTGTGTTTTCTGAAATTTTCGGACAAATAGATCTTTAAAAAGGAAAAATCAAAACCCAAACATATTGAGAATCTACTTTGTGCCAAACATAAGTAGGAGCAAATGAAGGACACAAAGATGAAAAAAGAAAGCATTTCTCTGCCCTCATATTTCATAAGTCAAACTGTGATGAATGCTATAAAAAAGCCACATTGAAATAAACTCCACTTAAATCATTCTACTGGGAAAAGTCAACAGGAATTATATGATCCAGGTTAAAAAGTTCATAACTCTTGCCCAGATAACTACAAGAGAAGCAAGAGAAGGTAACAAAATCTCTTCAAAGCTTTTAGCTACTAATCTAGATTCAATAACATCATCTTAGGAAAAGGAGTCAGTACAAGGTGACTTCTAATGCATAATTTATGGTGGTGTCCATGTGATGCATGTCAAAGACAGAGCAGAAATAAACAGTAAAAAATGCTATAGCCACCCCTAAAATAGACTAGCCGCAAGCATTTCTCCCAAACCTCTGCCTGACCATCTTTGTTTGGCACCTGGTCTTGTTAGCTCTCCCTGCCCCCTTTCTCTCTCTCTTTACTCGGTATAAATTAGAAGCATTTTAGGTCATGGAAACATGTTTTTCCCCTTCTTGCTGATAAGTGTATCTTCAGCATAAGCAGATTTTGAGAGGGAATGTACTGCCAGAAAAGCATTTAAGAGTTGAACTCAGACCAAATTCACATTCAGTCTCTGCAAGGGCAAAGGTCCAGCCCCTAGACAGTGGGCAGGAGTAGTCAGTCCTTCCTGCTGTGTGTATCCTCGGTGGGAGCTGTTGATGTTTCTGAAATGTTTCTGATCAGACCCGTTTGTGCTGGTAAATGCTGCATCCCTGCTTTCTCGCTTTAGTACTGTAGCTCACCTTTGGGACTTGAAATCCTGCCCCGAACTCTAGCCCAAAAGCCTGAATCCCTTTTATTAACTCCATACATTGGCAGGGGTGATGTTTAAAATATTTGACAACCAGTAGAAAGTGGGCACTGACCAGCCGGAACAGATGCCATCTGAAGGGGTATACTGATACTTTTTAGTTGCTAGATCCTTGGGGAGGTTCAGGAGTCCAGGGAAGGGGACATACCATAGGACACGTAGGGGTCTTAGGACCTCTACCCCTTATGGCTGCCCAGGTCCTGCTCTGCTTGAACTAATCACCTAGCGTCCTCATGCACCTGTCTGCCAGGCTTTGAGTATTTGATGCCTGGGTCCTCTCCCGGCTGTGCTGACCCATGGGCTCTTGCCTGTACATACTCATGACCCTTAATGGCTTGCTACTCTCCCCCTACCCCTGGTATCCATCTGCCACCTGAACTAGTGAGGCCCCACCTGCTGATTTTGACAGGGAATGTACTGAGCCTGCCTAAGTCATGGTGGAGTTGGTTTCAATTTAGAAATTTCTCATAGCAACAGTATCTTTTTAGGATAAAGTTAGACCAGAAGACTAAGCTATTACTTGAGAATAGCTTGTTGGGAATACTATTGATACAGCTGTAGTTGTCAGGTTAGTTTAACCCATTCTTCCCCTGTGTAAAATGTTAGCAGTTCAATTTGCATGTACATGGAGGTCTTAATTCTGTCCTCTTGATCTTAATCCATTGTTCTCTGCTGCGTCTTGAGTTGTTTCTGACGCACTGTCTAATAAATTGAGTTGTGTTTCTTAAAGACTCTAATTTTGTAGTGGGTATTGAGAGGTACTGAAGGATGCTCTTGAAAAAGATCCAGTGACCACTTGTTAGGATTTTGCTGTGACTTGTTGCAAATTAGCACAAGTTTTTTTTTCTTTTCTTATTTTCATGTTTTCTATCTTTTTTTCCTTCTGCATCTTCACCCTCCCCCGTATGGTCTCCCGTACACTCAGTGGGATACAGCCTCACCTATCTCGGTTCGCTTTACTCCTTGTGCTCTTTTTCTGGCCCTTTTTTCCTCCTCATGCCCCCTCTATGCTGCTTTCTCTCTTATGCCTGGTCTCTGTGGCCTTTAAATCATGTAACTCTTTACCACTTCAGAAATCTTGCTGTTTGGGTGCTATGTGGCCTCTCAGAATTTACATTTGGGAAGTTGAAAATACCCCATAGAACATGCTTCCTTACTTCATATTTCCTAGCTTCTTGTTTTGAGAAGGACACTGTCTTTGATATACACGTTTTTAACCTATGACCCTATTTGTTGACATAAGTCACTAGTGATATTGTCTGTGAGTGGATATCTCAGGGCTGCATGCAAACAGATTGTGCTCACATTTAAAGAATCATCTATAAGACCCCTCAGTCTGTAATTATGAAGACTGGGTTATGATTTTCTGGTTGCACAGCTATTTATAGAGCCTGTCATTGCGCATGACTGTCTGCGCCTGGGGCTGTGGGCCTGTTGCTGAGAGGAGCTGAGCTCTGGCTGCCGTGAGAGCAGATTGCACTGACTGCTGCTCCTGTTTCTCAGGCAGCCTTCCTCACTTGCCCTCCTTGGCTTTGGATGGAGCTTCAGTTTCTTTCTAGAGCTCGTCTACTCCCACTTTGCTTTTTCATATGGCCACTGTCTCTGTATCCTGTTGCCACCTGTTTTTGATGTATATAGTGCCTAGTGTTTTGGTGTTATTCTCATTTTCTGTATTGATGGATTTGCTGTTCTCTAGAAGCTCTTTGTTGCTGAATCTTTTCTGTTGAATGTTTAATGTGGTTCATGAGTGTCATTGATGGCACTATTTAGGAAATCAGACTTCATTTTTGTTTCAGGTCAGCTTCTCAGGGAAATAGACGTTGAGATGGAGAGTATGTGCAGGAGATTTACTGGGGGGGTGCCCTCAGGAACAACACCCCACTAGGGAAGCAGGATTGGGCTAAGGGAGAAGTTGAATTGTGATGCATATGCAAGAGGCCCCAAGATCCCATGGGAAGTTTCAGAGTTGTCCCTAATTGAGGCAAGCACTCCCCCTTTCCCATGGACCAGCATTGGCCTGGGGAGGGGGTGTGACCCCGAATCAGGTAGCTAGCTCTTAGGCTGAGGGCAATTCCAGGGTAGGGATTCCGCTGAAAGCAGCTGCCGACACTCAGCTGCTGGGGAAATGAGTGGCTCAGGAAGGGGAGATCTGCCTGGTGCTCCACAGCATCCATTAAAACGTTCTTGTCTGCCGGGCGTGGTGGCTCACGCCTGTAATCCTAGCTCTCTGGGAGGCCGAGGCGGGTGGATTGTTTGAGCTCAGGAGTTCGAAACCAGCCTGAGCAAGAGCGAGACCCCGTCTCTACTAAAAATAGAAAGAAATTAATTGGACAACTAAAAATATATAGAAAAAACTAGCCGGGCATGGTGGCGCATGCCTGTAGTCCCAGCTACTCGGGAGGCTGAGGCAGGAGGATCGCTTGAGCCCAGGAGTTTGAGGTTGCTGTGAGCTAAGATGATGCCACGACACTCTAGCCCAGGCAACACAGTGAGACTCTGTCTCAAGAAAAAAAAAAAAAACAAAAAAAAACGTTCTTGTCGTAATTTTGCATATAGTGCAATTTTTACCCTACTTTTAACTTGATTTTAATGTGGATGCCATGTTGGTTCCATACTTACTCTGAGAGTCTTTTAAAAGCCAAGCATATTTATTTTCTTTTTATGGTTCATTTTGGTAAAAAATATAGAGTTGATGAATTCAGTCTAAGGAAGAATCGAGTGTAGGTTAATTTCAATAAAATAAGCCCTGCTTTGCTGGACAGCCACTGCCCATGAAAAATTCTCTTTCACTTAGTGGCTGATGACTTTATCCCCAAACACCAAAGTTGGAGGTGGAAAGGGTAAAGGATTGAAACCTATTATACCAAAAGCAGTAGGGTTGATAAAATTTGTGCAAACTTTCGCTTGATAGTTACAGTCCAAATATAAAAAGAATCATCAGATTAGAAAAATAATTGAAGTGCATCCTTTGGTAGTATCATCTATGTGTTTGACGAAACAACATAACAGATGCTGTTTAATCTGCCTAGAAACTACAAACAGATGGAGTAGACATGGCTGCCAGAGGGAAATTAGACTGACCTTATATTTCACAGACTAGGTTGTTGTCAGTACAGATTAGCAGACCAAAACACCAAGTCAAAATTACTTTTCAGTCTATGCGCAGGTGTTGGCAACATTTTTCTGTAGAGAACCAGATAGCAAGTTCAGTATTTTTGACTTTGCAGGCCATATGATCTCTGTTGCAACTACTCCACTTTGCTTTTATAGCACAGAAGTAGCATAGACAATATGTAAATGAATGGACATGGCTAGGTTCCAATGAAACTTCGCAAAAACAGATGGTGGGTCAGATAGGGCGATAGTTTGCTGACCCCCAAATGGAGATCACACACAGGTAAGGTTGCCTAAGTTTCAATCCTAGAGCAGATATTTACTGTGTCTTAGGCAAACTTCTAAGTGTCTATTTCCTTATCTGTAAAATGGGTTTTAAAATAGTCTTTACCTCCTAGGAATGTGGCAAAAAATAGTAAGATAATGCATGCACAGTGTTTGACATACAGGCTTGATAACTAGAGGTTATATTGTTTATAGAACTATGAAGAATTAGAGAGAGTTAGATGCAGTTAACAGCTGAACAGTGCTGGGAAACTATTAGATAATGGGACTTATATCTGGCTTTGTAATAAGATGTGAAAATAGAACTCTTTGTCTTAGTTTTGTTTGAGGCCCCAAGAGTTTTAGTCAGAAAGGCTCACATTGCCAGAGGAAGGAGTAGATCCCTATGTAGGACTTGCAAAGGAGGTGGCTGTGAAATTGGTTTTGCCACCAGCTCTGTGTAGAGTCTGCTGTTGGTCACCAATTATCTGTGTTCTTTTCTTCTGGGCACGTAGCCTAACTAATTTTTTAGCTTCCCTTGCAATTAGGTGATGGCCATGTAACTGAGTTCTAGTTAGTGAAATGTAAGAAGTGGTGTGTGACATTTATAGGCCTGGCCAATTGAAACCATCCACACACATTCCTGGCTCTTTTTCCCATAAACCAACAGAGTGGAGAGGACATTGAGGACCTGAAGAGCCACAGATGGAAGGTGCCTGGTGTCCTGAATGACTGCGTGGAGGAGAGCACCTCTCGCATTTGCTGATCTATGTGTGACTGTGCGATGAGCAAGGCATGAGCTTTTATTGTGTTAAGTTACTGAGATTTTGGTGTTGCTTGCTACAACAGTTAGCAATATAGTCAGCCATTACACTGACAATATAGTCAGCCATCACCAGTTTTAGTTATATGGTTTTATCCATATACCTAAGGATTCAGCTTTGAGAGGTTAGAGAAGTACTGTTCAATAGAACTTTGTGTGACAATAGAAATGCTTTATCTGCATCATCCAATCGAGTTACCACTAGCTACGTATGTGTGTTATTGAGTACTTAGAATATGGCTAGTATGTCTGAAGAACTGAAGTTTTAATCTAATTTTAATTAATAAAATATGAATGAAAATAGTCATATATGGCTAGTAGCCACCCTATTGGACAGGTCAGGGTTAGAGACTGGAAAATTTCTTGGCAGTGTCCTGAGCCGCACACCATACCTTTTTAAGCTTAGTGACAGTGATGTTAAGGGACCACTGGGAAAAGTTGACATGTGTCCACAGAGCCTGTGTGCCAAGGTTGATACCAGACCATGTATGCTAATTCCAAAGGGCTGGAGACTGTTGCTGGATGGCTGTTTTTGTTCCGAAAGCTTGGCACTTGTTCTGGAGACCACATCAGAAGAACGAGAACAATTGGTTTGGGGAGGAGGAAAGAGAAGTTTCATTATTTTGTTGGCAAAGGAGAAAAAATGGTAGACATTTTTATCTCAAAATCCAAATTTCCTGAACATAAGCAGAAACACAGAGCTTTTAAAGGGAGGGCCTTTCAGTTCTAGGCTATTGTGGTTAACTATTCTAATCCTCCCATCTCTGCCAAAGACAAAGCCTGTGACCTCAACAGCCGCCCACCTGGGGGCTTGGTGCAGCCTGGGATGGCTGAGTTATCTCTTTTAACAAAGGACTTAACCTGCCTCAGGGATGCAGGCCAGGCTGCAGTTCCCAAAAAGAGTGGGGAAAGTTTTAAAGAGACAGAAATTTTTTTCTTTGGGCCCTTCCTTCTGTTACACTCTCATGGTGGAGCAAGGAGAAATGGGTGCATTGGGAACAGCCTACTCTCAGACTTCGTTGGGGCGAAAGGATACAAGAGTATTCCTCATGGATTTCTTGGGAGGAAGAGCCTGGAGTCACTTTAGACGCCATCTAAGAGGAAACCAGAAGGAATGACGCAACCTCATTGGAATGGTACTGTTTTTCATGACTAGAAGTGGTTGGAGGACTTTTTAATTATCTGAGAATGACCAGAAAAATTATAGGATCTACGTATAATTTTATGTAGGGTTGAGAGAAACCCTTCATTGTGGATTTGAAGGGACAACCAGGAGGGAGAATGTAGTTGTTTCTGAGTGTACCCGATGATCCCTGCTTGGGCTAATCTAACATTTATAATTAAAAAACACTTGAAGCTCTTTAAAGAAGATGCTATAACTCAAGTAGTTTCAACCTCAAAGTCTCCTTTTATTCTTTACCTGACCCCTATCCATGGAGGCTTTGTTCTGTATCTTTAGGCTCATTTGGGTGCAGAATCAGAGACATAACTATATTTTAGGGCACATTATATGTGTAATTTAATGGCAATCTAAGAAAAAGATCCATACTGGTGTCTGACTTCACAGAGATAAGACTTGGAAGTTGGTTGTGGATTCCCTGCCGTAGTGAGATGTCATAGGGGTGACTCAATTCTGTTCCACTAGCTGCTTCTTTTCCTTTTTCTCTCTTCACTTAGGATTTCTGTATCCTGATAACCTCAGCCTGTACAAAGGCCACACAGCTTCCATCAATCCTTCTGTATCCTTGTTACTCAAATTTTGGTCTGCAGGCCAGCAACATTGGAATCTGTCCCCGCAGCCTGTTAAAAATGCTCCACCCTGACCCACTGCATTAGAATGTGAATTTTAGTAAGATTCCCAGATTATGCATATACATATTAAAGTTTGAGAAGCACTGATCTACGGAATTCCCTCCTTCTCACTCTCCCTCCTTCCCTTCATTTCTTCCTTCCCTTCATTTCTTCCTTCCCTCCCTCTATGTTAAGTAGGACAGATTCTCAGTATTTGTCAAACTCTCAAGGGAGGGACTCTGATAGACACAGCCCAAGTGTTGTCAAGACCCAGCAACCCTTACTGGAGGGGTGGGGCACTGTCATACAGAACATGCTCCCTTAGGCAGCAGGGACTGTGGTTAGGGCATTATGTCCAAGAAGGGAATGACTGACATCACTAAGAGATTTTAAAAGATTTCCATTTACAAAACTGCATTTTGGTTGTAATTCATTTGCAATTTAAAAAACATCTAGGCTCTCTGATTGCAAATCAGAACTTCTGATCAGCAGGAACTAATAATCAGTTGATATAATATCAGTCAATTTAAAAGAAACATGATATTACTAACCTGTGAAACTTTATCTAAAATAAATGTACAATTCCTTAGACTTTTCCAAAACATACTTTTTGCTATCATCATACCTTCAGGAACCAATGTTCTAAACCAAAGAATGATTAATTGTTAGAAAAGACTTTAAAAAGGTAATATTTTGTCCCATTGTCCCTTATTTGCCAGGGAATGTGTTCTTTCTGAAAACAGAAAGGTGCTCTAAATACATTATTTTCTTTCTCCAGCTGACAGAGCAGCTCCCAGGACCAATCTTTTAATGTAGGGCTATTGAAACCATGAAGGGCTAAATTACTCTAATCCTGAAACACAGCACAATGGGATACAGTGTTATTATGACCTAAATTGCTCACTAACCGCACAGTAAGGGCAGGACTGAGGGTTAGTGAGAACAGCGTTTCTCAGACTGTAGTTACATGATGGTAGCATCAGCGTCACTGGAGGGTTTGTTAGAAATGCACATTCTCTGCCCCATCCCAAACTGACTTAATCAGAAACTCCAAGGGCGCAGGCCCAGTAATCTGTGTTGTAATGAGCCTTTCAGGTGGTTCCGATGCTTGATAAAGTTTGAGAGCCACTGAATCAGGGTAATGTAAACTCATCTAGCACATATACACTCATTGGCTCTAACAAAATAGAAATATATTTGTTGCTCGTTTAAAGGTACAGGTGAGTGAATAGGTTGACAGAGTGGCCTCCTTCATGTAGTTACTGAGGGACCCAGGATGATGGAGTCATCTTTAATATGAGCTATCTTTAATATGTGACTTTCACAGTTGCTACGAAGGTCATCCCAGACAAAAGAGAAGAAGAGCATAGAAAAGTGGCTGCACTAGGTCCAGAAATGTCTCACATATGTCAGCATTTCATTGGCTAGAACCCAGTCACATGGCCTTACCTAACTGCAAGGGTGGCTGGGAAATGTAGTCTAGCTTGTGACCAAGAAAAAGAGGCAAACATGAATTTTGGTGACCAGCTAGCAGTCTCTGTCATAACTCCCTTATGGAAATTTCTGAGATTTTCTGTGTTCTGTACCTATTTTATACTATATAAACCCCTTTGGAAGTCTGGGGAAGCCCATGGACTCATTCTCAGAATGTTTTTAAATGCATAAAATAAAATATATAGACTTATGTATGAAAGCAATTGTATTGAAATATAATTATAAATTACTAAAAACATCTTTGACAGAGCCATGGGTACTTCTTTATTACTGCATTAAATAACAAGATCTAGTGGCAGATTTACTAACTACTGTGACTTTGAAGTAACGAGTATAAATGATATTTCAAGATATCATGCCATTCTAATTTAATATTTAAGTATCTGTGATTACTTTTGGTGGCAAAACCTGCTAACGATACCAGGCTTATGGCCTCCATTCGTAATTGAACCATATGCTAAATTTCAATTAGAGGTTCGTGAAAATAAAGACAATTTTTCTCCATTCAGGTACATTGGCTGCCCTCCTCATCTCCCTGGAATTTCATCCATGGATCCAAGGACTTCTGCTATATACATTGCTAGCCAGGGATGAGGGAAATCCTTCCATTTTTGTGTGGTCTTATATGCTTTACAAACAGCAGTTTATTGAGCTTCATAATATTTTTATATAGTAAATTTATATCTTGTTTACCTATACACCTCAGTTTTTCAGTTACAGTAATAACACAAAAGTAATTCTATATATGGCTGGGCTGAGTGCGGTGGTGTTTACAACTAATCACAACCAGTTACAGATTTCTTTGTTCTTTTTCTATTACCACTGCTTCACGTGACTAGCCTTAAAAAAAAAAAGCCACAAACAACAGTAATTCTATATAAATGCTCAGTGAGTCAATGTGTTAAGTTTCCATCTGTCTGTTCAGATGCTTCATCAGTAAACTCGATGGTAGTTTGACCTTCTATAACAATAATGCTTACCTGAAAATGTTAATGTTTTCAATTTCTGCCTGATTTATCTAAATTGTTTATAGAACTTTTCTTATTTTAATCAGTTGACATATATCCCTGAGCACTTCCCAGTCCTGTGAATATATGTAGATTAGTTCTGAATGCATTACTGCCTTATCATCTTTCTGTATAAGAGCAGAGTGCTGAAGGGCTCTGGTTGGAGTTAGATAGACCTAGGTTCTAATCTGGGCTTTTCTAATTGCAAGTCTTTACTTAAGCCTGAAAAGCCTCAAGTTTGCTTTTCTGCAGGGGGCATAATAGGCTCAGCACTTAAATGGCATGTAGTAAATTATTACTATTATTATTTTCTCCCTTTTCATGCTAGTTTACGCAGCCAGACAGCCTGGTTAAGTCTGACTATTTAACTTCCAAGGAAAATAGCTAACCATCTGAAAACATAACAGAAAGTGTATGCATTGGAGGCTTTTGTTTGCAGGTAACCGAATCTGACTGTGACTTAAATCAAAAGAGAATCTATTACAAATAGATGGTAGAACTCACAATCAAGACTCAATGTCTGGTTAGAATGGAGGAAACTAGGCAGCTTCAGAAGGTCTTTGGTGTAGCTACTGGAACTAATGAGATCCTACTGATTTATTCAGTGTTTACATGTCTCTATTTAATATTCAGAGTCCAAGCAGAGAGATTTTAATTTGTTGAGCCTTTGCCATGGGCCCACCCATGAGATGGGCCGTGTTATTAAGAGGCAAGATCTGGAGTGGGCTGTGGAGTACCTTGACTTAACTATGTATCAAGACATCACTAATCATCAAAAAAATGCAAATCGAAGCTATAATGAGATATCTCACATGTATTAGGATGGCTGTCACCAAAAAAAGGAAAGATAACAAGTGTTCATGAGGATATGGGCAAATTGGAACCCTTGTACACTGTTGGTGGGAATGTAAAATGGTGTAGCCATTGTGGAAAACAGTCTGGTGATTCCTAAAGAAAAAATAAAAATAGAATTACCATATGATCCAACAATCCCACTCTGGGTATATATCCAAGAATTGGAATCAGGATCCTGAAGAGATATACAAGTTCCTATGTTCGTTGCAGCATTTTTCACAATAGCCAGGATATGGGAACAACCTAAATGTCTGTTGATGAATGAGTGGATAAAGAAAATGCAGAATATACATATAATGGACTATTAGCCTTAAAAAAGGAGATCTTGCCATATGCAGCAGCACGGATGAACCTGGAGGGCATTATGCTAAGTGAAATAACCCAGCCGCAGAAATACAGATACTGCATGATTACACTGAGGTGTCTGTAATAGTCAAATTCATAGAATCAAAGAGTGGAATTGTAGTTGCTAGGGGCTGGAGAGTGGGAGAGATGGGAATCTGCTGTACAACATTGTGCCTGTAGTTAACAATACTGTATTGTGCACTTAAAAATTTAAGAGAGTAGATCTCATGATAAGTGCTCTTAACATATACGCATACACACACAAGACTGCACGTCTTGAGAAATTATTACCCAAAAGGTGCTGATGAATCGGGGTGGCCTAAAAATGGCGGAAGTCAACTGCTAAGAGGCATCCAAGGTTCCAACACCTAATGGTTAAAGGGTATGTCATCCAGGCAAGATCAAATGAATAGAAAGAGAAAATGGACTTTATACTGACACCATCAAATCTTATTAATAACAACTGTAAGAGCTTATAGCACCACCTACTGTTTTAAAATATAATGTCCTTCTGTTAAAGTCATAGCTTATTTTTTATAGTATTTAGGACAAGCAAGTGTCATAAACCAAGGAGCTATAATTCTTTGCAGTGATTTAGGGAAATAAAGATGACTGACCATCGATGGCTCCTGTTGTTTATAGCATTTGTAATCACAGCTCTGAACTGTTGATGCGTAAATTGCTGCTGCAAGATCCAGGAAGTGAAGTAGTAATAATAATGATAATTTATTATCATAATAACTACTTTTTATATGCTGTATACTGTTCTAAGTACCGAATATGGATTATGTCATTTAAACAGCACCATAAGCCTATAAGAGAGGTATTATTATATGCATCTGACAGATAAAAAACTGAGGCACAGAGAATTAATTTAGCCAAGATCACAGACCTAGTAATAGAGCTGGTATTTGAACCCAGTTTGACTCACTGGAGAGTAAATGCCTGGGACTCCCTTGAGCAAAGAACCCTTTCCTAATGCTCACTACCTCACATGTGTCCATCCGTAAGGCACACCAGCAGTGTGACTCGTTTTCCTTTTTACATCTGATTAATGACACACTATTGTGTTCAAGAATATATTTTATTCACACAATATACATAGTAATCATAGTGAGTGCTTATGTACTACTGCATACCAGGCACTCCGCTAAGTACTTTACATACATTAATTAATGTATTCTTTTCAACAACCCTATGAAGTAAGTGCTATTTTTCATCCTCATTTTATAGGTGAGGAAATGGTTAAAAAACTATCGAAGATTCCATAAGTAGGAAATGACAGGGACAGTATTTAAACCCAGATAGTCTGGCTACAGAGTCTGTGTACTATACTATAGCGCTTATAAAAAGTTATTTTAAAAGTGTATTTGGATATAACATAAATCACTGAGGCCTGTATGGTGGTGCTCAGATCTGGGAAAAATGTGAAAGTGGGATGAAAATGACTGAAGTTTAGCAAAGACTGATTTGCTTCGAAATTTTAGTATCATAAATAATTCCACATTGATGATTTTCTTGGGCACTCTCAGTAGAATTTCTCTAGGGTAGACACAGGGATGTGGATTCACTGGGTTATTGCTCTCCAGAATGGTTGTACTAACATGCTTTAATCTCTTTTTTTGTAACTTTAAGGGAATTTTATGCAGTTTTTCCCCCAAGTGTTTCTAGAATTTGTAGGCTCCTGAAGACTATTGGTAATGATGCAAGTTAAGAAAATTTGGTTGCTAATTAATCATAAGAGAAGGAGAATCTATTATACATTCTTACCAAAGAAATGTACTCGACTTACTCTGCTATTGCAGAAGCTAGTACATTATCAAGTAATTTGTTTATTCTACCAGCACACACATTGCTGAACTAGGAAGAATGCAGGGACTCTGGGAGGTAATGCCACCTAGTGGTCAGACTAAACTCTCGCTCCTAGAGGTTCTCCATCTTCGAAGGGCAGAAAAATTACCAGAGAAGCTTGTTAGAAAATGAGATTCTTACCCGGGTATGGTGGCTCATGCCTGTAATCCTAGCACCCTGGGAGGCTGAGGTGGGAGGATTGCTTGAGGTTAAGAGTGTGAAACCAGCCTGAGCAATACCGAGACCCCATCTCTACAAAAAATAGAAAAATTAGCCTGGTGTCGTGGCCTGAGCCCGTAGTCCCAGCTACTCAGGAGGCTGAGGCAGGAGGATCACTGAAGCCCAGGAGTTTGAGGTTACAGTGAGCTATGATGATGCCACTGCACTCTGGTTGGGGCGACAGAGCAAAACTGTATCTCAAAAAAAAAGTTCTTGGCATCACCCACAGTGGGTCTAATTCAGAAGGAAGGAAAGAGTGTGTGTGTGTGTGTGTGTGTGTGTGTGTGTGTGTGTGTGTGTATGTGTGTGTGTGTGTGATGGAGGGTGTCCAGGCACATGCATATTTAAAAAGCAGCCTGTACGGTTGTTGGTTCTGACATGTTTGGTCCAAACTCTGCTGTAGAATGCAGTTTTAGCAATTGGCTCAGTTCCCTCTTCTCCTTAATCCTCTTCCCCGGCAGCTGTTGTAGTACCTCCTGGGTTATGTGGGAGTGGTGGGGATCTTCTGGGACTATTTTGAGTTGAAGAGGACCAGCTGAGCTTGCACACAGGGGAGGGATGGGAACAGACTAATTTGTTTGGGGATGAGAAGAGCCCAAACAATGACCTCAGTTTTGCCAAATCCATTTGCATTTTCTCCTTATGGATTTCTTTTGACCTCAGTGCTACTTTTGACTCTGTGGGTCACCCTCTCCTTTTGTTTTTTCTCCGTTTCTTCATATCCTTCAGCCTGATGTACAGGCTGATTCTAGCCCATCTTCCAGGTCCCTCGATAAAAACCCCCTGTATGCATTAATCTTTCAGTATCCCACAGAATCACTCTCAGGCCTTTTCTCATACTGTTTCTCCCACCAAAATTCTTAAATCCTCATTCTTGATGCCTTAGTGCAACCTTTAAGCTTTTTATATATATTTTAAAATTCAGATGCTCCACAAACTCAAAGTAGCCTTCCTTGGAGCACTTACTGCTTACCCACCTCTCATTTTCCACTATTCTTAGCTTGTACCCTCATCCTGGCACATCTTCAAATAGTATTTCTTATTGTTATATAAATATTTCATCCATTCATAAATCATTTTACTTATTCACTCATTTCTTATGTTGTTTCCCTTGCATGTAATATAAATTCTGTTCATTCCTTAACTGCCGCCCACTCAACTAAGCCAAATGTAGACTCTTCTCAGCTTCATTCATTGATTTCCTTCTTTGAGATCTACTAGCACTGAATTTTCAACTGCCCTCTTTAACACTTAATTGCACATTCCTGTGTATTCATGAATCTGTGTTAGATTTCTTCTTCTGCTCTCCAGTAAATTGTAAGTCACGAGGACAGAGACCATTTTATGTAATTCTTTGATTTTCCAAAACTGTCTGCACCTTCTCAAATGCATACTGTGGCTTAGCTAAGCTTGTTGCCATTGTCTGATTGATTGTCTGATGAGTCGTTCTTTTTTTTTGAGACACAGTCTCACTCTGTCACGCTGGGTAGAGTACAGTGGTATCATGTCATTATAGCTCACTGCAACCTCAAACTCCTGGGCTCAAGTGATCCTCCTGCCTCAGCTTCCTGAATAACTGGGACTACAGGCTCAGGTCACGACGCCGGGCTAATTTTTCTATTTTTTGTAGAGACGGGGTCTCACTCTTGCTCAGGCTGGTCTCAAACTCCTGAGCTCAAGCAGTCCGCCCGCCTCAGCCTCCCAGAGTGCTAGGATTACAGGCGTGAGCCACCGCGCCTGGCCTGATGAGTTGTTCTTATACTCACCTTACTCTGAGAAAGAAAATGACAATTTTATTGCACACCCCCTATTTGCCAGATACCATGCTTGGGATTTTACACATATTGTCTTATTTAAAAGCCCTATGAGTGAAATGTTATACATTTTATAGATTAGAACAGTTGGATTCAGAAATGTTTAGTAAATTGTGTAGCTATAATGAACAAGTCAGCATTTGGACCCAGGCCCATCTGATGCCAAAACCCATACCCTTCATTCCTCTGCATTGCCTTTGTTTCAGTTTCGGATCTTCACTTTATGGTGTTTTATAATGATATTTCACCTTCCTACTTTCCTTCCTTCAAAAAGAGGCTGCTCTCCGGAATGTAAAGTGGCACTTTACCCTGGAATGATATTCTGCCCTGCTCTCTGCACCCCGCTTCATGCCGAAGTGGAACTACCCTTCTCCACACACAGTCTGCTTGATGCTTAAGTAAAGCAGTGTGCCCACCTGCCTTTTTTTTTTTTTTTTTTCCTTTTCTCTTTTTGGACTGGCTTTACTGGATTAAACACATTTCTTAATGCAGAATAACCCTGGGCCCCGAACACTGGGGTGCTTTACAGAACACTTGTGGATAAACTGTGCTTGTGTGTTGAGCCTCCCGCTCACTTTGGGAAGGTAAATTATCTCGTTGAATATAGTGACTTTTGCAGCTCTTTATAGAACTAGCGCCAGAGAACATCCAAACTGACTCCATACAAATCTGGATTCGTTCGGTTGTGTTTTCTACCACAGGGATTCAGAGCAAGCCCTCGTCATATTAGAAGACGACTTGCAGCGGCTGCGGCTGCCCGTCTGGAAGAAGCAAAGCCCGTGGTGGAAGTTCACCATCAGAGTGAGCAAGAAACTTCAGTGAGGAAACGAAGAATCAAAAAAAATAGCCGAGTCCAGCCAGAATTTTATCAGTCTGTTCAGGGTGCTTCAACCAGGAGGCCTGTAAGTAGAGAATTGTCTTTATAAGAACGTGAAATACACCATCAAATTGTGTGGTTATACCCTTAGTTTTAAAAAATTATCAGATTAACTTTAAATAATTAGGTTTTCCTGTTGTTATCCCCAATGAGTACTCACATGAGTTCCAACAAGGAGCGTGGTTTCTTGGAAGATGCTGGGGCAGATGTCAAAGAGGAAAGAGTTGGTCACTGTCAGGCAGGCTGATACACAAACTGTGAATTCCCAGCCCCATTGGGGTTGCAGGGTCTAGAATCAGGACAGGGGCCATAGAGCCAACAAGCTGGAGTGTGGTAATGAAAAGATCAGAGTTGGTGAAGAGGGCAACAACAAAGCCAGTATTATGATAGGAGAAGCAGTGAAGGGAGGGTGGGGCTGGAGTCTGGGCCGCGGCTGAACCCCTCTCGGGGGCTCTTGAGCCAGTAAGGCCTGTGCTTCCCTCTGGAGCCAGCCTGGGGTGGCTGGGCTGTAAAGGTCCTGGCTTTCTCAGGTGTGGCCTTTATATTGCTCTAAGGCAAAACCATTGTCCTTTCCTAACCAAGGGCCCTGTGTCTCTGTTGGCTACAGTGCTACCTTTCCTGGGAAATTTGGGGCTCACCTGGGAGCTGGTCTTCACCTCCTTCTCACTTCCTACGCACATTGTTCTATGTGTTCTGTTTTATTTTCTTGGTTGGGGTTCTGGCACATGAACTTTTTTTTACCAAGTCTGTGACAGTTATGGATTTGGGGCTTAGAAAATGCTGTTTTAAAACTTTTTAAAGTATTTCATGACTGCAATTATTGTACACTGCTTTAGCATTAAAAAAAGTCTCTGTGTGATTCATCCCTGTGCTGTAGGGAGCTTATTATTGTCGTTTCTCATGCCAACCTAGGGGAGCCATCAAGATGTGACTTCATAATAAGTCTTTGTAAGTTGTTAAAACAGAACTGCCCTTCTGTGGGGGGCACCTGCGTGGCGGGCACATGAGGAGATTGTTAGAAGGCCAGGAGAATGTCTGACTCAGTAACAGGCCAACAGTGATGGCAAGAAGCTAAATTCTTTTACAGAAAAGGACCTGTTCATCTTTAACCTATTGTAAAATGAGTACATGGTCATCCGTTGGTATACATGGGGGATTGGTTCCAGCCCCTGCACCCCAAAATCCTCATATACTCAAGTCCGTCAGTTAGCGCTGGTCGGCTCTCCGTTTACATGGATTTTGTATCCCATGAATACTATGTTTTCGATTTATGTTTGGTTGAAAAAAAATCCACATGTGAGTGGACCTGCTTTTTCAAGCCCGTGTTGCTCAAGGGTTAAATGTGCATATTTAGAGATGAGAGTCTTCTTTTCATGATTTAATAAAACAAAGGCTCTCTAAGTAGAATTTGTGTCTATGCAGAGAAATATGAAATAGGAAAATTTATTCATTCAATAATCATATGCTTTTTTATACGGGAAATAAGGGACATACAGATCTGTATTAATAACTAACAGTTATTGAGGACTTAGTATGTAACAGGTGTTATTCTGTGTCACTCACTTAGCAATCCTATGAGGTAGATGTTATTATTCACATTTTATGAATGAGGAAACTGAGGCCCAGAGAGGCTAAATAACTTGCCTAAGGTTACTAAGGTTACCACCTAGCTGTTTGGGGCAGAGTCTAGGATTTGGATCTAGGGAGCCTGCTTCCAGAGCCTAAGCATTTACCTCTACTCTCTGTTATTTTCCTGTAGTACCTTGTTTCTATGAGCTCATGGTTGAGTAAATCGCCAGACATGCAAATCAGTAAATATAATGCATGTTCTGTGCTCTGAGAGTACTGTTGTAGAGTTATATACAAGGCATTATGGAATTATCTTGGGTGTCCAGAAATATTTACAAATAAGCAAACACCTGAGATGAATCATGAAAGATAAGAAGGAATTTATTAAGTGCAAAGTAGAAGTAGGTATCCCAGATGAGAAGAACGTATCCAAAAGCACAGAGGCATGAGAGAGTATGGCACACTCGATGAGCAGCTTGAGTTGGTGCTGGTGTTATAGATGACACTGGACGAGTTAGGCTGAGGCCAGATTATAAAGGATTTGTATATTATGCTAAATAGTTGGACTTCTGAGATGGGAATCAATTGAAGGTGGGGACTAGGTTGAATTGGTTCTATTTTTGAGAATCTAGCTAATTCTTTGTTTCTTCTAATCTCCCATGTGGATCAGGGTAGAGAAATGAGTGATTATTATCAAAGTATAGAAATCCTCAGCTATCAGTATTCTCTCACGAGCCCTCTACATAACTGCCTTGGTTAATAAGACATATTCTTCATGCCTCTGTGACTTTGAACACCCTGTTCACTTTGTCCTTGAATGCTTATCCTCACTCTTTGTTTGCCAGGTGAACTCCAATTCACCTTTTACGACTGACTCATGCTCACATGACTTGTTCAGTGAAATCTTGTCTGATCCTTCCTATCAGAGTGGGGTGCCCTTCATTTTGATACTCAGCACTTTGTGTAAACCTCCAACATAGCAGTTATTCCAGTGAAAAAGGAGAGCTCTGCAGTATGACCTACATGGGTTCAAATCCTGCTGTGTGTATCTGCAAGAAACAGTTGGCACACTAAGAGGGTTTAACTGAAGAGAGTTTAATGAAGGCAATATTTGCAGAGGCGTGGGCAGGGCAAAGGTGCTTCATCAACCTCCAGATGGAGCCTACCTCCCTCCCACTCATGGCTTGAGAGGCAGCAGAGGAGTGATCTCACTGGATCCTGGTAGGAAGAGCTGGAGCCCTAGAAGAGCTCTTCACAGGGGCAGTGGCAGAGGGATGCAGCCACTGCCAGAACAGAGTGAGTCAGGAAGGAGCAGGGGGAGTAAATATACTGCCCTCTTAGCTCCTGTTGGTACATCCCACTGACCCAACCCAACTGGAAGCTGGGGGCAAAGGAGCTTGGGCGATGCCGATCATAGCCGCCAGCCTCCCGGGGGCTGAGCAAGGCAGAGATGGGCAGAGAATCTGAGAGAGGCACAGGGACAACAGAGAATAAAATCATACCTGGTGTCCTTTGCCAAGCTGTTTCAACTCTGAGACTCAGTTTCCTTCTGATAAAGTGATAATAACAAGGGCTACCTCATGGAGTTGTGAGGAAACTGAGCTGGTGTATGGAAAGAAATTGCACGGTGGTGAGCTGCTTAGAATAAACAATAAATGGTAGTTCCTTCCATTCCTCTCCTCCCCTAGACTGTGAGTTCTTTGAGGGCCGTATCGTGTGGTCTTAGAATATTTCCTGACATCTGGCATCTGAATGTATCTTATTGAATAAATGAATGAATGATACTTGTACATGAAATACAGTTTGTGAAATGAGGGGTATAAGTAGTAAGCACTATAAGAATTCTGAGAACAGAGAGGGGTCCACCCCCCAATAGGGTGATTAGGGCATAGCTATATTGAAGAGTTGAGATTGAGCTGGGCTTTAAAATATGGGCGGGGATTGGCTAGGCAGCAGATGCTGGGGCTGGGAAGTAGAGTGAGCAAAAGCAGTGAGAACTGACCGGATGTGGGGATTTACAGGAGAGAAGTGCAGGCAAAAGCTAGAAAAATAGATTGGGGCCAGAATACATTTCAGATGATGACTGGTTTAAACTTTATTTTCTATGCTTCATGAAGACACTTCCTAAAATCAAAGTATGATTTTAGGAAGATTAAGCATGTGCAGGGTGAGTCAGGGGAACAGGACGGGGGGACAGTTCAGTAACAACTGCAGCAGTCCAGGAATGAGGCGATTAGGGCCAGGGTTTGGGCCTGGTCCCTGGCACTCTCTGATGATGACGGGGAATCTGAGAATGGCCCCACCCTCTCTCCTGAAGGGTCAGTTGGAAAAGAGAGAGATTAGAGGGTGGCAAACAGCAGTGGAGGCTACTCAGTTGCTTGGGGCAAAAAAACATTCTGGGGAGCATTCTTTAGGGCAGATAAAGCTTACTTCCACCATCTTACTGCGTCTCCTAGCAGTTGTCTTGGACGTTGGAAATTGTCAGAGTTGGTAGTGAGGAGGCTGCTGGCTCCTTGTCTCACATGATTCCTGTGCAGTCTTCTGGAACCTTATAGCCTCTGCTGACGTTTCCCTGTTTTCATGCTACATATGGATTTGAACTGAGGCTTTGTGTCCTCTTCTAGAATTGGGTAAGTGCAGTCAGTAGTACCTGCTAGAGTCACCTTGTTCAACATGTGCCCAAAGCCTTTGTCTTTTCCAGCTTACACATTTGGAGAAAAATCAGTGTTACCACGTGTTGCTGTGAAAGCGACTCTGATTATGGGTTGGAGATGGGATAAAAATAAATCCGCTATGGTGATTCAGGATTATTTGAGTGACTTTACATGAAGCACTCTACACATTTCTAGTGGCAATCTGAATAAGGAATAGGCTCATGAGTAAGAAAGACTGGAACAGAAGTAGCTGCAAAGAAGATGAATCAGAAAATGTGACTGTGCAGTTTCAGCCACTTTCAGTAGGACTATTCTCTTGATGAAGTGTCACATGGAATACGTTATACGTTAGCATCTTTGACTGCTCTAACCCACTTACTCATTCTGATTTTATAAGTTATACTCAAATGTGCCTGTAAGAGTTTGTAATGGAGATCACTAATATAAACTTAATTAATAATATATGTCTTTTATTTCACTCTTTTGGAAAATTAGATGCTTCTAAGGGTGAGTAAACTAAACATTTATCCTGATTTTCACTCAGTATGTATGTCTTGGGATTTATACTGTATATTAAGATATGTTGGCCAGGTGTGGTGGCTCATGCCTATAATCCTGGCACTCTGGGAGGCCAAGGTGTGAGGATTGCTTGAGGTCAGAAGTTCAAGACCAGCCCAAGCAAGAGCAAGATCCCATCTCTACAAAAAATAAAACATAAAAAAAATTAGCCAGGCGTGGTGGCGCACACCTGTAGTCCAAGCTACACAGGAAGCTGAGGCAGGAGGATCACCTGAGCCCAGGAGTTGGAGGTTGCAGTGAGCTATGATGATGCCATTGCACTCTAGTTGGGGCGACAGAGTGAGACTCTGTCTCTTTTTTTAAAAAGAAAAAAGTCACTAGGATGCTTAGGAATTTTTTCCTATCTTGGAGCAGAAAGATAATGAGATCCACGTGTCTATTTGTTCTTTAGTATTTTGACATTACAAAGCAATTTTTTGTTTCTGAAGCCTAGAAGTTTTAAACATCAGCATCATTAACAAGAGCTCTTGCATTTGCTGCGTGCTTACCTCGTTGGCAATACATGGGTCTTGTTCTCTGCCCTCTTCCCTGTTTTTTTCTCACTTAATCTTCCCAGCAATTCTCTGGGGTTGGTGCTCACTTTCCTGAGGAGGAACTTGTCAAGGTCACACAGCTGGTAGATAATGGAGCTAACATTTAAACCCAGGCACTCTTGACTTGAGAAGTTTGAGTAAAGAATGGAGAATTCGAAGTGATCACGATTCCAGTGCCAGATGTTTATCTTTATCAGCCCTCCCTGAAGTGTTTGAATTACTTTGAGTCTCAGTTTTCCTAACTGCATAGATAGTAGATATAGTTGAGATCTTGTGTTTTTTAAACTATTAATTGATTAAAACCTATTTCAAGATGATATTGAAAATAAACTCCAAAGCTCATTTTTTTTTTTGCTATGCATTTTGTTGGCTACCTCTTTCTGTGGCACAGCACCTAGGAAGTAGCAAAAGTCATTTTGCCCTACTGCCTATTCACATGATCCTGTTAATGTATAACTCTCAGGCCCAAGAAATATTTATGTGTTTTGAGGTCAAGGGTGCGGTATGGGGAAATAAAAGTTTTAGAGTGCTAGAAAATAATCAAACACACTGCCTATTCCTATTACATTTCACTGACTCCAGTTTTTCAAACTTCAACAGAATTGTCTACATTTCCTTGTGACTTAGAATAGCTGAGACTTTCTCTCTGAGCTGAAAGAATATCTAATTAAAACAATGCTCCTAGGTTATTTCCCAATCTGTAGCTTGCTTCCCTGCTGGCAAAACCTTAGCCTGTGAGCTTCAGTTTTCTTACTTTTGGGCTCCAACCATAAGCAAGCCACCGGATTATTGAGCCTGACTATTTTGACTCAGATGTTGAAGGACAGACAGGCCTAGCACAAGTGATTGGTCCTGTTTTCTGAAATGGTAAACTCGAAGAAGAAGCAGGTTTGGATTGAGGGGTAGAAATAAAAATTTCCAAGTTGGATATGTTAGGTTTGAAATATCTGTTGGATATTCTTGTGTATGGATTTCATGAAGATGTGGGTTTGGATTTGGGAATCATTAGTATATATTAAATCCATGAGACTGGATAGGATGACCCAGGAAGTGAAAATTGATAGAGAAGAGAAGACAGTTGAGGGCTGAACCTTGGGATCCTCTAATGTTGAGAGTTTGGGAAGAGGAGTGAGCTTCCCTTAGAACTTCCAACTCTTCCCTCAGAAATATAGGCGCCTTAAACAGAGATGGGTCGAGGGCTCTTGACTTTCAGTTAAGAATACTCATTTTAGGCCAAGAAAAGGCCATTCAGGTAGAGAAGGCCATTCTCTAGTCTCTACTAGAGAAAATAGCAGAAAGGAGTTTCCCAGATGTACTCATTTCTCTTTTCCTTTGCTGCACTCTCCTCTACTAAACCACTTCCTTGACCTCACTGTTATTTTCCTTCTGTTGTTGGTTACCGTTCTTGAGCCTTGGGGAAAATTTCTGCTTTTCCAATTGCAGCTTAGGTTTTTGTAAGGCTGCAGCATATTTTGGAAGATTGCATTGTTTTAATTGTTTAAAATTAATATTAACAAGATTTTAGATCATCTTCATAGTTGGGAATTTGTTGGAGTGTAGAAAAGACAACATATATCCTTGATCTCATTGAAAATATAGCAGGGTGTTTTTCTGTTCCTTTGCTGCTTAGATTATTAAATGGTCTTCCCTTTCCCTTTCCTTTTCAAATATATAGGACCAGGCAGCTTTATTTGCATAACCTCAGGACACTTCCCCTTCTGTGGAAGGCATGACTGTACAGCTCATACCTTACTTTGGCTAATTAGTTGGCAGATCCAAAGCTCTTAAAGGAAATGTTTATTTCCTTTTCCTCTTTGGAATTCCAGAGAATGAATTGAACTAATAAAGTCAAACTTTTGCTAACTGCATGAAAAGGATTTCATTGAATGACACCCATTGAATTTTTTGAGTCTTTGCTACACATTTCTATACCTCCCTTTTTAGGTTCTTAATTAATGGAATCTTATAAAAGATTTCATTTATTATAAATTTGCTATTGAAAGGTTTAAGAATGATTGGTACACAGGAGCATGCAACATGAGTAGACTATACTGAATAAACAGTGCTAACATAGTGTTTAGTCTCTCAAACAACTTATGAAACAAAGGTTAACTTGGTAAAGGGATTCATGTGTTCTACTTGGAGAAGAATGAATGTATCTTTCTTTCTTTCTTTCTTTCTTTTTGGAGACAGGGTCTTGCTCTGTTGCCAGGGCTAGAGTGCCGTGGCGTCAGTGTAGCTCAAAGCAACCTCAAACTCCTGGGCTCAAGCGATCCTCCTGCCTCAGCCTCCTGAGTAGCTGGGTCTACAGGGGTATACCACTATGCCCGGCTGATTTTTCTATTTTTAGTAGAGATGGGGTCTCATTCTAGCTCAGGCTGGTCTCAAACTCCTGAGCTCTAGCGATCCTCCCGCCTCGTCCTCCCAGAGTGCTAGGATTACAGGCGTGAGCCGCCATGCCCAGCAAGCATATCTTTATAATTCATGACTCTTTTTGAGGTCAGTATTTTGACTGTAGCAAAGTCTCTTGCCATTCTTTTTGTGTCTGTCTTGTACTCGGAGTTACTTGTTGTCTTTAAAAAAAAAAAAAACCAAAACACTTAAATTCTTTCAGCTCCAAACAAAGGAAACTTAAAGAAAACATTTAGATAGCCACTTATAGTTTCAAAGTTTGCATGTACAACTGTGGATCAAAGGACTGAAAAGGAAGCCCCTTCAAACATGGTCTTGTTTATTACTTTACTTCTAACTAGAACAATCCTTAAATTGTTCTGGGAATATGGGCATAAATTCCTTTATTTTAAAGACCACAACCATAGCCTCCCTCAGAATTCAGTTTGGAATTTAACAGCCATCTTTGCCTGAGACAACTTTTTGATCTCGGCTCTAAATCCCATGGATTATAATTTAAGACCATTTCCTATTGTCGTTTCCTCTGTGAAGAGGAGGAAGCATAGCCCACCCGCCACTGTGTTACTATCAGTCTTTGTGAATCAAAGAATGTTAAACTTTGAGGGGATCTTAGAGCTTATCTGTCTCAGCAGTTCTCCTGATGCTGGATTTCTCTCTGCTTCAGTATTTTTGGTGATGAGATCTCCCATCATTAGATAGCTGTAATTAGCAGCAAGTTAATTTTACTCAATAATCAATAAGCTGTTTCTTTTCTAGGTTCATGGTTCCATCTCTGGGGACCTTTTCTCCTAGGTCTAATTCATAACTTTCTCAAAGTCACCTTTGTTGCACTCCTCTAAATCAGCGGTCCCCAACGTTTTTGGCATCAGGGACCCATTTCATGGAAGAAAATTTTTCCACAGACCAGAGCAAGGGGTTGGGGGATGATTTCAGGATGATTCAAGCACCTTACATTTATTTTGCAGTCGAACCTCTCTGTTAATGATAATATGTATTTGCAACTGCTTCCCAGGGCTAGCATCACTGCCTCAGCTCCACCTCAGATCATCAGGCATTAGATTCTCATAAGGAGTGTGCAACCTAGATCCCTCGCATGTGTAGTGTACAGAAGGGTTTGCGCTCCTGTGAGAATCTAATGCCGCCACTGATCTGACAGGAGGTAGAGCTTATGCGGTGATGCGAGCAATGAGGAGCAGCTGTAAATACAAATGAAGTTTTGCTTGCCTGCCTGCTGCTCACCTCCTGCTGTGCAGCCCAGTTCCTAACAGGCCATGGACTGGTACCAGAACCAGTCTGCAGCCTGGGGGCTGGGGACTGCAGCTCTAAATCACCTTCAAGTGAGTGGTAAGGGTCCATCTGATTTCTCTCAATATTGCCTCTGGTTTTTGTTTTTGTTTTTGTTTTTCAGTTGTGAGATGATAAGTGTGGTTCAAAAAGTCAATATGGAAATTGAACATATCCAAACAAAATTTTGTTTGTGCCTTGGGAGAGGTGAAGTCAGTTCTGGAAATGACAGTAACGTTCCAGAAACATTATTTCTTTGCAGTAGCACTTTGTAGTTATAGTAGCACTTTGTATTTTTCAAAGTGTGTGCGTATTCCCATTATCTCATTTAATCTGAACATTAAATGAGCATTAGGTAGGGACATATATTATTGACTCAATTTGACAAAACTAACTCTCAGACAGTAAGTGATTGGCCGAAGTTCATAAAACTGGATAGAGACAGACATTCCTCCTCCTTGCAATCTTTATCTCCTTTGTTTATCTTATGTTTAGTCTCTTTCTCAGATAATGCTTAGGGAAATAGGTGAGACCTTTCAGGGAGAAGCATATAGGTTCCAGTTGACTGGAGGAATTATTCATCTTCTCAGTGTGACTCATCCCCAGGGACTAGCTTTATATTTTTGAGAGTCTGCTCACAGCCTGCATTATCTGTACTGGCCACCTGGGGCACCAAAATATTGGCAAGTCCACTCTCATCTAATACTAGCAAGGTCATGCTGTAGCCTCCATGCATCCTACTCAGTTATCAGTCGGTAAAGTAGATAATCCACTCTGATGCTGGGGAACGCCACCGGCTTGTCTGCATTGACCCCCACTACATGCAGCTCAGCAGTACTAAGATGGATGTCAGATACTGTCTTAGACCATCTGCGCTGCTGTAACAGAATACTTGAGATTGGGTAATTTATAAATAATAGAAATTTATTTTCTCACTCCTTGGAGTCTGGAAAGTTCAAGATCAAGTTGCCAGCAGGTTTGGTGTTTGGTAAGGTGCCATTCCTCACTGATGGCACCTTGTTACTGCATCCTCACGTGGTGGAAGGTGGAAGGGAAAGAGAGCAAGAGAGTGAGGTAGCTCTCTGACGACTCTTTTATAATGACATTAATCCATTCATCAGGGCATAGCCCCTCTGACTCAATCGCTTCCCAAAAAGCCCTACCTCTTAATATTATCACACTGGGGATTATATTTCAACTCATAAATTTTATGTGGCATATAACATTCAAACTGTAGCGGATACCTAAGTTAATTTGATGTTAAAATTTAAACATCCTTGCACATTGGTGGTAGAATGTAAAATGGTTTAGCTGCTATGGAAAACAATATGGCAGTTCTTCAAAAATTTAAATATAGAGGGCTAGGCATGGTGGTTCATGCCTGTAAATCCCAGCATTTTGGGAGGCCAGGGTGGGAAGATTGCTTGAGCTCAAAAGCTCAACACCAGCTGGGGTAACATAGTGAGACCCCCATCTCTACAAAAAATTTTTTAAAAAATTAGCTGGATGTGGTGGCATAAATCTGTAGTCCCAGCCATTTGGGAGGCTGAGGCAGGAAGATCACTTGAGCTCAGGAGTTTGAGGATGCAGTGAACTATTGTGCTACAGCACTCCAGCCTGGACAACAGAGCAAGACCCTATCTCTTAAAAATAAATAGAATTGCCCTATGAGCCAACAATTCTGCTTCTGGATATATACCCAAAGGAACTGAAAGCAGGCTGTCAAAGAAATACTGGACACCCATTTTCATAGCAGCTTTATTCACAATAGCCAAAAGATGGAAGCAACTCAAGTGCCCATCAATGGATGAATGGATAAACAAAATGTGATATATATACATACAATGGAACGTTATCAGCCTTAAAAAGGAAGGAAATTCTGACACATGCTATGACATGTATAAACTTTGAGGACATTCTGCTGAGTGAAATAAGGCAGTTATGGAAAAACAAATACTATATGATTCCACTTATATGAGGTATCTAGAGTAGTCAAATTCTTAGAAACAGAATATAGAATGATGGTTGCCAGAGGCTCCAGGAAGAGGAGAAAGGACATTTGTTTAATGGGTGTAGAGTTTTACTTTTGCAAAATGAAAAGAGTTTTAGAGATTGGTTGCATGGCAATATAAATGTACTTAACACTCCTATACACTTAAAAATATTTAGGATGATAAATTTTATTTTATATGTATTTTACCACAATTACAAAATTAAATTTAAACAGAGCAACGGCAGGCAAGGAGGCATCAAAATAACAATAAAGGTTCATAGAATAAGGGCTCCACGTGGTAAGAACATGAGAGAAGCTATACACTTAGCAATTTTAAAACAAAACTGTCATGAAGTATGAGAGGCACAAGGTTAACAAGAGGTAATTACAAGTAGCAAATGCTAACAAAAAGATTTAGTTACTAACTGGAGGATGTTTCCTTATATTTCTAGTATGGGCATGACTGTGGATTGAATATCAGATTGCAAGACATATTTCATATGAATGAAATGGCAGTTGGTATCATTACTCTTAAAAAAGAGAATCTACTTAGAATGTAAACTCTTAGTTGAGGTTTTAAGGGGTATTGTATAACGCATTTGCCATATGAGTTACAGCGTTATACTCTGGAACAAACAATATTGACCTAAAACAATATAAACTTAAATATTACTTTAAGTGACTATATTATTTCATGATCAGTTTGTGTTCTTGTGTCAAAAACCGGTTCAGAAACTTTATTTAACAATTTAGCAAATAGATACGTTGATATTGTTAGGAGCTAGGATTTTCAGTGGGAGAGAAAAGAGATGCAAATATAAAATCAGCGATGTTAAGAAAACCCCTCTAATCCTAGAATTGACTTGTAAATATCAGTTTGAACTCATAATGAATTCATTAAAAAAAGGTACAGATGTTATCTTGACTTATGATGGGGTTATGTCCCAGTTAAACCCATCATACGACAAAAACATTGTTAAGTTGAACCATCATCTTAAGTCAGGGGCAACCTGTATTTGCCAGCTCTGTCTACTATAGGAAATGGAGAATGAGCCTGGCACATCTTGTCAAACCGGAAAGCAAGGAAGCATCAGAGACTACTGGGGTCCTGTCAGGAGGACCAGAAATAAACTTGGAGAGGCTCCTACTGCTCAATTAATAAGAATAATGATCACACTGGTTTAATACACATCAATGTATTTTAAATCTATGAATCTATATTTTAAAAACCACCTCACTGAGGACCTTTGAAGAATGCTAGGGAACCAACTCACTTTTCTGAAATTTGGTAAAGGGAAAGATTCAGGCATTATCTTATCTTTGCTGTAAGAATTATTCCACATGGTAATTGAGTAGTTGTTGAGGGAAGATAGAATGATGAAATTGCAATGTCATCATGTTTTTTTAAATTTATTTTTATTTTATTTTTTTAGTTTTTTCGAAGGGAAAGGAGAGGACCAGTGTCAGCATTTCGCAAACCCTAATGAAATAATGAACCCAGAAAATGGTCATCAATGACTGCTAACACCCAAAAGAGAGACAATCACACATACATGCCTCCTGATGAAAGTATACAAGAATATTCATGAAGTGTACTTGCTAAAAAACGGAACCTAAATCAGTTCAAACCGTTAGGTCTAATTACAGATTTACACAAAATACAGGGACAGAGGAATATGTTAAATGATATGGTGGAGACACAGTTAGCAAAACCAGACTGTGGGCCGGGCGCGGTGGCTCACGCCTATAATCCTAGATCTCTGGGAGGCCGAGGCGGGCAGATTGTTTGAGCTCAGGAGTTCGAGACCAGCCTGAGCAAGAGCGAGACCCCGTCTCTACTAAAAATAGAAAGAAATTAATCAGACAACTAAAATATATAGAAAAAAATCAGCCAGGCATGGTGGCGCATGCCTGTAGTCCCAGCTACTCGGGAGGCCGAGGCAGGAGGATCGCTTGAGCCCAGGAGTTTGAGGTTGCTGTGAGCTAGGCTGGCGCCACGGCACTCACTCTAGCCCGGGCAACAGAGTGAGATTCTGTCTCAAAAAAAAAACAGAAAACCAGACTGTCTAGAACCTCTGTTCTTTCAACAAATAAATTATAGAAAAAAAAATGGAGTAATAACCTACACATGAAAAGAGACTTAAGAGACCTACTAACTAAATATAATGTGTGTGCTTGTTTGGATGAACAAACTAAATACAAAAAAGAGTTCTTGAGAAAACTGGGGAAATTTGAACCCTGTATATTGGATGATATTAGGAAATTTATAAATATTTTAGATTGATAATGGTATGTTGATTTTGTTAAAAATAGTCCTTATCTTTTAGAGATGCATGCTAAAATGTTTAATAATGAAATGAGATCCCTGAGATTGGCTTTAAAATAATTCAGTGGGGTGGGGGAGAAAACGTGGGTATGGATGTTGTCAGAATTGCACTGGGCAGGAGATGGTAGTTGTTGAAGCTGGATGTTATGTACATGGCAGTTCTTTAATACTTTTCTTTTGCTGTATAAGCTTGAAATTTGCCCTAATGAAAGGTTTAAGACATTAGAAAACAGAAACAAACCTTTGTTTGAAGTTTCCATCCTCAACACTTTGCTTCATCAGGTCCCCCTTCTGGCTTTTGTTTTCCATAGAGTAAGCCTACATTTTTATCAATAACACTTCCAGATTTTAGATATTTGTTATTAAAAGGTTTTTAGAAAGGCAGAAGGGGTCAATATTCCCATGGCCATCTTTTGATTTTTTTTATTTATTTTTGTCTTTTAACAAAGAACTGTTTGCTTATTTGTTGGCTTTTTGCTTATAATATTTAAAAAACCATATTGGTGAATTGTATATAAAATGTGCATAATATTTAAAACTTAAATGATGTAGTATAGACATAGAATTATATAGGCATATTTTTCCGTTTTAATATCTAAAAGCTGTTTTTTCCCCCAAGATTACCATTTTTGTTCTTTGCAGATCTATTTATAAGAGACTAGAATTATTATTGAAACAAAACTGACCCAAAAGGCAACATGCCATTACATTGCTTGACTTTGTCTTGATGGAATTCGAATGATAACCTGGTCTAACAATTTTTCATAGTAAGTAGAATTCTTCCATTCCAGTGTTACTTTATTCCAGCATATTACACTTACATCTTCTCACAGAGCTCATGAAATTTTGATGATGGCTAAAATGCAAGATATTGAGTTGTGTCATCGATTTGAGTTAATCTTTAATATTGACATCACATTCCATTATGTGACTCTGTATTCAGGAGATGGTTTTCCAGTGGTAGATTATTTGCTTTCATTTTGCTGCTCATACTTCTACTTTTCTGTTGCCAAATAGGGAGGCAAACCAGTGATTTACATATTTCTAGCTCTGTTTAAAGCTTAAGTAAGTTTGAAACTGTCATTAGTTAGGATGCTTTAGAATTATATGTGAGTTTTACTATATATTAGCCCTATTAGAAATAGGTATGGATAATCGAGAACAGAGTATAATTTTTAACTGCTTTGCCAAATGCAATAAAATGCCCCGTTTACCTTCTTTAAAACTGGGTAGCTGGATGTGGGTGACTTTCAGAAGCAATTGGGGTCCTAACAGGACATGTGCTTTCATGCTATTAATTTTCATAACTTGTAGCCACAGAAAAATAATTATTTTTAAGTGGCCAGCATCACTGTTGAACATGAGCCCATTTTTCTTGGCTCTCAGAATAACCGTTTCTTTTGGACTGTGATAATCAGTTGTGGGACATATTTTTTTCATCGTTTTCTCCTCCTTCTGCATTTCAAGAAGGTTAAACATTTGTCCCAGGAGTTTAGAGGGGCAAAAATTATACATTCAACTGGAACATATACTTTAAAGTGGAGTTCTGTGCTCGTTCAGCCGTTTGGAGTTTTAAACAAGAAGTGTCTGAAAAATCATCAGCCAAGATCCTTGGCACCTCCACACCCACCCCCCTTTTTTGTCTGGTGCTTTTTTGTCTCTGAAACAGAAGATTAGCAACCCATTTAATAAAGTGTGAACTTGACTTAGGCTCGATTTCTTCCACTGATGACAAATTATAGAGATTGTGATTTTTACCAATATGGAGAAATCATTTGGATTAAATACCAGATTGTTGATTTTTTGAGTTGTATGATTGCCTGTGTGTAGCATAATAGTCGCACCTCCAAGACGATGGTATTTTTCAGACAATTGTCTCCATCCTCCTCGTTTGCTGGGAAATTAATAAACTTCTCTTTCCTTCTCCTCAGACCACTTGTTCTT
>NW_012148530.1:1957555-1960755 GCF_000956105.1 Propithecus coquereli | reverse complement strand
TTTTTAGTAGAGACGGGGTCTCGCTCTTGCTCAGGCTGGTTTCGAACTCCTGAGCTCAAACAATCCACCCGCCTAGGCCTCCCAGAGAGCTAGGATTACAGGCGTGAGCCACCGCGCCCGGCCTGGATTTTTTTTTAAGATAAAAATAAACTGTTGGGTCTGAAGGTGGGAGGTGGAGTAGGAAGATCAGCCAATTGGATGTCTCACATTGTCTGATTCTTTTGGCAGTTTATTTTATATTCTTACTGTTTGTTTTATATTCTTAGTTATTTTCACTTGTTCTTTTATTTCCTTAGGCATATACAACTTTGAGAAAGAGACTATTTTTATATTTTTAGGCACTGTATATAAGTATTTCACTAATTGATATTTTAAAATATCTCTTTCATTAATTATAGAATTAGATAAGTTGAAAAACAAACAGTACTGCCTTCTAAGAAACATACTAAAACTATTTTTCCAAGGTCATTTCTTCACTGTTCTTCTGTCTCTTGTTCTGATTTTAATGATGAGGAGAATTATGTCACCTTAGAGGGAAGAGACTGTTCTTTGTGTTCTAAACCTTAGCTCCAGGGAATTGTGGGATTTCAATAAATTTTTAATAATGAATGTCTAGTCTGCTTCTTTTTCCGAAGAGTTATTGCTTAGCTTTCATGAAGTAAGAGAAAGTTGTAAAGTGAGAAGTCAGAGTGAGAAGGAATAGAAAAAAGGAAAATCATAGGCTCAGTTGTTGTGACGACAAGCCAAGTTAGGTTGTATTTCATTTATCCGAAGATACCTTTCTTGATGCTCTTTAGTAATGGCCTGAGCCTGGTTTAATTTTGCTGGAGCTAAGACTTAACATAAACCTTTTAGTAAACACAAGCAGTATAGTAAAGTGCCTAAGATTGTGCATTCTGGAGCCACACAGTCTAACATGAGTTTAAATTCTGGCTTCAGTACTTACCAGCTTAGAGTCTTTGGGCAAGTGAGTTACTTAGTTTCTCTGTGGCTCAGATTCCTCAACTTTAGAATGGGGGTCATGATGTTATTGTGTGCCTTAATCTATTTGTAGATTTGAATAAGCAAGAAAATTTAATTATGGTATACTACTTAATTCAGCAGTGAATAATATTAGCATGGAATTAACCATGACATCACTGAATATGGATTTATGCAAAAATTTTGTAAAAAAGCTATAATCTTTGTCTATCAAAATAGGGACTCAATAGATAATATCTAAAATTAATGAATCTATATGCATATTACTTAGAACTATTAAGATAAATGCTATAAGAAATAAAGAGTTGAATGTAGTTGTATCTAGGAAAAGTGGGAAGAAGAGCCAGGAGACTAGTTTTTGTATATAATCTTATTTATTGATCAGGATGCAAAGAGAAACCAAATTTATTCTTTCTCACTTAGCATTTAACGCACTTTCTCCTCCTAAGGAAAAACTCAGGACAGGTTCCATAACTTTACTGGTCACTGTTAGATAATGGAAAGTCCTTGGGTCACTTTTTAGCCCAGTCTAATAATAACATAACTTTTGAATTATTGCAACTTTGTATTCAAAGGCAATATTTTTCCCTTCCCTCAGCTTGAGCCAGATTCAGGCTGCAGTGGCAAAGGATATGGCTGGCTTCTACTCTTTTCCTCCCTCACTTTTTCCTGTATCCCCCAGTTGTTGCTTTTGTTTGTTCTAGGATTGGCCCAAGGAGAGAGGGGGATCAGGAGACAAGGTCCTAGTTTTGCACAGTCCACGTAGTGGTGATCTGGCATTGGTGTCCCCTGAATGTGTTGTAGTTCCCTTTATGTGGGAAAGTCTTTTTTTTTGCTTGTGTATTCCTGCCTTGGGCCTCTGAGGTTGTGATGGTTCGCCCCCTGTGTTCAGTTCCTCCTTCCATCCACAGAATCCTCCCAGGCAGGATCCCTTTGAATTGGAGCTTACGCTAGCTCCTCCTCCCTCTTGGGGTCCATATCTGGCCTCCCAAAAGCATGTGCCTTTGCTGCCATGGAGGGGCACCTCAGTGCCAGGCAGGCCTTTTACTCCAGCCACTGTCTTCACCTTGAAATTCTTTTGGGCGAGAGTCATATTCTGGACATATGTTCCCTAAACTCCAGGGGAGACATGCTTTGCCCTTCAAGAGGTCTCCTTGACCTCTTGGTCTCTTTAAGGTACAGGGTAAATTAAACACACCGACTCCTCCTCCAGGAAGAAATGCTCAAGGCATCAGTAGCTTTCTCCAAAACAATCATTTCTCTTGGTTTCTGGCTTTGTCTGTCTGTCTTAGAGTGATGATGGGCTCAGCTCATGTTTCTCTAATTGGTGTCATAGTTAACATGGCCTTCATAGATGGCCTAACACAGTGCTTTTCATACATTTGTGGGGAAGGTTTGTTTTTTTAAATTTCCAATCCATTGCAGGTCCACACATGGCCCTTTAATGCGTGATTGGTCTTTAGCTCACATCCCAGGTGACTCACCACGTGAGTTCAGCAGCACCTGAAATGGTCTGTTCAACGAGGCAAGTCTACTGACCATTTGCATTTCCAAGGCAATGCCAAATTATTCTAAAAGTTTCTAAATACTTCCGATTTCTGTAGTTATCTTGTAGCAAACCAGTAAAAACCATTCTCAGACTAGTACCAGTCCATGGGCATATTTTGAGTTGTCCTGTTTTAACACTTTCCTTTAGGGTTGGGGGAATAGTGGCATTTACTGTATCATTCCTGGCCTTTGGGGCATCAGCTGCAACAGACCGAAAAAGTTCTAGTTTAATATCCTATGATAATTAGAATAGATCTTTATTAATTCCACATATGTTTATTAAGTGTTTGCTCTGTGCCACAGATCCTATAAAAGTAAAACTTCTAAGATGGACATGGGGGCACATGCCTGTAGTCCCAGTTATTTGGGAGGCCGAGGCGGGAGGATTGCTTGAGCCCAGGAGTTTGAGGCTGCTGTGAGCTAGGCTGATGGACATGGGGGCACATGCCTGTAGTCCCAGTTATTTGGGAGGCCGAGGCGGGAGGATTGCTTGAGCCCAGGAGTTTTTTTTTTTAATTAATCAATTTGTTTATTTATTGAGACAGAGTCTCATTCTGTTGCCCCGATGAGTGCCGTGGCACCAGCCCAGCTCACAGCAACCTCGGACTCCTGGGCTTAAATGATCCTCCTACCTCAGCTTCCTGAATATTGGTACTAGGCACGCACCACCT
>NW_012148530.1:1945136-1956841 GCF_000956105.1 Propithecus coquereli | reverse complement strand
CCCGCCTAGGCCTCCCAGAGAGCTAGGATTACAGGCGTGAGCCACCGTGCCCGGCCTAAAAGTCAGTTTTTAAAAATGACTAGGGGAAAAATGAATGGGAAATGAAGACATTGAGAGAGCATTTGTAAATTACTGTTTAAAAAAGTTTGCCTAAGAAGGGACTGAGGAATTTAGGCAGTAAGGTAGGGCGGATATAGGATTCAGAAAGGTCTCTCTTAAGTTGGGAGACATTCGAGATGTTTTAGGAAGAAGAAAGGGGGCCCGTCTTGGGCCTGGACAGAATGAAGGTGGGTAATCGTAGAAATGGATGCATTTTGGGATAGCTAGAGGTTGTTACATAGAACAGTGCTGAGGGCCTGGTTGATGTTAGATACTTGTACCTTTGTGGAGGGATCAAGCTGCCCTGTTGAGTATTTTTCAAAGCAGGTTTCTGCAGTTTAGGATTAGGAGTTGAAGTGAATGTTTCCAACTGAGCCAAGATGGAGGGTGGAATTGATACCTCTAGAGAAGTTGGCTGGGATATTGATGTCAAGAAAATGCTTGAAATGATGTATCATGAGGCCGGATGAGGAAGAACAGGAAATCTTAAGAGCAGTAATGGATCTGATGAGGAACAAAGAGGATTGGAGGTCTGGATTAGTTTGAAGAGGAGGGAGAGCTGGAGAGTCAGAAATTGGAGGTCACATTGTTGGATTAGGATGAGAGGTTTCAGAGTTGGCTCAGTTCCAGGTGATGTCATTATCAGAATGGGGACAAGGGGTGGCTGGCAAAAGAGGCGAGAAGGTGACCATCATTTGAGTTCAGGAGGTTAGGAACCTCTGTGGTTGAGGTGTTGGATGGCTCATCCACATGAATGTGGAAATCTTCCCGGATGATGACACCACTCAAAGAAGTGAGGAAGAAGCAATGAGTCAGGTTCCAAAGTCCTCAGTGAATGAAGGGGTGTGGCCAGAGGTCAGACAGTGACAATTCAGGGAGGGGAAGAGAGTGGCATTGGGTGATGGCTCTGGCCTCGGAGAGGGCCAGGATTTTGGTGGGACATGCAGGAGCAGCCTCTGCTGGAGGGATGCAGAGGGATGGAGAGCAGGCTCTTAATAAATGCACGTGGAATGATTAAGGTAAGACAAGCAGTGGAGATGGCGCGTCCTGTGAGGAGGTGGAGCTTGTTGACAATGAAATGAAGGTTCCAAAGGGCACCTAGAAAGAGTTGGCAGGGGAGGGCAGCAGTGGAGGAGGTACAGAGTAGCAGAAGGATGATTGTCTTTGAGAAGAGAGTTGCCCACAGGGCTTGAATTTGGGGCATTTTATGAGTATGGCAAGAACAAGTGGCATAGTGGGTGAGTTCACCAGCAGCCCTAGGGGGAATGGTCCTCAGGGGTAGGCAGAGACAGCCCTCTGCCATCCACACTGATAGTCTGCAGTCTTTGCTCCTGGCCAGGTCATGTGTCCATTACATACTCTAGTCTGTGCTTATGGCCCATGAGCTCTTAAAGGCCTTTTGGGATCACTGAGGCCTAAACATATATTATTGATTCAAAAGTAAGAATTTTGGAGCATGAATTTTAAAAACAATCTTTAATTAAATGACTATAAAATGTATCATTTTTTCAACTTGTTCAGTTCAACTTTGTATAATTGTGCATAAATGAAATTTAAAATCACACAAAAATTATTTTTAACAAAACTTACTTTTTTAAACAATAAAATCCCTTGCAAACATTGAATGGAAAAATGTATTGAATGTGTCTGATCATATGTCTGATGAGCTGTGGATGGAACCTGTAAAAGAGTGCATGGGGCCTGTGAACATCTCAGAACATTTCTAGCTTGAGTTCCAACCTCTGTGAGGAGTTGTGCAGAAGTTGGGCCAGGCGCGGTGGCTCACACCTGTAATCCTAGCACTCTGGGAGGCAGAGGTGGGGAGGATCCCTTGAGCTCAGGAGTTTGAGACTAGCCTAAACAACAGTGAGACCCCGTCTCTCTTTTTTTTTTTTTTGAGACAGAGTCTCACTGTGTTGCCCGGGCTAGAGTGCCGTGGCATCATCCTAGCTCACAGCAATCTCAAACTCCTGGGCTCAGGTGATCCTCCTGCCTCAGCCTCCCGAGTAGCTGGGACTACAGGCATGCGCCACCATGCCTGGCTAATTTTTTCTATATATTTTTAGTTGCCCAATTAATTTCTTTCTAATTTTAGTAGAGACGGGGTCTCGCTCTTGCTCAGGCTGGTTTCGAACTCCTGAGCTCAAACAATCCGCCCGCCTCGGCCTCCCAGAGAGCTAGGATTACAGGCGTGAGCCACCGCGCCCGGCCACCCCGTCTCTTTTTAAATAAAAAAAAAATTAAAAAAAAGAAGTTGTACGAAAGGTATGTGTTTGTGTGCAATGGAATATGATATTAAAGATAACTAGGCCTCTAATATGACCCTGTTTGGGTGGCCGGGAAGGCGATCCATTATTCTGAGGAGTCTTACCCCTCAAGGGTATTAGTTTTGGCATCTACCTTTGGTGATTTGGAGGCCTAATTTTACTATTTCTTTGAAATCTCTTAAATATCACATGATTTGAGATGTGTGTGGATAGGAAAGGTAGGATAGGCAGGTATTCTTTAGGTTAGGTATTCTTTAGGTTTATGTAGGAAAGAATGCAGAATTTGAAGTTTTAAAACCTAGATTTAAACTGGAACAATTACTTATCTTTGAACAATAGTTTCCTGTCACATACAATGAGAACGATAGCAATATTAATCTCATAAGGTTGTTGCAGGGATTAAATGAGGTATTATTTTTGACAAGGTTTTATGGGCTATAAAATGCACTGCAAATGTAGTTATGATTGACAGGGGTTTTAGGTAGCATGGTGGTGATTAAGAGGAATGAAAAGAAAGTAAGATGGTAGATTCATGACTCATCATTGGCTCATGCACCACTGGCTTTTATTTATTATCTATCTATCTGTCAATCAATTATCTATCTATCTATCTGATATGTACCCACAGCCCCCTATTCAAAACAAAAGCTAGGATCTCAGAAGTAACCTATGTCTACGGATATGGTCTCTGTCTTCCCATTGGCCTGAGTCTTTCTACTCAAGGTAACCATTATTCTGAAACACATTCCATCATTCTCTTGTCTCCCTTTTAACTTAATAAAAAAGATTACCAAACTTTATGGAATTATTTGGAACTCACTTTTGTCACTTGTTATTCCATTGCTAATATTCATCCAAATAGTTGATTGTTGCTGTAGCTTATTCGTTACGACTTTTGTGTGAATGTACCACAGTTTGTTTATTCACTCTCTTGTAAGTTGGCTTTTGTTTCCAGGCCTTTACTGTTTGAGTGCTATTCTAAGTTTTTGTGTATATGCCTCTTCCTGTGCACATGCAAGAGTTTTTCTTGGGTGTATTCTGAGTTGGATTGTTGGATCATAGGATATACACAAAAGTTCAACTTTAGGAGATAACGCCAAACTCTTTTTCAGAATACTTGCATCAATTTATACTTTCATCAACCATGTCTTAGTGAGCATGAGGAGCCATATTCTTTTGCTAATTATTAAATGCCTTTGAAGCCCATTTCCTTCAGGGTTAAAATATCCGTGATTCTTTAGATCTTGATTTCTTTTTTTTTTTTTTTTTTTTTTTGAGACAGAGCAAACCTCAATCTGTTTCCATGAGAAATGAATATAAATTAAATGGCTCACAGCAACCTCAAACTCCTAGGCTCAGGTGATCTTCCTGCCTCAGCCCCGAGTAGCTGGGACTACAGGCATGCGCCACCATGCCTGGCTAATTTTTTCTATATATTTTTAGTTGTCCAGCTAATTTCTTTTTATTTTTTTAGTAGAGTCGGGGTCTCACTCTTGCTCAGGCTGGTCTCGAACTCCTGAGCTCAAACCATCCTCCTGCCTCAGCTTCCCAGAGTGCTAGGATTGCAGGCGTGAGCCACCGTGCCCGGCCTATCTGTGGTAATTCTTGAAGGTTAGATTGAAGGTACATTTCTCCAGGCAGGATCTTCTTTTATTTTTGCCAGGCTTCTATTAACCCAGGGAAATCTAAAAATACATTCTCAGTTTCAGAGTTTTCCATACTGCACAGGTAGTGCGAACTTGGGCCACTAAATGCACATGAGATCCAGCTTGTGGCTATAAATATTTTTTTCCTACTTCAGCTACAGTCTTGAGACAGGCAAGTGTCTTTGCTATCTCAGGGTATTTTTGTTTTGATTTTCTAGTTCATGCTTTCTCTGGCTTTACTTGCAGGTTTTTCAGTCAGACTCCATTGACTTTGTCTTCTGTCCCCTGAGCAAGTGCTTGGCCATAAAGTGAAGCGTTAGGCCAGAGGGGTCAGTATAACATTTCTGTATTTGTGCTTTTGCTTTTCTGTCTCTCTAGTCTCTGAGGATTTTTCTTACTTTCCTGCCTCTTCACTGATGCATTCAAAAATATATTATTGTTATTTTATCCAGCATTTTTAGATACTGTGTAGTAGGAAGGCTTGTTAGGATATCAAGCTTATAATACATCTGAGAAACCTTTGCCTTGTTTTTTATGACCCAGAGGTTTCCCAAAATGGGTCCTCTCAAATCAGAGCCACATGTACCCCAGAGTTCTAGCATCCATCCCTAGAGCCACTGAAAGTTAAAAAAATCTGTATATCATTGTCAAAGTACATCAGCTGTTGTCTGCCAAGACATTGCTTTTAGTTCTCATTTCTAGAAGAATTTCATTTCCATGTAGGGCTGTCAGCATGTTTAGCCAATTGCTCCTCATCTCGTGGTGTTAAAGCTGATGACATAGCAGCCGCCTTTCCCCGCAGAGGGTAGAATTCATGTTCACACCGGGTATGGAGAAGGGCTGTAGTGACTCACTTATTTTCAAGTCTGAAATTTCAGTACCTATTTGTCATTTCAGTTAAGTCAAATCAACTTCTTAACTGCATAATGTTTTGTTATAATTTGGAGTTGAACATAAAACCTCAAATAGAGAAAATATTCATGCAATATTTTTATGATAAATATCAGATAAATTATGAAATAGAAATTGTGATTGTCAAGTTATTTTATTGTTGATTTAATTTATTCATTGATTTTTATTTATTGTTTTTGGTAATTAACAAATTTCTAAAAAAATGTTATAGTCCATAATACACATTTTTTGAAGGGGAGGGTGAGTTATGGGATTAAGAGAGGATATTTTCTGTTTTTTTCCTTACATGTGTTATTCAATGCATAATATATCTAATTCATTAGCTTTTAAACTTAGTTCAGGGTAACAATATAAACAGACTCTTTATAAGTTAGAAGTCAACACCATAAAGATATTGGAATTTGGATATCAAAAGAGCTTTAGAGATGATGAATTTGTGGACAATTTAGGAACCTCAAAAATCATCCACCCTGGGTTGTCACTTTGAGGAAACAAGGCCCAGAGAAGTGACCTGAGATGCCAAACATTATGTATCTAGTAACTTTCAGAGCTATGATTGGAAATAAGACCTCCTAGTTGAACACCCTCTCTTCTATGCTATAATGTTTCCCTGTTTATATGCCACGTTTAGCTAGGCATTTAAATTTTTTATATCTATAAATTTTAAAACTTATTTATGTGTTTTGTAAAATGAACTGACCTAACCCCTCATGTTTAAAATTGATTTAGAAAACACGGACGTTTAATTAAAAAAAAAAAAAACCTAATAATCTTTGGAATTTATGGGAGTATTAAGCAGGCAATACAGATTTCTCAAGTTTATTTCTAGAACACGGGTAATAATCACCATGACTCCAGGCGAACTCATCTGTTTATTAGAGCAAAAGAATCAGGAAGTCTGAGATGGAGACGTTTCAGGATACTGGGGAAGTGAAAAATAGCTTTTTCAGAAACAGGAATGCTGCTTTTTATAAACAAATGACTATCATTATTTCCTGTTTTGTAATCCTACTAAAAACTGTTTTGGAACTTCATCAGCTCTCTGTAGCCCCATAACCATAAATGAGACTATAAAAGAAATGAATTATAAAGACTCAGAGACATTTCACATCAACAACATTTTTATTGATGCTACTTAATAACAGTAGTGGACATTTCTGAAGCACTTCTTGTGCGTCAGGCGCTGTGCTATGCAGTGGGCATTAGCTCATTTAATCCTAACAGGAATCCTAAAGCATAGATTTTCTTTATAGATAAGAAAACCAAAGCTCAGAAAGTGTAAGTAGCTTGTCCAAAGTCTTGTAGCTAGTAGATGGTGAAGTTGGGCTAGGAGGCACATCTCTCTGCCAGACTCCAGGACCCTGTCTCACCTGAGTTCTCTATTATTTCACCAATTAGCTTGCTGAAAGCAGTCTCCTTTCTGAGTTTAACAGTGGGTTGTGAGACTAAGTTGTGCTGTAAACCTCTTTTGTTCTAGAACAGGCTTCACTGCAAGTATAGCAGGCAGTGATTATGGGAGGAAGAAGAATAAATAGGAAACAACCTAATATTTATTGCAGGAAATTGGTACTTAGTGCATATTTACTATGTGCTAGGTAGTACAGTTGCTTTTGCAAAATTCATTTACTATTCATTTTTCCATTCCACAGATATTTTCTGAGCACCTGCGATGGGTTTGTCATCATGCTAGGAACTGGGGATACAGCAGTGAACAAAACATAGTCCCTGTAATTCTAGAGTTTAGTTTCCAGTGGGGGAGAGAGATGACAAGCAGATTAACAAGTGAATCTATAACACGTTAGGTGGTGCTAAGTGCTGTGGGGGAAATTGAAGCAGGTTAAGGGGGATAGAGTGATTGGAGGGAGGGTAAAGTTATATAAAGTTGTTAGGGAAGCACTTTCTCTATAAAGTGGCATTTGAGCAGAGACCTAACCACATATCATGAGGCCTTGTAGGTCCTGGCACAGGCTTTGCATTTTACCCTGAGTGAAGTGGGAAGCCACAGGAGGGTTTTGAGCACAAGCATGATATGCTCTGACTTAGTTTTTGAAGACTCGATCCAGCTTCTGTGTGGAGAACAGACTGTTGAAAATGAGGAGAGAAGCCAGGTGACCAGCTGGAAGACATTTTGCAATCATCATTCAGGCAAGAGGTGAATGTGACTTGGAATAAGAACAGCGTAGCTCTTGTTTATTGAATGCCTACTGTGTACTTTGTGTACATGATTTATAATCATTTCAGTGATCCAGTTGAATTTAGCTATCCCCGTACAGCAGATGATAGGACCAAAGCTCCCAGTAACTTAGAAATTTGTGTCAGGCTACCCAGCTGTGACTGTAGGAGCTCTCTATCAAATTGACAGTTTGGGCACAGTTGTTTAAAAATGACAGCTATCATTTAAGGTGTTCTCCTGCATGCTAGATTTGGTCTTAAGTGCCTTGAATGTATTACTCTTATCTAGTAACAACACTGACAAGTAGCTATTATTTTCATTTGTAAATGAGGAATCCAAGGGCCACAGAAGAAGTAACTTACGACAGAGCCACCTAGCCAGTAAATGGCAGAATTGGGAACTAGAGCCCTGTTCATCTGATTTTAAAGCTGTTATTCTTCCTATTATACCTGACACTTCCCAGAATTCCTCCTATACTCCCTATTCTGACATGAATTTTATCTGTGGGTCCCCTACTTAATTATGGGAAAGCAAAGCACTTAAAAATTGTAAAACATGTTACTCTTCTTCCCCTTTCTGCCTTTTTCCCCCTTGGCTTTTATGGCTTTGAGATGATCCACACCATCCTTTTTGGAGGAAATTGTCTGATAAGTTACTAATTGCTTAAGATGCCTTTGCATATTTTATTTTCTCTTCTATAAGTATTTGCATTTTACAAGCCTATCACAGGGAGAGGAACATTGAAGGGTGACTCTAATGGGAGCATTTCAGACATTGTGGCACCAGTTTTTGGTAGCAGATCTTCTGACTCCGGTCAGATCACATCAAAGATTATATTCTCCTTAGAGAATCAGGAAAGCAGGTGAGATAAGGCCATCTGTCTCTGCGACTCAACAGAGCACTAATGATGAGCTTTTCCTCTAGACTAGGGAAGCAGAGGGGTGGATTGTCACAATTAAATTAAAAGCCTGTGTTCCAGGCTTTATTTCTCTCGAGTAGTATTCTGAATTGGGCCAGGCTGTGTTCTGTCAGGAAAGCCTATTTTGATTCCTTGAATCTCTGTCTCTGCGATGGCCAGAAATGGCTCCAGGAAAAATTGTGAAGTATGCAAAGTTTATCTCTCTTTACCTCTAGGAGTCTCAGTGTTCCCTTTTCCTGTTTTCAAAATGTTTCTGCAGGACATCGTCTGAATGATAAATGGCTAATACAGTACCACTTAATGTTTTTCATCCATGGGCAGCTTAATTAGATGAATCTTTCTTACCGGAATTCCAGGCAACGGTGTGCAGGTGATGTGAACGGAGGTGGAAATTTTTTTCCAAGTCATCACAATGATACACTTTTTGGTACTATAACTATAATTACTGCTGTCTAAGTACTTTATACCTGGTTTTCATTTTATCATTTCTCTTGGAATGAAATGCTATGAAAATGTATTGAGTATTACATGCTAGGAAGGCATCATATTAGAGGATTTACATACATTTTTTCATTTTAATACTGTCTAACATCTAGCAAAGTAGGTATGATTATCCATATGTAGAATATGAGCAAGTCAGAAAGGTTAAATAAATTTCTTATATAGTAGTATGGGTAGTTAATCATGGAGCTGAAGGAAACACTGTGGTTTTCTACCTTAGCCTGGTAAAAATGTTTCATACTTTTTCTTCCCCTGAAATTGTAAAATGTGAATTGTAGTAGGTGTTTCTACTTTCCTGAAATAGAAATAGTAAAGGTGGGTCATAAACCTTTTATAAAGTAATGTGGTGGCCAATTGTATTAGGGTTCTCCGGAGAAACAGATCAAATAGGATATATTGGTTATAACACACATACCCCCACACCCACAAAGGGATTTATTTATTTTAAGGAATTAGCTCATGCAATGGTGGGGTTAGCAGATCTGAAATCTGTAGGGAAGACCAGCAGGCTAGAAATTCAGGTAAGAGTCTACTCTTACCTGAATTGCAGTGCAGTGTTGAGTCCAAATTCTGCGAGGCATCATGCTGAAAACTCAGACAGGGTTTCCATGTTGCAGTCTTGAGGAGAATTCCTTCTTTAGGAAACCTTATTCTTTGCTCTTAAGGCCTTCTACTATTATAATTGGATTACCCACTATGGAGGGTAATCTGCTCTACCTGAAGTCTGCTGATTTAAATGTTAATATCTCTAAAAAATTCCTTCATAGCAACATCTAGACTGATGTTTTACCAAAAACTGGGTACCATGGCCTAGCCAAGTTGACACATAAAATTAACCATCACACCAATAAACAGTGATTTTCATTGAATGGACTTTTGAAGGTACCTGGATTCTTCACCTGACAACTCTCCAGCTGGTTCCTGTGTGGTGGACACAAACACAGGGCGAATTCAGGAGGAGAATGAAGCATGGCACAAGGGAACAGCTATTCATGCATTCTATGATGTGTGTGTGTGTGTGAGTGTGTGTGTGTGTGTGTGTGTGTGTGTGTTTGTGTTTCTGATTGAACTTACCACATTGGTTTCTGGACACAGATATGTATTTTAAAGAACTCTTCTTTGCTTTATGTTATTGTTGGAGGAAATATTAGGCTGAGAAAGCCCCTGTTGAGAAAGGGAGGAGAAAAAATCCTCAAGCAATATTTCAGGGTCAGGCGGGCAGCTGGGAGGGGAGGAAGGTCGGGACTGGAATTCATACAGATCCTGAGTGCACATCGTGACTCACTGAGGAGGAGGAGGGTGTGGGGCTGCAAAGCTGGAGCACGGGATGATAAGGGGAAGAGAGCCCTGTGGTGGCACTGTGAAAGAATGAGTGAATGTGCTTCACAAGTGCAGTGGGAACAGTTTACCTATGGCTTGTAGACAATTAGAAGTCAGAAGAAATACAGGTATTGTAATTTTTGTTTGTTTAAGTAGAATAATATCCCAGCTCATAAAATATTACAAGAAATATGTGTAAATGGCATGTCTGTTATATTCTCCGATACCACTCCTGTGTGAAAGGGGACAATGACTAAGATGGTTTATATGCTCTTGCTCTCTGTGCGTAAAGGATGGAGTGGCTCAGTAACGCTTTGTTCCCAGTATGCTACGGTCTCATCAGATCCTCGCATGATGCCGGCCAGCTGCAGCTCGTCTCAGGAGCGAGTTTCCAGGGGTCGCTCCCTGCAGTGCCAGGGGCTAGGGCTGTAATTGGAGGGAAGTGCAGGTTTCTTGCAGGTTGGTGTCTAGCCAGCCTTGTACCTTAAATCAGTCTCAGTCCTCAGGCACTAGGGGGGCTTATCAGAAAGAGCCCTGACATCAGGAGCCCTCCTTGTATGACTTGCCTGGGACCCACTCGCTTTCCTACTGCTCTTCTCTGGCTCCCCCTATTACAGTTCTGCCTGACTTCCTACCTTCCTCTCACCTTTGTGGTAAGCTACCTTAACTTCTTACCCTATCCGCCACAGGCCAGCCTTCCCCTAGGCTTCTCTTTTTGTAGTTTCTAAATATTTCTCAAATCCATCCTCTCCTTTCCAACCCTAATTTCAGTGATTTAGTTCAGGCGCTCATCATTTATTGCTGGACTGTTGCAGTAACTGCCAATTAATCTTGTCTGAGGTGGTGCCCTCTCCAGTCCATTAGTCACCCAGCTATAGCAGCAAACTACTTACAACCCTTCAGCAACAATCCGGCTCCTGCAAGATGAAGCCGAGGCTCCGGTATTTTATGCAAGACCTGCCGCGATGTCCATCTACCACCTTCTTCCCCAGCCTCATCTGTGCCATTTCCATTTTACGCTTTTTAAGCACCTTGTGCTTTCCCCACTTCTCGTTCTGGGACACTGGTTGGATAACTCATAGGTATCAACATCTTCTCCCTGCTGTCTTTTTATTAGTTACTTTATTACCTGTTTTGGAATAAGGTGGCAATAAGCAAGCAAGCAAGCAAATACGTTTCCCTCTTCCCTGGATCTGGAGTAATTCAAAGCAGCCTTAGAATGAAAAATGATGCTGGGGAAGAGGGAGATGGAAGAGGAGGGAGCTGCTGTGGCGATCCCGTTGGGGGGTTCTGTGTGTGTGTGTGTGTGTGTGTGTGTGTGTGTGAGAGAGAGAGAGAGAGAGAGACAGAGACAGAGAGAGACATTCAGGGCATTTTTAGCCCTGGTCGTGGCAGAGCTTCCTCTCTGAATCTCTACTCACATGGGACCCAGCTGCCGAGGCCAAGCTGCCAGGCCAATGAATTCATTTAACAGATGTTCAGCGGGGGCCCACTCCTAAGAACTGGGATCCTAAAGTAGATAAGAAACAGTCACTGCCCACACAGTGCATTTGAATCTCAGTCTATCTATAAACTCTGGTGGAAGATACATCATTTTCTTTTTTTTCCAGCTCAAGTCAGGTCCTGACTCTTAGATCTCCATTATGCTGGGCTTGGTGGTCTCTATTGCCTCCCCCTCAGAATGGCGTTAAGGTTCTGGGGCCCTTTAAGATGCATGCCAAAGTGTCAGTGAATTGGAGGGAATATTTGTGCCTCCAGGTTATGCTGTCACGCCTCCTGTGACTGCCCCTTAGGGCCCTTCAGGCTGCTTCTGGGTTATTCTCAGGACACAGGGATCCTTTGAAAGGTTAACCCTGTGGTCTGTCCTC
>NW_012148530.1:1938550-1944121 GCF_000956105.1 Propithecus coquereli | reverse complement strand
ATAAATATGAGAAATTATGGGAACCTCATAGACTTTGTCTCCTGAGAACTGTTATTAAGGTGATCCAGTTCCAGTAACTTCTAGTCTCTGTGTCTCTGTTGTTTCAAGTTTCCACAGTGACTGGAGTGACAGTGATGGCTCAGCTGTAGTCAGTTATCAACCCCTGATCAAACAAGTGTGAATAGGTAACATCACCTAATAGCTAAAATTTACTAATGTTCCTGTGTGTTGGGCATTGTTCTACTCTAAGCATTTTTCATGTATTATTTATTCTGCCACTACAACCCTATGTATTAGGTACTATTATGTTTCTTGTTTCTTAGACTAGAAAACCAAAGCCCAGAGAAGCCAAGCAATTTTCCCAAGGTCATATAGCTTTTACCTAACATTCAATCTTCGGTATAACATGCACATATCTTTAACTTTCTGACTAGACAGCATACATGGCAGTTGGGGGTTGGTCTCTGCAAAGGTCCTGTGTTTTATACCTTAGGGCTGCAGTCCCCAACTCCTGGGCCACAGACCTGTACTGGTCCATGGTCTGTTAGGAAGTGGGCCACACAGCAGGAGGTGAGCGGCAGGCAAGTGAGGGAAGCTTCATCCGTATTTGCAGCAGCTCCCATAGCTCCCATCGCCACCCGAGCTCCGCCTCCTGTCACATCAGTAGTGGCATTAGATTCTGCATTATGGTGAACTGTATAATTATTTCATTATATATTACAATGTAATAATAATAGAAATAAAGTGCACAATAAATATAATGTGCTTGAATCATTCCCAAATCATCTCCCACTCGCGGGTCTGTGGAAAAATTGTCTTCCATGAGACCAGTCCCTGGTGCCAAAAAGGTTGGGGACCACTGCCTTAGGGCCCACATCTTCCTCCCAACAGAAGTCATAATGATATCCTGGCTATGAAGTACTTAGAATCAGAGACTCCTCCCATGATATAGGAAGAGGTAGAGAGATGTGTCGAGCAGGTCGACCATAGGTAGGGTAGGAGCAAAGCCCAGCAGGGAGTCAGCAGCAGTTGTGATGGGTGTGTGGGTCCAGCTAGGTGTGTGGACATCATGAGGTAGCATTTATATGAGTCATACAGTTCTCTTCCATTTCCTGGCCATTTGAAACATAAATCAGGGTTCTTGGGGGTAGAGAAGAATGAGATCAGCACTTGGACATCAATGGAAGCATGGTGTTGCCTATTTTGTTTCACATCCATTTAACTGAAATATTTTGGTAGCCTTCTTTTTGTTTCGTTCTGTCCCCTCTTCTCCAGTTTTCTTATTTTTAAAAATTTCTTCCCCTTTCTGCCTTTTTCCCCCTTGGCTTTTATGGCTTTGAGATGATCCACACCATCCTTTTTGGAGGAAATTGTCTGATAAGTTACTAATTATGCCTGCAGGGGCCAGGTATCATAAGTGAATAAAAAGGGTCAGGTAAGGACTATATTAGACTGGAAAGCACAAGTCCTTTATCTGGAGAAACCACTAGTAGACCCAGTGTTCCCTCTATGCATTTTCATGTGAAATTTCCCAATTTTTAAATGTTTGCCATTAATTTATTTTTAAAAATGGGTAGGCCAAGCACAATACATTTATATGATAGCTGTATCAGCAGTCGACAGTTTTAGGTAGGAAACTCTTAGAAGAGCCAGGTGGGTAGGGGAACTGCACCTCCCATGAAGGGACTGTGGATGCTTTAGTCTATTTGACTCAGCCTCTCTCTCCTAGCTGACTTTATACTTTGAACCATATTTTCAAGTGTCTATTTGTATTATTCCATAGTATTAGCCTAATACGTGAAGATAAGATGATGGTATTTAATTACAAGTTGGCTATTTTGTCCCCTCTGCTTTTCCAGTTACGTTTCAGGCTCCTCCAAAGAAGCAGCCTGTGGGTGCTTAAGATATTGTTTCATTGACTAACATACATAAATATTCATTTAAATTATAAGATTAAGTATTTTCTAGTTAAAGTTACTTTTTCATTATTTGAGTCTGTCTTCCTAATGTATTTCTGTTTTGTGAGGCTATTTTCAGAGATACGTTTGCTTTTCTTTTAGGCAAATTGTTTAAAATGTTCTCCCTCTGTTTGGAAGGACTATTTGTGGATACTCGAATGCAAACTGTTCTTGATGTCTCTATTTCTACGATTTTAATATGATTGGGTTGAGGCGGACTTGCAAAAAAATATATCTGTGAAATTTTTGAAAGATTTTTAGAAAAATTTGGTATTTTGGTACTTTTCCATGTTTTTTCTTTTATTTGTAATCTATTTGGGGAGATTTGTGGAGGTGTGGGAGCACGTAGAACCAAATCTTAGAGTTGAAAGAGACTATAGAGTAAGTGAAGGCTTGGTCCCTTGAAACAGGAGGGTGCTCACTACACACAAAGCAGTCCTTGGGAGTACTGTGGGTGTATATTTTTGGATGGTTTTTCTTTATTTGAACTGATACCTGTGTCCTGGTCATTTCCATGCTTTGGGCCTAGTACCGAACCCAGATCAAGTCTAATCCTTTTGGTCTCCTGAAATAAATGATAGCATCTTTGGGGGCTGTGAGCATGTTACATGTTCCTCTAGTGCCTGGGACTCCATTTTCAGGGTACTTAGTATTGTGTGGTCAAGAGCACAGGCTTCAGAGTCCAAAGGACCTGGATGGAAATATTGGCTCCACCTGTACTGACAGAATGACTGTGGATAAATTACTTAACCTCCCGAATACTTGTTTCCTTATTGGAATACGGTGAGTATAAAATGAGATTGTGAATGAAAATGCTTAGTGTAGTCCTTGATTATAGTCACTCAATAAAAGATATGTCCGGTTAGAATATACTTGTTAAACTGAAAGGAAATCTTGCAGAATGTCTTAGTGCTAAGCCATGATTGCCTAGAATTTGAAGCCATGCTGCTAGTGGGAACTGATATTAACATATTGAAGAGATATCTGTCCTCCCCTGGTCATTGCAGCATTATTCATGATAGCCAAGATGAAAGGAATCAACCTAAGTTTCCATCAGCGATTGAATGGATAAAGAAAATTTGGTATATATATGCAATGGAATACTACTGAGCCTTAAAAAAAGAAGGAAACAAATCTTTGATACTTACCTTGTACAGCTGTGAGAGAGGCCACATAGCTAGGGGAAAATGATGATGGAAATTTTCTCCCTCCTGTGTCCCCTCAGCAAGTCCAGTTTCTCTAGAAATACAGTATTAAGGACACTGTAACCAATTCATAATCATTATACTCTAGAAAGAGTTTATGTCCTGAATTCCACTGTTCTTTAATAGGCTGATGATGAACTGGGCCTCTCCACCTAGAAACCTTTGACTTATTTAGCTCTTTGCCTGAAGCCTCCTCCCTTGAGTCAGAACCTAGCAGTGACCTTCCTGTTTCCTCTCCCTCTGGTCTCCCCTGCCTCTGATCTCTCCTTCCTCTCCAACTGCACCCAGGCTCCTCTGCCTCTCAGAGTTAAGGGGTTCTGCAAATCTCCTCTCAAAGGAGGGAAAGCCAGCTGAGGCCTCACAAAATCAGACACCTCCCACCCCCACTTACTAATTAAAGGGGGTTTCCAGGTGAGAGACTACTTAAAAGCTATTTATTTGATAAAAGAGTACTTACTTGAATTGTTCAACTGGTTTTGAATGTTTTTCTTTTCTTTTTTTTTTTTTTTTTTTGAGACAGGGTCTCATACTGTTGCCCAGGCTGGAGTGCAGTGGCCGGATCATAGCTCACTGTAGCCTCGAACTCCGGGGCTCAAGCAATCCTCCTGCCTCAGCCTCCTGAGTAGCTGGGACTACAGGCCCACACCACCACACCCAGCTGATTTTTATGCTTTTTGTAGAGATGGGCTCACTATGTTGCTCAGGCTGGTCTTGAACTTCTGGCCTCAAGTGATCCTCCTGTCTTGGCCTTCCAAAGTGCCAGGATGAGCCACCATGCCCTGCCTGAAAAGTTTTCTTTTAACTAAAGCAAGCACGAGATCCCCAAAGCTTACCATATCTCATTTTGTCTTCAAGGGCTGAAGCACACTTTCTCATTATTTTCCTTTACTGTTTTCTCCCATATCCATGTATTTGTGGTAGAGGTTGTTTTCCCTGGGACCTCTAAAATCAGGTATTGTGCTCTTGCTTTTTGACTTATTTCTGTAAAAAAAACTCATTATATAGGGATAGTCTTGGGCCATACCATGTATTTTTATATAACATGTAACAAGTTAGTATTTGTATTACCTAATTAAGGGGATTTTGAAGAAAATTGGATCTTTGATTTTTCTAAGTCTTAAAGAAAAAAATTCTTTTTTTGTTGATGTAAAATGTCAAACATTATGTGATATTGAACCTACTTTGTGTTCACTGGACTATGTATTAAATAAATGGCAGAGGAACTTCTTTTCTATCTTTCAGTCTAAAATTATGCTTAGGACTGAGGTAAGCAGATCATGTTTCTGTGGTGGCTTGTTAACAGGCCACTGCTTCTGGTCCTTCTCTATGTGTTTATGAAAAAATGTTACGAGAAATTTCTTAGATCAAAACTATCACTGTGTCCTTGTAACCTGAAAATCTTGATCTCGTGAGACTAGGCCTAGACCAAGCAACAGTTTAAAAAACTGAAAAAGACCTTGCTATGTATTTCCCCTCAATTCTTCATTTTGAAAATATTTGGATTTACAGAATAGTTGAAAGAGTAGACCAATGCATACTTATTGTTAGCCTATTGTTACATTTAATGGTTCTTTCTGTTGTTATTGAAACAATTGAAAATAAGTGCAGACATCTTGAGTTTCCTCAGCCAGCATCTCCTGTGGATAAGGACACTTTCCTGCATAACCATAATACCATTATCACACTTCAGAAAATTAACAATAATTTCCTAATATCATCTAATAAACAATACGTGTCTCATGTTGCCAATTGTCCCCCAGAATGTCTTTTTAGCTTAAAAAAAATTATAGAATCCAACCAAGGTTCGTGCATTTGTTGTTGTGCCTCTTTTGTCTTTTTAAATCTAAGATAGTCCCTTGTTTTTGGGTGTGTATGTTTTATGTCATTGACCTTTTTGAAGAATCTAGGACAGTTACCTTGTAGAATGTTCCACAATCAGGATTTGTCTAATTATTTCCTCATGTGCTTTTTAATTTTGTTTGTGAATATTTTGAAATATACATACAGACATGTGCACAAATCATAAGTCTGTGGGTTTGTGGAAGTTTACTTTTCAGCCTCTGGGATTCTAAAAGTCTGGCTATTTTACAAACCCTTATCTCTGTACTTGTTTCTCCATTGCCTGTAGAGAATGCCTAGTGCCCAGACAATTTCCTGGCACTTTCCTGCAGATCAGGGTGCTAAGGCTTGGGCGACATCCAATTTAGGCAGTTCCATTGTACTTATCTCAGATCCCCCACCGGGGTTTCAATTAAAGAAGTTATTGTTCAGTTCCCCTTCTAAAAATGTTGTATTATGTAATTATCCTGGCTTTAGGAGATTTGGGTTGTTTTTATGCCATGTGAATGAATTGGCTATTAGGAAAGTCAGTTTAAAGCTTTTGGTGATCTAATTCAATTGTTAAAACT
>NW_012148530.1:1893512-1937275 GCF_000956105.1 Propithecus coquereli | reverse complement strand
TGAGCCACCGCGCCCGGCCACCGTTTCCTTTTTGGTGTGCTTACTTCACAGCTCCTTCCTGTATCTCTTGTTCTCAGCATACATGCCAAATGGTGATGACAAATGATGGTGTGAATTGGGGTCTCAACCTGGGGTCAGTGTGTCAGTGAATCTCATTAATGATTTGCAGTTTGTGTGTATTTGCTTATGTGCTTTGTGATGGAGAGAGGTGTCCATAGATTTCATTGATTTTTCCGGGGTGTCCATGATCCCAAAACAGTTCAAAGCACTGGCTTACTTCTTCATAGAGTCTTTGCTATTTTCTCTGACCCTTGACGTAGTATTATTTTCTTCTTGATAATCTTTTTTTGTATTTGTATTGGATTAAAAAATTATAAGGAATAAAATTAAATCTATTCATAATCTTAGTCATTACCCAAAGATAACCGCTATTTACATACCGTTAACTAGCTGTCTGCCTGTCTTTGTATCTATCCATCTATTCATTTACACACACACACACACACACACACACACACACACACACATACATACAGATTTTAAGGAATCATTCTATATGAATTCTTTGCTCAATGTAGATCAACAGCATTTTTGTTTAATTGCTGCAGAGTAGCCCAAGGTATTGACATACTTTATTTAACCAATCTTCTGTTGATGGACATAGATACTGTATTTGTATTTTAATGAGAATCAAACGTTAGGCTACAAGAGTAGAACAATAGATAGGAACCTGGGGCTTTTGTTGGTCACAGGAGCCGTCTTCCTTTGTCCTACCTTTCCAAGCCCCACATCTAAGGTTAGGCTCTGGACTTTGGGTCAGAGAGTATGTTTGCTGTCCCCAAAGCAAACAAAAGAGAACTGTACTCTCACCCTCTTCTTTAAGCCCCAAGATAGCAATGTGACTTGGCAAATCATTTCAAATTTGTAAAGAATGTAATAGTTATTTTTAAAAAAATAGGATTGATCCATTTCAAAGCAGCTTCATTTAAATCCATCCTCAATTTTCTGGGTTCAGTTAGGCCTAATTTTGTATGGTTTACCTTATAAAAAAGGTATTTATGGAAATGTTAGTGGAAACAATCTAATAATTTAATTGTTACAATGCTTGAATCATGTAGCCTGGGAGAGACTTTACCATATGTAAACATGTATAATTTCCCTCATTTTGTGTGTGTGTGTGTGTGTGTGGTCTGTATTTTCCTGTGGTTTATTGCTGAAAACAAGTGTTGCTGATTGCCTTTCTTCCTTTTATCTCTTATCTATTTACCAATGACACTACCAGATTAGAGACTACACCAGTCAACACCCTTGGGTCCCAGGATGGTAACTGTTCCCATCTGGCTGCTTGTGATTAATGGTGTTTATGTCATGGCATAAATCACATTTTGTTGTTCAATCAGCTGAGACTCTGGCCATTGAAAAAATTTACTCCACAAAAATCAATAACCAGTGATTTTTGGAAAAGAGCAATTAACAGTCATTCCCCAAGTCTATCTGTAAAGATAAATAATCAAATTACTATACTCACAAAAATAGTGCAGGCGACAAGAAATATAATCTCACAGATAAAGAATGACCTTATGTAAGGACAGGTAGGAAGCCATTTTAAGGAAGACAGAAAGCAACCAAAGCAACCCAATACCCTTTTAAAAGTCCTTACGAATGTCACCCTTTTTCACAGAGCCAGCCAACAACGAAATCTCGCAGAGCTCAAGATGAATTTTCAGAAGAGCATGGCAAATAAATTGGGTTGATAATAGCATACCGTGACTGACTTAATGCCACTCACAACTCTCTATGGACTTCAGCTACAATACAGAAAATCAATTTTATGTACTTATTTGGCTCAAGTTTGCCTGCTACCTTATTGTCGCTAGGAAAATGTATAAAATCTAAATAAATAAATTAGCCAAGATGATGACATTTTATGTAAAAGAAAATGAAAGACTGCTCTTTTGGGAAGGAATAGAGCTAAGATAAGTCTTACATGCCTCATTTTGTGGGAAATATTATGTGAGCCGTTCAAATGATGGTGTTGACCATGTGTAGCCACATTCCTAAATAGACTGAGGTAAGGTCAGTAGTCCTGATTCGACTATAGTTTATTTCACGTGCCTTGGGTGAGTGCTTTGGGATGTGGCTCACACAGCCTGTTTGTGCTGCAGTTGCCGCTGCTTTTGTGAACAGCCCAGTGTTTTTGCTCAAATTGGAGCACGCCTCACTGATTCCTGCCTGCAACTTGCTTCTTAGGAATCCGTGGCTGCAACTTACATTTCAGGAATTCAAGTTATACCACTTTTGCATCTTTACCAAGAGCCTCGGCAAAGTGGAATTCTCTGTGAGAAAGTGAAGACTTCCCTTTGATACTTTATTTATAAAGATAGTCAGCATCCTTGTTTCATTAGTAAGCCAGCGACTCTCTGAATATTCACAAGCATAACCCAATAAAGAAGGAAGGAATAACATCTTGTGCCTTTTCCTTCTCCTTTTATGCAAGGCATGACCCTGCAGATTTGCTCCTGCTAGATGAACTGAGGACTAACCTTCAGGCAGAGTGCTTTGGTAAAAGCATCGTGTTTCTCATTTCACTGCGTAATGACCAGGAGCCGAGAAGAGCTCTGTTTCCTGTCACTGCTCTGCATCATTCTCATTTACATTATTGGCAGCTGTTACTTTGCTAGAAGTTTAAATTATTTCGCGAACTCTAAACTGAGTTCAGATGTTTGTTTATTGGTGCTGCCTTAGGCTTCTGAAAACAGTCTTTTGTGTTCTCCCAGTCTTAAGAAAAGGCTCTTCTCAGAATCAGCCCTTCCTCCCTCCTTGCTCTTTTCTGGGAACCTGCTTCAGTCTTAACGAAGAAAATTAAATAAAGAGGACAAGGGGCTCAAAATTGGTCAGAAAGGAGCCTCCAGTGGTGAGACGACTTGAAACGGAAAGGAGTTGGGACCCAGCATCCTGCGTTTGTGCTTTGTTTTTGAAACTTCGAGTTAGTTGCATTAATGAATTAACCAGCAGCCTAGTAATGGAAAATGTTTCTCCTGTCCTGGAGGGGGAGCCAAATACTATAGATTTGTAACAGGAAGGCTGTTGATTCTGGCTTCATTGTTGGGCCAGTCATTTGTGAGCTGGTGGCCGGACCTCAGGCCACACACTTCTTCCGTGCAAATCTTCATGTATGGGAACTGCCTGGGTGTTGTTTCTGTTATCAGAGACTTGGCCAAGAAAAGATGGTGAGCCCTGCGTTTCATTATTTTCGTTTCTGTATGTCCCCTCAGCTCTGAGGATGGTGCAGGATGCCGGACCCGGTTTGGGGGCGGGGGCGGGGGGGGGAGGTGTTCAAATCGAGGAGCATATGTGAATATTTTGCTGTTAATGCTTTTTTCTGTGTCATTCTCTGTAGAGTTCCGGGAACGCGTCCTATCGCTGCTCTATGTCTTCCTCTGCGGATTTTTCCGATGAAGATGATTTCAGCCAGAAATCTGGCTCGGCATCCCCAGCTCCGGGAGACACCTTACCCTGGAATTTGCCTAAACATGAGAGATCGAAAAGAAAGATTCAAGGGGGCTCGGTGCTGGACCCTGCCGAGAGGGCAGTGCTTAGGATAGCGGGTAAGAGCATGGGGGAAGAGGATGGAGCTGGGGAGGAGAGTCACGGAAATTCACCCATCTGCTCCCTGGGGGCCATATCGGGAGCTGATGCTCTGTGCTCAAGGTGGGGGAGGAGGATGACCGTGTTTACTTTATGCCTGGTTTTACCGATAGAGCGACTTGCCCTGCCTGCTGGTGACTAAGCTGTTTGGCCCTGCCTTCTGGTTGGATGAATTGATTCCTTTGAAATACAAGGAAATATTTAGACATCTGCATTAAACTTTTCCTATTTACGTGCAGTAGCTATTACAAAGACCTGAAAGTATTAAGTCCAGTGATTTCTAGTGTGTTTGCTGGAAGGGGCAAGAGAGCACTCTTCATTTTCATTTTTGCCCAGGGGCACTGAGCTACGCAGATTTAACTCAAGTAGATTCACGGTTTTTGGTACCCAGGATTGCAGAGCGAATTCCAGTTAACTTGGGAATACGCTGTCACTTTTTTTTTTTTTTAATGTAGCATCTTTGTTAGCATCGTGTCCATAGCAGTTTTCTGTCCCTAGTTTAGCCATCATGCATTCCTGATTAATTAATATATGGGAGGTGCCAGTGTTTCTGTTCTGTGTTACTGGGTGTTCCCTTGCATTGGCTGTAAAAGCTGAACCAAAGTGATGGCTTGTTTTACCCAGCTGAAAGCTGAGAACACTGTGGAAATCAACCCTCTAACCCTGTAGTGCCTGTGTGTTTTGTGTGTGTATGTTCTGTGCATGAGAGTAGCTTCCAGGGGTGGTGGTTCTTCCATCCTCGCAATAATTATATTTTCCTTTTGGAAGTGGTAATGGGGCAGGATAGAGATGTCCTTGAGGACTCTCTTGCAAAGGCCAAAGGCCAGGTGTTTTTTGAGTTGGTTTCTGCAACCAGCAGTTCAGACCTCCTTTTCTCCCCCCTGCCCCACTCTTAACTCTGGGGAGCCCCCTTCCACAGTTTCTTTTGCTTCCCACTATAATGCAAAGTTGGTACTTTTTCTTCCTTCTAGGGGGCTAGAGGGGATCAGCCCAGATTCCAGCCATCAAGGCAGCTGAGATCCCCCCTCATGTCCCCCTAGTGAGATTTTCTGATTAAGGGAAAAACAAACAGGGCCTAGCCAGCTATTCTCCAGTCAGGGTTTCTGGGGCAACAGCCTTGAACTTCTGGCTTCTGTTGTGAGATGCTGGCAGGTCTCACCCAGGCCTTTGAGGAAGGCGGGGTGGAGTGAGAAAGGGGAGGAGGAGGGAGGATGGAGGATGGAGGATGGAGACTGTTTGGGAGCCAAGTGAGAGTGAGCAGGGGTGGCCTTGGACAGCCAGGGCAGACCTGGCTCTCACCACCCTCCTCGCCCTCCTGAGTACCAGAAAGTGTTTAGTCACTAAGGCCTGCCTCTTTGCCGTGTTGAGAACCCTCCCTCAGGCCTGAGGCTTAAGGGAGAGGAGGCGACACTGCCCATACCAGATGTTTGACTCAACAAAAAGGGAAGATAGGTGAAAGGAGGGTGTGTGTGAGAAGTTGTTGGGGCCTGGGGCATCAAAACAGGATGCCTGTGTTGTGCATTTTTATGAAAGGTAGACGGTGTTTCTGGCCTGAGAGTTTTGATAGTGCTCACAGAGATGGATATTTTACTTTTCGTAGTGAAGGTCATGAGAGAAGGACAGGCTAGGTGTTTGTCAGGGAGAATGAGATTATATAAATTGGGAAAGACTCTACCAGGCAGGAAGTCATGAGAAGTCGGTGGTACTGACCATCAGTGTACGCTGCAGGTGGGGCAGAATTGGAAGTTCTGGGGTTCTGATGGGATGCCGTGTACACACAGGTGCTGATGACGTTAGTAGACCTTGGGCTCCTTGAGAGCAGGGGCCACGTCTTATTATTGTAAAGTGTTCATGAGTTTGTGGGGATAGCTATAAAGTTGGTGGCGGTTGATGCACTTGAGACCCTAAAGCTATATACTTTTAAAATTATACTAATTCTTCAAAACCAAACCAAAACAAAATGAAACAACAAACAGTATGGAAGTATACTATTGTGTTTTAAATAAATATTGGTCAATTGGTTGTTTGCTACACAAATCAGAAACAATAATCATACATGGAGGATGGACTTGGGGGCCAGTCTACAAATATGTTTAATTCATCATGTGGCTAAATTATGAGATTCAGATATATTATGTATTAAATTGACTGGTGATCATACAGTGTGATGATAAGGGTTATCTAAGAGAATTTGGTGCCGTGGATAGTATGACAAAATACTATTAAAATTTTGACTTCTAATTTTATTACACATTTTCATACTCTTCCTGAATCTCAACCCCTCTCTGAAATTCATCCCTTTGAAGAGATGGAGTGAGGGTCAGAAATGGTGTGAGGATGTCTGTGGTGTTCATTACCTAGTAATAAAAGAGCTGAAAGTTTACTATTTTTTATTTGTTTTTAGGGACATAAAAATAAAATTGATTGTGTGAAAATGTCTGTCGAGTCAAAAAAACTATATGGTCTGTGGGATACCTTAATTTATCCACATTTAACAAATACTTATTGAGCCCCTGCGATAAAATAAAGAACAGCACAAAGTTCTGCCTTTAAAAAGGGATAATCTAATATGATAAATGGATGTGTTGTTAGACAATTATAACATGGTGTGAGAGATTAATTGTAATGTCAATAAGCACCTAATATTAAAAGAACCCAGAGGAGAGTCTAATTAACTTGGAGGGAAAAGGGAGGCATGGGAGGTTCCTGAAAGGTTTCTGAGAGGAAGTGCCACTTGAGCTGAGATTTAAAGAGCTTGATGGAATTAGGGTGTAAGGGAAGGCCACTTCAGAGGGATGGCACTATAAGAACAAAGGTAGGGAGATGTGTTTAAATAGCACCTGCAAGTACCGTAGGTATCTAAGTGTGGGATTTGGGAGGGAATGGCAGAAACTGTAAAGGTGCTTGTGTGCAATACTGAGACAATTAGATTATGCTGTAAGTGGTGGGAAACCACTGAAGATTTTTAAGCAGTTCAGTGACATAATTAGGTTTGCTTTCAGAAAGTCATACTGGTGATGGCATCACACATCTGACACTTCATATTTTTAAAAGTGCTTTTGCATTTATTGTAGTTTCATCATATTAAAATCTGAGACTAGTATATTTACTCCCGATCTTTCAGGGTCAATGTGAGAATAAAATGACAAAATGTAAGGAAGGGGCTTTGTAATACCCATTGTCTAAATGCCTTTTACATACAAACAATACAGATCTGCTGTTCTTAGCTACAGGATTTTGTAAGTTGGGCTTTTAATTGTAAATTACCTTAGTTTGTCAGTGATAATGCTATTTTAAAATAAGGGTTTTTGTCCTATTTGAATTCTTTAAAGGTGGAATTGAAGGATCAAAGCAGAGTCAGACTTTGAACTTAGGCAAACTTGGATTTTAATTCTTGCTCTGTCACTATGTAGTTTTGTTTACTTGGAAAATTTACTGAATTTTCTTAGCTCCAGTTTCTTTATCAAAGAGTCATGGTTGTGGTGATTAAATATAATAGTGAATGCAAAACATTCTGCAAACTCCTTGGTGCATGGAAAATGGTGTGGTTGCTCTTTTCTGTTAATAAGCACAATATGCTGTCTCCTTAGGCCTCCCAAGAACCCTATGAAGTAGTTACTATTTCTCCATTTTTTAGTTCAGAATCTGCTGAGGAAGGAAGATAAACTCTCCAAGGTCATAGGACTAGGAAGTAGTAGAGCTAGGATCTAAATTCAGGCAGTCTTGACTCCAGAGGCCAAGCTTTTTACTGCTAATGCTTTTGCTGCTTCTCTGTAGAATACACTATTATTATTAGCATATTGACCCAATATTCCCATTCCAAGAATGCATGGGGCAAAGGCTGTTTTTACAAACAACCTCAAATGCTGCCTCTGCTCATTTTGACTGGCTCCTTAAATGGACAGTTAAAATCACTATACGTGTGCCGACTATATTCATAAACCTGGATGCCACTGGGTGTTAGTGTCTGATGAAGACTCAGACTTGGCCTCAATGTCCTTACTCATTGCAAGGGAGACAAGACAGTTTTGAAAGATCTATGTTTATACATATGTGATCTGTAAATGGAATGAATCTTAGGGATCTCATTGCTAACCCTTTCATTTCAGGTGTCCCATATGATATCTGTTCGTTACTTAATGAACTAATGTGCACGTAAATGCCTATCGAGTTGCAAGAAAACTCTATTGATCTTAAAGACTTAGTGGGACAAGGGATTCAAACTCATTATAAACCAGTGGTCAGAATAGAAGAGAGATGTGATCTTGCTTTGTTTGGAGTAACAAAATTAGACCAATGGCTGAGGAGGAGTTAAGTGTTCCAATTCTAACTCAAATCAGTTTTTTCAAGAGTATACACTTTTTTCAAGAGAAACTCATCCTCCTCTAAACATTAATGAAAAGATTTCACAACACCCAATGAAAAGATTTCACAACACCCAATGCTAAAAAAGAAAAAAAATTATTGGGGCAAAAGGTCAGTATATATGAAAAGAGGAAATAGGGAAGAATTGGACAAGAGGTGAAGTTGATATAGGTCGTATGTTGAACAGTGAGCTGGTTTATCTAATAATAATAGTAGTAGTAGCACCTAAATATAGCACTTACTATAGCAACTTATGAGTTATCTCTATTGATGAAGAGAGGCTCAGAGAGGATAAGTAACTTGCTAATGTCACACAGTAAGGAGCCAGGATTCCATCGAAGGCAGCCTGACTTCAGTCTTTACTCGTAAACATATCCATTTACATTGGTTCCTCCAGTAAACCCTTAAACTCACTTTAGTATGTGATACAGGTACATCAAATTTAAGGAAACTGTGCCCATTTTACTCAATTTAATGGTTACTAGTACTATGTGGAATGAATAATAAGTAGAGAGAAGAAGGGAGGTGACAAAGTAATACGGGGCTTGTGTGAACTGACAGGCCCGCCGAGGAGCGCAGCAGCAGATGCCCAGGCAGGCTCTTGGGGGCAGCAGGGAGGGACCGCGGGCTGGTCCTCCGGCAGCCGCGGGAGGCCGCGTGCGCAGGCGCAGCCATGGCCCGACTGTCAGGCCCTGATGCGCGAGGCCACCTGCAGAGGCCGCCCCGCCCCGTCCCTGGGATGTCCCTTGGGCGCAGACCCCGTGCCCTCCCAGCCCTGTACTGCCACACAGTGACCCGAGTCCTCCTACGTCGTATAATGGGTTGAAAAAAGTATTTCCAACTCTCCTCCCGATCGCCCCTTCCCTGGGGAGGGCCGCCGCCCTCCAAGCGAGGGGCTGCGCACGCCGGTGGCCACCATCTGCGGCTTTGTTTCCCAGGCACCTGTTGTGGGTCCCAAATAGAAACCTCGCCCTTGGGGATCCGGGGCAGCCAGTGTCCGGGCAGCCAGTGTCCGGGGGTGGGCGTGCTTGGCCGCACGATCCACCCGGGTGGGCGGGCCTGGGGAGGGGGCCCGGGGAGCTGCGGCTCTGCCTGGCAGGGAGGGGCCGAGCGGCGCCGAGGCCAGAGCCGCGCCTGCCGGGGCGCTGACCGCCGCGCTCTCCCCCTCCCTTCCGTCCTCCCCCTCCTCCCTCCCTCTCTCCGGGGGCGCGGGCGAGTGTCTGCAGCGCGGCGGCCAGGAAATGCCGCAGATGCGCCGCGCAGCATCCCGGGCGGAGGCAGTGCGCCGGTCCTCCCGCACCGCCGCCGCGGCCCCGGCCCGGCCCGGAGCAGGCACCCGGTGCAAGGCCAGGATAGCGGCGGCGCTGGCCGCAGGGGGTCCGGGCGCCCGCCGGCCCCCTCCCGCCCCCGCCGCGCTCCCGGCTCCTCCGCGTGGCGTGGCGCTGCTTGTCGCCGCCCCAGGTCTCGCCGAGATTTGCCGCTGCTGAAACCCGAGAGGGACTCTGGCTCCCGGGAGCCGGCGGCCCACCCGCGGCCAGCCAGGGGGCCTGGGCGTTTCCTCTGCCGGCTCCGGCGCCTGCCGCCCCCTCGCGCCCCTTCTCTGCGTCTCCGGCTTCAGCGCTTTCCCCAGCTTGCTGCTCCTTCCTCATTTCCAGTTCCCAAGGCTGCGTCTTGCTGACTACGATACTGTCCTGGGGTTACAAGGGGGAGAGGGAATTGATTGGCCAGTCATCGCTTAGATAAACTTCGGCATGGCGGGTTACCTCTCCCCTGCAGCTTACCTGTACGCGGAGGAGCAGGAGTACCTCCAGGCCTACGAGGATGTCCTGGAGAGGTACAAAGGTATGTCTCCCCTCTGGGGCTGCGTGGCTTGGCACGGAGCAGCGAGACAAGCGTTACCTTTTCTTAACCAGAGGCACCACTGCTTGGGCACAAGTAAACAGGTGTCTGCACCCATCTTGGGAATGGACCAGGTTCTTTTTGGATGGGATTCAACACCCCAACGCAGGGAGGGCGATGGGGTGGGTGACAGTTCAGAGACGCCCTTGGATGGGCAGCGGAGTTGGGGGGAAGGGGCTTGGTTTCCAAGAAGTACATTGTGTTTTCTCTGCTTGGTAGAAGCTCGTAAGCACTACGCAAAATCGTAATTCTTCCTGGGAGGGTGGATAACGATTAATTCTTCATGAGATTACTAAGGCATTGCTGCTCCTGCTTGGCATAGGGTATTGGTTAGCCCTATAAAAAAGCTTCTTGAATACATGGACTCTTTCAACGCCAAAAGCATCAATAAATCATTCTTCTTAAAATGATCTTAACGTATTTGAAAAAAGTTTGTGACTGTATACCTATTCTGATGTATTGTAAAAATTATTTTATAGCGTGATGGATGAAAGACTTTAGTTAGTGAGTTAGTTATAAATGTGAACATAAAAAAGTATATTTTGAGATGTTTTTATGCCTATCCTTTATGTTCAGAGAATTCTATGCTCACTTGATGTTGATTTCTTAGTATTGTGTTTCCTTTGACTTTATAGTTAAATATAATGTTAAGTAAAATAGAAATTGCACCTCTGCATCTTAAGAGTCTTTTTGTCTCTGGAGATGTATTTTTAAGTGTATCTGGGCGTTCTCTCTCTTTATTGTGACTCCTAAAACACTTGACACCTAACCGTAGCTCCAAAGGCTTATTTAATAGTGAATAGTGGCCTATTTTCATAGGTTGGATTTAAATGGTTTTGCATCCTTTGAATATTTGCTTTGGGGTTAGTAACTCAATTTCTGTAAATTGAATGGTATTACATGGTTAAAAATGCATGTAGTTTTCTATTAGTAGAAAGTAGAAATATCTTGAATCGAATAATATTATAAAATTCTAAATCTCCCAAAAGCTCAAAATTCATCCACAATTATGTTTTATCTCTTTCTAGAATATGTTTTATAACTGAACTTCTTGCAATCCGTGTAGAATTTTCAGCACAATCAGAATTCCTTTGTGCCAAGACTCTATTGTGTATAATACTGCCACTGAGCAAGTGCAATGGTATTTTAGGCTAAAGCATATTTGTAGCATGTGTGTGTGTGTGTGTGTGTGTGTGAAATATACTCATATTTACCTCCATCTTTCCACTTCCAGAATAAGGTTCTTAATTCATTGTCTCCAGAACTTTAAAAATGAGAAATATTGCAATATAGACTAATAAACCTTATTGAAGAAATACAGTTGTGCTCTATAAAATCAGAAAGAGAAAAGTCTGAAAGTTCTGAAGTGTATATGTTTTATACTTTTGAAAAAATTGTGGCAGTATGAATTTCTGTCACATCAGGTTTTACCTCAGTGACACATGACTGATTTCAGGTGACTGAAAACAGAAATAAGTGCTGATTTGGCTTGTCTTGAGGAAGCAGACATTGTTTAAAAGCTTGTCTTTATTTGCCTTTGTAAATAAAAGGAAATTAAAGATCTGAAGGCCATTGTGCTTCTCACTACACTTTAATCATAACCAAATGATAAGTATTGCTCTTAAACATAAACTTCTTCAAACATATTGTCTAGATTTCACTGAAAAAGTAAGGGAAATTTTCCTCATTTTCTTTGTGCTTTTAAAGTGCTTAGTTCATCAATTTGAGCTTGGGTTTATAGATGTTCTATGTTTCATTTAGTTTTGGAAAGGAAAGTAAGAGTGTTGGGCTGTGTATCCCATGGAAAGCTAGAGAACTGGAAAACTCATTGTTTTCTGATGTGTTTTGAAGCTAGTTATGATTTCCCATCAGTATCCAATACGATGACTTCATTACAGTGCTTATTATCCTGATGACTTGCTGTGGGGACTGATCTAATCAGAAAAGAATTGTAGGCTTTGAATAGGGAGTGTCAGTTCGCTAAACTTTCAAAATACAGTTGCTCATTTTCTGAAATCATGCATTGTTCAAAACATTTTATGTTCTCATTTGAACTTAAGAGAAGCTATTTTGATTTTTATTTCTGACAGAGTTTCTTGGTTACAGAATGAGTTTGCATTCATCTAGAATATTCTCAGGTTGCCAAGTTATCATATATCCCAGCTGTTGAGTAGTGTAAGTGGTGGAGTCAGCTGGAAGAAATTCAAAATCTGCCTGTTGTCAGAAATGTAGAGTAATAATCATCTATAATGTTAGGAATTATGAATATTAGATTTAGAAGTTGAGAGTTTTGTTAGACCTAGTCTTCAGACAGCCTTGGAAGGACTTCAAACCAAGCTCTCTGTAGAAAAGCAAGAATAGTGGCAAGTGAGCCCCTAATTATTTATGGTGTGGTCTATTCTTGTGTCTTGCTCTGGTCCTTTACTTCTGAGCAAAAATAGGCAACTGTTTGCTGAATCAGAATAACACAGAGCTATTTGCTACAGAGAAGGGTGCACTGTTCTGATTTATGTTCTAATCCTATTATTTGTAAAATATATTCATCGTCAGAATATTCAGGGCCATATGATTAAAAAACATCATATTTAGCTGATACCAAAATCAGGGTGAATAAACACATTTATTTTTGAATAAAACGATTTTTTATTATCGTTTATGCTAGAAATTGTCTTAGTGGCTTTCTTTTATTAATATATCTATTGTAAATATCCCATGTATTTACCATGTGATACAAAACATTTTTAGTAGCTTAGCTTAAAAGTTACAGCACAATTTCTCCTGTCTTTCTTCTCAAGTCTGGGAAAATTAACCCATATACTGTTATAAATGATTAGTTAGCTGTCACTTAAATCTGTGAAATTCTGCTGTTTGAGTGTCATTGGGAGATTTTATTTTCCTAACACATTGTTATTTTTTTATATGGTAAGTGAGAAAATGAGATAGATGATTAATGTGAACTCAAATTGTATTCTATACATTTTAGATTTAATTAAAAACATTAAATTATTTTGATCCAACAAAATGGTGATTTTTCTATTGATCTGGAAATTAATCTGTTGTCCCCAGACAACTGTAATGAGTGTTGCATTATCATTCTCTGTGAAAGCTAAATGGACAATTTTGTTACTTATCTATAAAATCACTTAAAAAAAACCTCTTCTGTTATGTAGACCAGCAGTCCCCAACCTTTATGGCACCAAGGACTGGTTTCATGGAAGACAGTTTTTCCACAGACAGGGGTGGGGTGGGGGGACGGTTTCAAGATGATTCAAGTGCATTACATTTATTGTGCAGTCAAACCTCTCTGCTAACGATGATCTGTATTCGTAGCCCATCTCCAACCCTAGCATCACTGCCTCAGCTCCCCCTCAGATCATCAGGCATTAGAGTCTCGTAAGGGACATGCAATGCAGATCCCTCGCATGCGCAGTTTACGGTAGAGTTCGGGCTTCTATGAGAATCTCATGTGGCCACTGATGTGACAGGACGCGGAGCTTATGCAGTGATGCAAGCTATGGGGAGCAGCTGTAAATACAGATGAAGTTTTGCTCGCTCACCTGCCCGCCCGCTGCTCACTTCCTTCTATGTGAGCCAGTTCTTAATGGACTGCTACCGGGTATGCCGGCCCGGAGTTGGGGACCACAGATGTCGCACATACTTTTGAGTATTTGCTTTAGCACTTTCTCTCATTAGGCTTATAAAATTCTGCTTGTGTGCACAGTGACAAAAGGAACTAAGACTACCATAGTTTTCATTTTCATTTTCAGTCCAGTTTTATGGCCTTTATAGATATGTGATTGGTAAAAATCCGATCATTTTACTTTGTAAACCAACTCTGGTATTCAGTTGAATTGAAAGTTAGAAAATAAAGGTTTCAGGGAATTTCTTCCCCCTTATATAGTGGTGATTTTGCTCAGTGATTTTGAGTTGGCTTCCAGGATTCTGCAAAACCTTGATTTCAGATTTCATCTGCCCGTGCTCTATTCATGGTTTAATAGTTATGTAATAAGTGAACTTAAAAAAATTATTTTTTAAAATTTCAAAATATTAAGAGGGTACAGATGTGTTTGATACATGGCTTGAGTCAGGGCTGTAAATGTGCCCATGATCACCCGAATCGTGTTCATTGTACCCATTAGGTGGGTTTTTGCCGTTCTCCTCCTCCCCCCAATAAGTGACTTTAACTGAGCTGCATCATGATAATGTTATATCATAGCTAGTTATAACAGCATTAGTCTGGGCCTTTTCTTTTAAAAATGAAACAGGCATAATATGGTGGTTGTTGGTTAAGATTACGTTTGGCTGTTTGTAACAGGAAACAGGTGATAATGCTTAACCAAATGGATGTTTTCTTTTTTTCAGGTATTGACAGGTCCAGGGTAGGCAGACCTGGGTTGTAGGGGACCCCTGTTTGCTAATAGGGACCCACACTCCTATTATTTCTGCTTAGCCACTTATAGTGTATCATGTGGTTGTTTCGTGATCACAAGATGGCTGCTCCTTTTCCAGCCATTGTGTCTCAGCTGTAACTGATAGCTGTTCTACCCGGGCCACCCCTGTCTACAAGCAGATTAGGAAATGTAGATTTTTTAAGCTGGCCCCATTTAGTGCCCTGAACAAAATTAAAGTTCTGTTTGTAAAGAATAAGGAAATGAGCAGTGTCTGGCACATGAAGGGTAAAGTGTGCTGAAATTGGAAACTTAAAGTTTGGATACATGTTAATAACCATAACATATTTGCCTTCGCTTAAGTTTGAGGGAGTATCTCAGAGCTCCCTGAAGTCCTTGAGGATTTTCAGAATGACACAATCGAATGTGTTTTTTTTTTTTTTTTTTTTTTGCTATGGTCTTACTCTGTTACCCAGACTAAAGTACAATAGCATCGTTATAGCTCATTGCAACCTCAAACTCCTGGGCTCAAGCGATCCTCCTCCCTCAGCCTCCTCAGTAGTTGGACTACCAATGTGCACCACACCCCTGCGCTAATTTTTGTATTTTTTGTAGAGATGGGGTTTAGCTATGTTGCCCAAGCTGGTCTTGGATTCCTGGCCTTGAGCCATTCTCTCACCTTGGCCTGCCAAACTACAAGGGTTACAGGTGTGAGCTATTGCACCTGGCCTGAATGTTTTATAATGTTACAACATGGATTTGAAAAGTAATTTCCACCAAATTTTTAGGATTTAAATTGACTGAAGAACTTTTTTATTGCCTCACACCATAAGGAGCATGTATCAGTTCAGGAATGTGAGCAATTATTATTAATAGATATTGTTAGTGAATTTAACTTTGAATTTCAAATATACTGATGCTCTTTTTGGTTTCTTTTGTTCTGGCTTATTATCTCAACATTTATTTAGTCAATTTAGTCAGGAACTTAAAAAAAGTTTTATGCTTTTTAAAACTTTAAGTTTTTTTTTATTTGATTAATTTGGAAATTCTTATTTTCTGGATCAGCAACAATTTTAGGTAATAAATGTAAGGACTGGTGGAGAGAACAATTTATTGTGTTAATGTTGTTTTGTAATCTGGCAAAGAAGTGCTTGTTTTTATGCCTTTGGGTCACGTGTGCCTCAGGATCCTGGCTGTGTAAGGAGCTGGAGTGTTTAACCAAAGTGACTTCATGAAATTGGAGATTATGAAAACATCTGAAGATATAAAGGTGACAAAAGATGGAATATCATGTGTTCATTTTTGTTTTAGTTCCACAGCTGAGTATAAAAATGTATAAAATGTAACTGAATCATCTGACTCTATAAACCCAATGAACAAATTGAGGGAGAGAAGATGATTTGTAGTTTGGAATGTTTAAGATTATTTCATATTAATTAAAAAGAAACCTAGAAGCTTCTGTTACATGCATGGGATGCTTCTCTCTATAATGGCTTTGAGGGAAAAACAGGAAAGACTTGTGTGTATTTCTCAGCTCTTGGTAATTTAGGGATTACATTCTACCTACTTCCAAAGAGAATTATCAGGCAGCTATTTCCTCATGTGTACCATTGTTTCTATAAGTGATCAAATAGACCTTCCTTTTCTTCTTCTTTATCCTTTACTGCAATTTTATTTGCTGTTATTTTCCACCCTACCTTCCTGTCTCCCAAAAGAGGAAACAAATAATTGTGCTTGGGTTGAGTGTTGGGGAAAGCTTGTATTTAGGATCAAATGGGATTTTACCCTGTGAGGAGGTGAAAAGTACCAGGGAGGACAACTCAGAGAGGAAAATCTATGATTGTTCCGTTTCATTGGCATAACCACTGAATCCATTTTGAATATTTAGCTGAAGTGCACAAAAGGTTTTAGGGATAAGATTGTATAGATCATAGGTGATAGGAAGATGGAGGTGGATGAGTGATGGAGGATTATGTTTTACCAGATTGAAAAGGTCTTAAATGCCTTACCCAGGGCTGAGTTTGAGCTTTATTCTGTAGGCAGGGAGGGGGACTCTATAGCTACTGGTAGCAATGGCATTTGAACATCAAGTGTATGTTTGGCATAAGCTATATGAGTGTCATTATATTGACTGGGAAATGCAGAAATAGTTTTTATGAAAATATGTTCATTAGAATTCTGATTTTGATTAATATTAGAACTTTTTGAGGTGTGTTAAATACATGCATGAAATCAAAATTAATAGCTTAAACATTTATAAAGATTATTCAATTGAAATATTAAATAGATTTTGGAGGTTGAACTGTCAGCTGTATTATAAATTCTAATGATTAGATAGCCATGAAAGGAAATAAAATTTTACTATGAGTATTTCCAGTGTGTATTTAGGTTGAAGAGATTTTGAAAAGAATGAAGTTTTTGTAAATGTCACCAGTGAATGTGGCTGCTTTGATACATGCCTAAAATGTTTCCTGGAAAGAATCGTGAAAGGGAGTTGACAAAGTCTTGATTTTTCTCTAGTGGGTGAAAGTATGTCCCAGTGAATCCTGGTATTAAATATATTATACAAAGATACTATTGTCCCAGTGCATTAAAAACATGCCCCTATATTCAGTGTTACAGATCTCCATGCTATCCATGCCAGTGTGACAATTTGTATTCTTGATTTTTGGCCTGAAATAATACTATTTGGTAGTTTATTTTACCCCACTTTTATTAACTCAGTGAGGTAGACACTGGGTTAATAAAGGTGGGATAAGATAGGGCATCTGAAATATTCTGAGCAGTGTAGATAGCATAGGTAATCAGTGAATGAGGTAGACCTAAGAACTCAAGTCCTCTGCCTCTTCTTAGGCCAGTAGCCTTTTTCTTTCTTTCCTTCTTTTTTACTTAATAGACTATTTTTTATAGTGGTTTTAGGTTTACAGCAAAATTGAGCAGAAAGTACAGAATTCCCATATATTCTCTCCCCTTTCTCTATAGTTTCCCCTATTGACATCTTGTATTGGTGTGGTACCTTTGTTATAGTTGATGAACCAATATTGATACATTATTATTAACTAAGATCCATAGTTTACATTAGGATTCCCTCTGTTATACAGTTCTATGGGTTTTGAAAAATGCATAATGTCATCTATATCATACAGAATAGTTCTACGGCTTACCAGATTCTCTGTGTTCAAACTATTCTACCCCCAACCCCTGATCTTTTTGCTCTCTCTATAATTTTGTGTTTTCCAGAATGTCATATATTTGGAATCCTACAGGATGTAGTCTTTTCACACTGGCTTCTTTGACTTAGCAATATGCATTTAAGATTCCTCCATGTATTTTCATGGCTTGATAGCTCATCTGTTTTGCTGAATAATAGTCCATTGTCTGAATATACCAAGGTTTATTTATATATTCACCTACTGAAGGACATTTTGGTTGCTCCTAAGTTTCGGCAGTTATGAATAAAGCTGCTGTAAACAGCAGTGTACAGGTTTTGGTGTGGACATATAAATTTTCAAGTCATTGACCAGGTATGGTGGGTGGCTCACGCCTGTAATCCTAGCACTCTGGGAGGACGAGTTGGGAGGATCCCTTGAGGTCAGGAGTTTGAGACCAGCCTGAGCAAGAGCGAGACCCCATCTCTAATGAAAATAGAAAAATTAGCCGGGCGTTGTGGTGTGTGCCTGTAGTCCCAGCTACTCGGGAGGCTGAGGCAGGAGGATCGTTTGAGCCCAGGAGTTTGAGGTTGCTGTGAGCTAGGCTGATGCCACGGCACTTGACTCAGGGCAACAGAGTAAGTCTCTGTCTCAAAAAACAAAAACAAAAACAAAACAAAAAAGTTTTCAAGTCACTTGGGTAAAGAAGTATGATGTTGGATCATATGGTATATTTAGCTTTGTAAGAAACTGCTAAACTGTCTTCCAAAGTGGTTGTACCATTTTTCATTTCCACCAGCAAAGAGTGAGAGTTCCTGTTGCTTCATATCCTTTTCAGCATTTGATATTGTCACCGGTTTGTATTTTACCCATTTTGATAGGTGTGTAGTGGCATCCAGTTGTTCTAATTTGCAATTCCCTTGTCACATGTGATGTTGAGCATCTTTTTATATGCTTATTTGCCATCTGTATATCTGCTTTGATGAGGTATCTGTTCAGATCTTTTGTCCACTTTTAAGTCAGATGGTTTGTTTTCTTATTGTTGAATTTTAAGAGTTCTTTGTATATTGTGGTTTATCAGATATGTTTTACAAATGATCAGTAGCCTTTTTATACCATTTCCTCCTTTTGACACCTTTGAACTACTGCATATTTTAGATATTATTTAAGTAAATAAGGGCCTCATTATTTTCTTTCATATGATCATAGTGTTCTTAAGTACTATTTTGTTTTGGCTAAGTATATTGTATCTTGTACTTATTTGGGAGAGTCTTGTGTGGTGGCTCAGAGTTCAGCAATCTGACAGTTTGCTTTGGTGTATCTACATACGCTACTGCAGCTGCAGTTCAGGTATCCAGTTAGCTGGCAGTTATGTTGCTTTATAACACTTGAGTCTAAAATTAGTTGAACTGTTCTATTTTAAGGATAGACTGAACTTAGTAGTCCATGTCCTGTAAAATATGTGAAAGTTAAACTCATAGGATATTGAATTGCTTCTTTTAAAATGCAATCAGAAGTAGAGTTGGATAGAAAGTAGTTTGTTATAGTTTTTAGATAGTTTTTGCTATGGCGATTTGATTATAGCCTGGGTGTAATGCTGTATGTATTAATATATAGTATCTAAGAACCTAAAATTTTATACTGTTGCCCCTCAGAGTTAAGACAATGCTTTTATGTATATGGTTATGTGTGAATTTTAAAGTGAGTTGAATTAGAGAAAGATTATTTGAATTTTCTTTTAGCATATTTTAGAAGAGCCACAGCCTCTAAATGTTTATGAATGCTGGAATACCATTGACTAGAAAAAAGTGAGAGATTAAAGGAGTATTTGGTTGTTCATTTTGTGATCTTTGTGATAACCTTATCTGTATAACAGAAACTAGAGAATATTGAAAATATTTGGTAGGTGAAAAGCTGAGTGATTGAAATTCAGAATTTGATTTTACATATAGTACGAATTTTATACCTCTTTAAGTTAGGGCTTATATATGTGAAGGCATTTTACAGTGTTATTTGAATGTGTCCTTTAAGCAATCTCAGAAGCTGTAACAATTTAACTACTTATAGATAATTCGTGGTCTTTATACTTTTTCATTTTTGGAGGGTCTAAAGTGGAATTGAAGGATTTAAAATTATAGAAAGCAAGATGCAGGAGTATTTTAGTTTTCTTGTGGGAAGGACAGAGATGTACTTAATATCTATCCGTTTCCATTTAGAAAACTATATAGAGATTTAAATTTGTGCTTCAGTAGAATTGAAATGATAAAACACTGTAAACAGAATGAAATACTTCTGTAATTAGCATTCCTTTGGAAACATTCAAGCAACATTGTTTCCAACCTTTCTCATATTTCTAATAAGAAATTAATTGATTATATGCTTCAGGTAAACAAACTACTATGAAATATATCCTTTACTCTCCCACCCCCATTATATCTTGTACTCAACCTTTCCCTAGAAAAACTGGGAAGAGATGAAGCACATAGGGCAGGAGAAGTAGATTTTCACCAAATTGGAACATGTGGTTTAATTGTAAATACTTAATTGATCTTATACTTAAAAAATATGTGGAGGAATCAGGGCTGACAGAATGAAGAAGAATACATAGGTTCGTAGCTTCTCTGAGCACAGTTTGGTGAGGAAGGTGGACCAGCTGTACTCATGTTAAGTGAATGCTATGGAAGAGGAGTGATCTCTGAGCATCCAGGGATTTCACAAGCAGGGTTGGCATTTGAAGAAAGGCATAATTTCATTTGGGGCAGGGAGGCTTTGTATTGTTTGTGTGGGGGTGGATGGTGTGGACAGAGGGTTTTCTCGACCTTACCATTCCATTTGGATGATTTGACCTTGCATTTCACTCTTTGCATTTTAGGAAAAGCATTATCATAATGGTTCAATTAGTACTTTAATATAAACAAGAAAGATTTTGCTGTATAGCTAATCAATGTTGAGTTGGAAATTTTATCCTCCATTTTTAAGAATTCTGTTATACATAGATATATTATCAAATGTAGGGGTTTAGTAGTAAGAAATAATTTGTAGATAAGGTTCAGCAAATGTAAAGATTGACTGAGACATGGTATAGGAAACTCTGAATTAGATTGATGATATAATAATTTTAGCACCTTACATATTTATCATATTTTTACATATATAATACAGTTTGATTCTTCTAACAGCTCTCTCAGTCAAGTAAGATAGGTACCAGTGACCTTATTTTATAGCCAAGGAAACCAGGCCTCCGTGATTGCACTGACTGGGTGGCCGCCTGGGGACTAGGATTCTGGTTTTTTGATAGCCAGTCCAGAGAATACTCTACTTTAGATTATTGTGTCCATCCTTATATGCAGTCAAAGTTGTTATTAATAATGTTGACAATCAGTAATCTATGTGGTGAGCAGTGAATAGTCTCTGTTTAAGTAAATAGCAGTTGAATACTTTCTGCAATTATTGGAAGAGGTCCATATTCAGGAAGAAGTATAGTTTACTTTAATGTGGTTTTGGGCTACCATAATCCATAAACTTTAGTGAAAAAATCTATTGCTGACTGTAGAGGATTTAGTTACTTGAAGGAAAAACTCCATTATCTCTTATTTCTGTTGTTAATTGAAGCAGCTCTTAAAATTAGAGGGTTATACATTTAGATAGAAAAACGATTCCATTGACTAAAGATGTAATTTCTGTAGTACTCACTGACAAAGGAGGAACTATTCTAAGTTCTTGGGGAAACATGGGAAGAAAACCTATGACTCATATTTGCTAACATTCTTGGAAAATAAAAAATGATACAAAATACGAGTGAAAAATAATCTGTAGTTCCATTATTCAAATACACTAATCAATTTGCTGACATATTTCCTTCTCCTTTTCTGTTTCTGTTTCTCTTTCCTCCCCAATATATAAGATTGAAAAATTTGGACCACTGTGTATAAAGTTCTTTATCTTGCTTATTCACTTAATATATCATGGCATTTTCTAATTTAATTTTGTTTCAAACCATTTTAAATGAATGGTGCTTGCATTCTATTATGTATTGGTGACAATGTCATGAAACATTTCAGCAATTTTGTGTCCTGATAGTTTTTGGTTAATATTATTACACTGGTATCTTTCCATCTAATTATAAGCTTCAGTAAACTTTTTCAAGATAAGAAGGAAGTCATGTGGATTATATGAACCACTTAGCAATTAACTATTTATAAGATGCTGCCTAATTCATGATTGAGTAGGTTCTTGAGTTATATATCCAGTTTAAAAATTCTAATCACTCTGAATTCTAGAAATTCAACAATAAAGGAAGCAATTACTAATAATCAGCAGATCTGGTTTCCATTCCTAGCTCTTATGCTAACTAGCTAGTCTTGAATGGCTTATAAATTAAAATGAATAATTGCCAAGGTTCCCAATCGTTCTGTAATACTTGCCTTAATTAATTATTTCATCATTTATTTATTTCCTGAGTGTTTCTTATATGTCAGTATGTTAGCTCCTTAGAGTGATAGACATAAGAGAGTGGTCTTTTATATTTTTTGTTGGATTATGAATGTATCACTTTATACTGGTATGATCTGTTTGGTTATCCTTGACAGCATTTTCTGATGTACTTTCCATTTATTGTTTGTGGCATCCACCTCATTTTTTATTTTGGAAATGATCACCTTATTCATGGTTTTAATTTCTTTCAGAAACTATTACTGGTTCCTTTTGAAAACCCTTTTAAAATGTCTTCTGGATTTTTGATATAGTTTATAATCATTTATTGCATTTGCATTTCATTACTTGTGCTAGTCTTCAAGACTGTATTATTTATTAATGACATTGAATCAAGGAGTACTTTGGGAGATTAGATTTATCCGTAATGATTGAAATAGAACTTAGGAAAAAATTCACATTTTTAAAAGTTTTTCCATGCTCATTATGTGCACTAATGATATGTAAACTTTGAGTGTGTGCAAATGACCTCTTTTTGGAAGTTTTAAAATCGTCCATTTTATCACTATGTGTTGTTCTTGCAAGTCTATGTCAGTGTTTCTTTTGTGTTTTGTTAAATGATCACCACATACAGTCTTGAGGAAGGCTTAAATGCTGTCCCCTCTAAGTCTTCTTCTTTCATCTCTGGTTAAATGGAAGATTTCTTTCATGGTTTTTTTAATTCCTTGCTTTAGCAATGAACCTGCATAAGCAATTTCTGGTTGGCTATTTCTTTTCCCAAGATTTTCAAGCCAAGATTTTCTGAGTCTAGGTAGAGCTACAGTCTAGAGACTAGGGATTGTGATATTTAGCCTTGAGGTGGCTTCATTCTGGGGGATTGCCGAAGCTGTTTAGATTTGTTTTTCCCTTCTCTTGTTCTATTTTCTCCCTTCCCCCATTAACAGAACTATGGGATAGTTCAGCATCTAACCCTGATTCCCATCTCTTATCTGCCCATCCTTTGACAATTACCATCACTTGTGACTGATGTAGGGGAAAGACAGAAACATTGAGTGTGTTGATTTTCAGTCATTTCATTTTATACTCAAGAAAACTGAAGTCCTGAAAAGTGGGGTTGGTAAAGGAAAAAGCAAGATCTAAACTGAGGTCTCCTGATTTCCAGTTCTACACATTGCTCAGTCTCCCTTTTTACTTACTGGTGCTGAAAGGGGTGCTTTCACTGGCTATATCCAACTCACTTAATGAAAAAGCCAAGAATTACTATAGAGAATTAGTAAGGGCAAGAAACTAGAAGAAATGAGTGGAAAAAGTGAAGCTATAGCAGAAATAGAAGTAGTGATGTCAGTGTTATTCGTTACATACAATGAGAGGAATGCTGAGGTTTCAGTGTTACATATGATGTTAATGTATTTTAGAGACTGCATTATGTCAGTGATGATAAATTGTATGCAGCAGGCTCATCAGTGTTCTGGGGCTTCCAGACACTGATGAGGCCTAATGTAAATTGGAGTTATAATGCAAGTGAAATATTCCCACACTTTGAAGGATTGAATGACAATTTGGCTGCAGCTCTTGGACTGGTCTGTGGCTGCCTGGCTGTTTGCTGGTTAACTGTAAGATCCAGGCTCCAGGCAGGGAGACCCAGGCCACTGACCACCTCCATACATCACCCTTCCTCACGGCCTGCATTGCAAGGATCTGCTGGAATCTGAGGCCTTCCCTTCTGCTCTGGATGAGGACTAAATAGAGGAAATATGATGCTATGTGGCCTCAATTCTAACACATTTAGAGAGTAGGGGCAGCGATGGAAGTGATGAAAAGTTTGAATTTGCTCTCACCTCAGATGGACATATGGTGTGTGTATGTAGGGGAATGTGAAGCAGGAAGGAGCAGGGAGAAAAGGAGAGAGGGCCCTGGTGTTTCTGGGAAGTTGGGAGATAGAGACTTTTAAGGGAATGGCAGCCTGACTCCATTCCTCATCTTTTGGGTCTCCACACATACATTTTATACACACACTCCCTTCCTTTCCTGCTCAGTTCTATTTCATCTGGCTGCCTCAGTCTCCTCAGTTCCCTCTATGGGAACAGTATGTAAGTATATGGTTGGGAAGAATGCGAATTGGAAAGTGTGTTTCCAATATGAACATACCTGTTGCATATATTTATTAAACATTTTTATGGATCCAGTGTTATATATTTTAATTATTATTCTAGATTGACTACACAATGTCAGTATATATTGTTCATTGATAATGTTTTACCATTTTTTGAATTAAAAATATAGCTTTGCATTAGCCTGGATTGTCTAGCCTTCATTTAAACCAGTGGTCCCCAACCTTTTTGACACCACGGACGGGTTTCATGGAAGACAGTTCCTCCCCCCCCCCCCCCCCCCCCCCGGGGGTTGGGGGAAGGGGGGAGATCGGGGGAGGTGGAACTCAGGCGGTGATATATGTGAGCAAGGGGACAGGAGCGGCTGTAAATACAGATGACAATTTACTCGTTGGCTCACCTCCTCCTGTTCGTCGCCCCCACCCCCTTCCCAAGGCTGCAGACCGGTACCCCTGGTACTGGGCGTTCGGGACCGCAGATTTATTTATTTATTTATTTAGAGACAGAGTCTCACTCTGTTGCCTGGGCTAGAGTGCCCGTGACGTCAGCCTAGCTCACAGCAACCTCACACTCCTGGGCTCAAGCGATCCTCCTGCCTCAGCCTCCCAAGTAGCCGGGACTCCAGGCGGGCACCACCACTCCCTGCTAATTTTTTCTGTTTTTGGTAGAGACGGGGTCTTGCTGTTGTTCAGGCTGGTCTCAAACTCCTGACCTCAAGTGATCTTCCCTCCTTGATCTCCCAGAACGCTAGGATTATAGGCATGAGCCACTGCACCCGTAGGGGACTGCAAATTTAAACAGCATTTTTTGGACGAGGCTCGGTGGTTCACGCCTATAATCCTAACACTTTGGGAGCCGAGGAAGGAGGATTGCTTGAGCCCAGGAATTTGAGGTTGCAATGAGGCTGTGATCACACCACTGCACTCCAGCCCAGTGGACAGAGTGAGACTCTGTCTCAAAAACAAAACAAAACAAACCCCAACCCCCCACATTTTTAAGACAAAATGTGTTGTAAGTTGGTTGTTTGGAACTTATGAGTGAATTTCTATAGCGTAACTCATTGGTTAATTGGAGACAGCTGACGAATTTTTGTGGACAAGTCTAGAAAGAAATTTAAAGGATTTTAGGAAAAAAACTAGAAATAAGTGAGGTTTTTTTTTTTGAAATAAATGTTTTGTTAAAGTTAGTAACCACTTTTATTCTGATCTTCCAAAAGCATTCATGGTAACATCCAGTAATGGCAAGAATGTGGGGAAGCAGTGCTCTCTTGTGCTGCTTGTGAGAGTGTGACTTGTTACCATCTTTGGGGACAGGAGGTTGCTGCTGAAGTCAGGTATACTCCTTGACCCATCAGTATTTCACAGTTTTTCCTACAGGTAGAATTTAAGTGCAAGGATATTTATTGTGACATTATTTTTAATAGCAAAATACCAGAAACAACCTAAATTACCATGAGTAAGGATTAGTTGAAAAAATTTTGATACTTGAATGTTAAGCAACTAATAAAGAATATTAATTAGATTGCTAAGCATTGACCTATAACATTTCCCCCATATATTATTAAAGAAAATTGAAAAGCAGAGGACTGTGCATTTGACATTTTTATACAAAAAAAAAAAGAAAAAAAAATTCTGTATGCAAACATGGAGAGCTAGGAAAAGATAGAAACCAAACTGTTAACAGTAGTTACCTCTAAAAAGTTTTTTTTCAATCTCTGTGTTTGACATTTAAAAACACATATTTGTTACTTCTGTAATAAATAAAAATACCACCACAAATAAAGTAGGAAATTTAAAAGAAGAAAATTATTAAATATTTGCATGCATGTGAAATATTACTAGTTTTTGAGAACAGCTTCCTCCATGTGATTCTGACAGGTAGAATTTATAAGCAGCATATTGTGGGTATTAAGTGACATTGACTTACTAGACCATCTGGTGCTTTCATAAACAATTTACAGACTTACTGTTTGTGTGGTCATTTATGGCCGAGGTGGTCCATTATGGCCCTAGCTATTATTTTCAGTGTCTGATTTGATCATATACTTACAGGCTGTCTTCTTAGGCGAAGTCCAGTGGGGTGAGAAGACACTGACTTAATAGGTCTGACAAATCTAACATTGATTTCTAAGGAGTGCTGTCCTTAACCCATTTGTTTCTTACCTAACTTAATTTTTTCATTCATGTATTTAACAAATTACTTAAAAATTTATTGAGTGCCCATAACATATACAAAGATGAAAAAAAGGTGACGTTGCTTTCCTTTAGGAGATCTCAATCTGTTGGGAAAAACCGGCAAGGTGAATCATGGAACAATTAAGGTGCTGTCCATGCAGTATGAATAAAGTACTCTAAGAGTAACTTTCTTAAACCATCTACCTGGTGAGGTTAGTGTGTTCTGTACCCATTCACTTGTTTCTTAAGATTTTATTTCTCTGACAGTAGGAATAAAGAGATTTTAGTAGACTGCTATTATGGTACAACTTCTTTTTCTGTGAATTGGAATATAAAATAACCCCAGGATTATACTAAATGATGATATGGAAATATAGTAGGGAAATTAAGGAAAAGCAAGTTGAATATTTGCTTATAGTATTATCAAATAATAGAAAATAGAATACTTTTGAAGTATACAAAATCAAGTAGGGAAATTATAGAAAATATTTTTCATTTAAGTCTTTTTAATACCTCTACTGCTTATCACTGTGCTTGGCATACTATAAATACTCAATAATTATTTTAACAAAAGATCGAATGAATGAATTTCTACTGAGGGTTTTGGGCTTTAAGATTTTCTGAATTCAGTTTGTTAACCAAGCTCATTCTACGTAATAGTTCCAGTGAAGTACAATAACGTAACTAATTTTTTCCCAGCAATTCTAAAACTGCCAAGCAGATGAAGTTTGAAATAACTTTATAATTTTCAAAAAGTATACAAATTATCTTATTTTGTGCTACATAATTTCTTTATGTACGAAGATAGGTAAAATGAACTGTTGCCATAGTATATGACAAGAGATATTATATGGAGAAGATAAGGTTCAATTTGGATAAAAGTAACATAATGCTGGACCATGTGGAGGAAGCTCAGAATAGGAGAGCGCCTGCCTGTAAACAAGAAAGGCAAAATTCATGGACAGACTGATACAACAGACTGAATTTGTTGGGAACTCAGAGTAGTGTTGCCTCACAGTGTTGTTTGTTTACTTTAGGGATACTGTAGCATTTTAAAGCAGCCATTTATAATTCTGGAACCTTTAAATGTAAAAGGTCTAAAGGTACGTTGTAGGCTGGGCTTGGTGGCTCACATCTCTAATTCCAGCACTTTAGGAGGTCAAGACAGGAGAATTGCTTGAGGCCAGGAGTTTGAGACCAACCAGCCTGGGCAACATAGCAAGTCCCTGTCTGTACAAAAAAAAAATAAGAAGAAAAATTAGCCAGGCATGGTGATGCATGCCTGTAGTTCCAGCTACTTGAGAGGCTGAGGCAGGAGGATCGCTTGAGCCCAGGAGTTGGAGGCTATAGTCAGCTATGATTGTGCCACTACACTCCAGCCTAGACAACAGAGCTAGACCCTGTCTCTAAAAAAATAAAATAAAATAAATAAATGGTGTATTGCTAAAGTCAGCACAAATATAGCAGCTTCAGGTAACAGGAAGTTTAATGCTACCTTTTCTTCCATTTTAATGATTAAAGGATCTGGGAAATTTTTGCTGCTACAAACTTTTCCCTTTTACCTTAGAGGTAATACTCTTTTGAGTCTCCCTGCTCCTTTCTGATAGTTCTTTACCTGGCCTCAAATAGTTTCCTTACACGTATATACGTGGTACTCAGAAGATTACCCCTTGCAGGTCTCTGGAATTTGCTCTTGTGCAGCTTTTTCTGGTTCTCTGTCCTGCAAATTCTAGTCGTTTTGACCTCCTCAGATGAACTGTGTCTCTTCACCTGAGGGAGACTGTTAACCTTCCCCTGAACCTCCCTCCCAGCCCCCTCTGTATCCTGGAAACTTTCTCCTGGTGGTAAGCTGGGGTATCAGGAGGACTCACCTTATCTGTTTCTTTTCTCAGAGATCACTGTCACCTGTGCTGCCTGTTGTCTAATGTCCAAAAATTGTGGTTTCATAACTTTTGTTTCTATTTTTAATTATTTAAGGTGGGAGAATTAATCTAGTCCCTGTGACTATCATGCCCAGAGGTAGAATGTCTTCCTTTTCTCTTTAAGGCTCATATGTATATAAACTTTACATTAATTTTATTTTATTAGAATTAGATAGACTATAGAAATGTAGACTTGCAGTCCTCTAAGCCCTTCATGTACAGTTTATCTACGTGTTTATTAAGTTCTTGCTGTTTGATGGAAGCTCTGAACTGAGCTTGGTGATTGTACAGCAAGGAGAAAAGTATGGTCCTTGTTCATGCATTTGCCTTTGTGTTAAACTAATCCTAAAAATGTAAAAGTAGTCGTGTAGCTGGAGTGTTAAGACGTGATAAGTATGATTTCTATATTTTCCCAGTAATGTCAATGTTTCTATCTATATGATATTTAAATTTGGGTCAGTTTAATAAAACTATGTTACAGTTGGGCAGGCAGAGAGGAAGCATTCTTTTTGTAGTAGCAGTACGTTTATTCTGAGTAATGGAGCAGAATCATAATGCTGAGATTGTATAATTTAGCTCCCACATTTTATGTCTGAGAAGAATTAGGCTCAGAGATATTTTTTTTGAGACAGAGTCTCGCTCTGTTGCCTGGGCTAGAGTGCTGTGGCATCAGCCTAGCTCACAGCAACCTCAGACTCCTGGGCTCAAGCCATCCTTCTGCCTCAGCCGCCCGAGGCTCAGAGATATTAAGCTAATAGAACTAGTTAGTACCAGAGGTGGAACTGAAGCCCGGGTATTCTAATTTCTAGTTTAATGCTTTTTCCACTTAATCATGCTGACGTAAGAAAGTACTTGCACTCAATAAGCACCCAGACACATGTGCTGTACTTCCTGTTCCTCCTGGTCCTGAAGAAGTAGGGTTCAGGAACTCGAGGGCCCAGCCAGCCTGCTGGCTTGCAAGCTTCATTCTGTGCTGTATAAACACTGCCACACTTTTGACATGAATCGAAGTATTTAACTGGTGTCTTTGAACACATTGTGCATGTATTGCACTAGGTCCTAGCACAAGGCATGCCATGAGTAATTGGAAGGCGGTTGGAGTCCTTGACCATTATTTTGAAAGTTAATATTTATGTTTCACCTAGAGTGACTGTGGGCCTGTTTGATATTGACTTGAGTTGCTAAGTAATGTCAGGAGGTCAAAACAATTTTAAGAGATGTGTGGACTGTATCTGATGACAGTTTGGCACTTAGCTTTTATCTCCTTAAGGTGGCCTTCATATTGAACCACTGGCAGATTAGCCTTGTTATTTTTAAAAAATACTGAATCTGTTGGATTTTGGCAGTACAGAAAAGGCAAGGCCACTGTCTGGTGCAATTATAGAAAAAGGTATGTGGTCCTTTAGGGACACAGTTTTGAAAAGGAACCTGAGCTTGGCAGTCAAGTTTGTATACACGGTACCATGTAGGGACAAGAAGTAAAGGTAACTAACATTTTGATTTGTCACCCTTTCTGTTTTTACTGTGAAAAAGATAGAAACTAAAGGTGTAAGAAATTGAAGATGATTTCTTATAATAATCACTGTCCTGATAGATAGTAACATGCTGGTAAATATTTGACAACCAGTTATCTAGGGAAAAAAAATCTTGATTTATAGCACTTACTCATTTGCATGGTGTAAGTACTTGTACTATGGCCAATGTCAAGCTACCAAATTAACGTCACTGAATGTAGAGTTGAGAAGACATATGCAGTAGCACGCCATTATATAATATTTCCACCATATAGATGCAATAGATAGATGTAAATAAACTTAAGAGCAAAGACAATAGTAAAATGTAGTAAAGCAATTAGTAAGTGATGAGTTTTGAGTATTTATTATCTTTTTTTAATGTAATTTATATAGTTGAAGGTTTATGCAATTTAATTTTTAAGAATGACTTTCACAACTAGCTAACACAGTTCTGAAAATTCAGTAATCAACTCTCTCAAGTTGTTATGAGCAGCTCTAGCATACCAGTGAAAATAAGTAACACTTATTGAGCATGTACTACCTGCCCGGCATAGTCTGTTTTCTGTGAATTTTGTCATCCTCAAAGTAACCTATTGAAAATGATTGAAGTAGGTATTTAAATTATCCCCATTTCCCAGTTGATAAAATTGAGTTACACACATGTTAAATAACTTGCCCATGGTCTCAGTTTGGAAGTGGCACATCTAGGATTCTAAACTGGGCCACCCATCTCTAGAGTCTGTGCTCTTAACCACCTTGCCATACTGCCTGTTGAGGCTACAGATATTCTCGAGTGTGAGGAAGTAGTAGTTGTGATACATTTTAAGTAAATTACTCATGCTTCAGAATTGTCTTATGACTTGTTTCAACAATTGTTTGGATTTGATTTATTTGCATTTTATTTATGACAAAATGTTACTGTCCTTAATGTTTGAAATGTTTATATAAATTGACAAGAAAAGTGATTTTTCTCTTCAGTAGAAAAACAGACCAGAGACTTCAATAGGCAGTTCATAAGAGAAGAACTAACAATGGCCTGTAAACATTGAAGGCAAGGACAGTGTCCATTTTGTTCATCGCTATATTAACCCAACAAGGACAGTATCCATTTTGTTCATCACAATATTAATCCAACCCTTGCAGAGTGCCTGACACATAGCAGGGCTCTAAAATATTATTTCAGTACCTGTTAATTTTTTACATATTTTAGTGAGGCACATGTAAAAATTTCTTGTCCTTTTATTTATACCAAACTATTTTCTAATGTTACCTTTAGTTAAAAAATGAATTTAAAAAAGTGTTTCTGATTATATTATTAGACATATTTTATTATTAAAGCCCTGTAATTTCAAACAAGGATAAGGAGGCCAAATAAATTACCTTTTTCTTAATTAATAATCAATATATGCTGTTTTATATAGTTTTACTAAGTAAAATTGATCTTCCTAAATTTAAGAGACCTAAGGGAATTAGGAGAAATCTCTGTGTAATTTCTAGATCCTTTATGTTACAGGTGGTGATGTTTAATGCCTTGAACTGTTTTACCTACAAACCCTTCTGAGAAACTGTGTACCCTGGTAGTTTAGAGACTGATATTTTCCTTTATGGCTTTTCCTGGTTTGTCATCTCTTCCTCTTCTCTGGTTGATGTTGTTTTAGCCGTGTCAGAGCTCACACATACTTCTGATGGGTGTTGTGAATTACTTTGAAAAATAATGAAACATATCAGAACGATGTTTCTGGTGCTGACAGCTGAATTTTGGAGATTAGGAATTTGAGATTTCTGAATTGGTTTGAAAGAAGAGTTTTATTTACGTTAATAGACTTGTCACCCTTTGGTATGGATAATCAAGATCTTGCCATTAGTATTTGCTTCTGAAGACAGAGAAGGCAGTAATGGGGAAGGAGAAGAGAAAAAGGGATAAACATCGATTGAATGATGACCCAGGGTCAGATCCAGTGCGAAGTGTGTACATGCATTAATTATTAAAGTAAAAGCTTTCTCATTCAGCAATTGGAAAAAAGAGGTTAGGGAGAGGTGGTAGGGAAATATGAAGTTCACTAAAATGTAATCATATTGCTCTATGTCAGTCATTACATACCAGAGTACTTGAAAACTTTAGGGTCAGGACCCTTTTCTGTATTCCAAAGACATCCCAAATAAAGTTGGCCAGAATACTGAGTTATTCTGTTATTGGCTGAAGTTATAGTAACCTATTCTGAGTTTTATGTTGATCAACATATATGAAAATGCAGTATGTCTTATACTAATTAAAAAGGAAAATTAATTATTATTCATTAAAAGTAGTTCATTTGGGAAATGACACATTCTTCAAGTTATGCTACCCATGAAGGGTCGAGTGCTAGATGGAGTAAAAGTGTGTTTATTGTTGAATGGGTTAATGATTGTTGCTCCATTTGGTCTGTCTTATGACTTTTCTTGCTGCCCCAGATCAATCTATTAAAGGATAAAAACACTGTGGTTTATATATTGGTTTACTTATATAACATGTACCCATGTTTCCTTTGCTGAACTTCTAGGAGGCGCAGAACCATTTCCTTGCTTCAGTATTTTTCCTCCCTCCCTCCCTTCCCTTCATAATAGCAGTGGTTTTGTTAAAAAAAAATTGACAGTTTTCTCCAGAAGGAAATTGTATTAGTTTCCTACTGCTGCTATAACAAATTACCACAAACTTAGTGACTGAAACAACACAAATTTATTATCTTATAGATCTGGAGGTCAGCAGTCCAAAATGGACCTTATGTATGTCAACAAAACTGTGTTCCTTCTGGACATTGTAGGGGAGAATCCATTTCCTTGCCTTTTGTGGTTTCTAGAGACAGCCCTCATTCCTTGGCTCACGGCCATCACTTCCACCTCTGCTTCCTGGTCACATTTTCTCTCACTCTCACCCTCCTGCCTCCCTTTTATGAGGAGCTTTGTGATTACATTGGGCCCACCTGGATAATCCAGAATAATCTCCCCAGTCTCAAGATCCTTAACTTAATCACATTTGCAAAGTCCCTTTTGCCACTTAAGGTAACATAATCATAGGTTCTGTGGATTAGGATGTGGACGTCATTGGGGAACTATTACTCTGCCTGCCACAGACATTTTTATAACTTTCTGGTAAAATACCAGGTAGAAGAACTTTTTCCATATTACTTGATCATAATGGAGACCAGAGATAGGGTCCACAACCTTTGGAAAAATCATCATGATTTCCGTTAACACAGAGTATGATTTAATAAAAAATAAAATATGACAAGTCTGGCTAATTTGTATTACACTGTTTTGAATAAAAAGAGGGGAAATATTCAAAAGAAATATGGCTTGATATTTTACCATAGAGTTTTGTAATAAAATACTAAGGCTATTGAAAAAAACAGAAAACATTTTTCCTACTGTATCCCATCAGAAGTGTTATTTTCACAAATTGCTTTTCAAATATCCAACCTGCATATATAAAGAACATCTTTGGTTTCATCTGAAAAATAAAATGAAACAGCCCTTAGAGTCTCTTGGAAAGACTGTGATATTTTCTCAGTTGATTTAAGTTGTGAAGTTGTCTTCAGAACTATTTAAATTCTTAATCATTTAAGAAAATTGTTAGATCAGTAAGGAAGAGAAGCTATCTTTAGAAAAAAAGAGAGATGCTACAGTGAAAAGTGATAGTCCTTGTTGAAGTATTTTAAGTATTTTTTTTCAATATTTAACAACTTTTCTTTTTTCATTTCAAAGTATTATGGGGTACAAATGTTTTTGGTTACATGGATTGCTTTGTGATGCTTGAGTCAGGGCTATAAGTGTGCCCATCACCTGGATAGTGTTCATTGTACTCCTTAGGTAGGTTTTTGCCCATCCCCTTCCCCACTCCCCCCTGCTTGATTTCCACTGAGTTTTACTTCCCTCTGTGCACGTGTGTGCTCGTCAGTTCCAATGTAATATTTGTAAGTTCTTTTAAGGCCTCTCTTTTCCCCCCCTTGTTAAAAAAATGTTTATTCCTTATACCTTTTTTAAGTGGCTTAAAACAACACTCATTTGTTATCTCATAGTTTCCATGTGTCAGGAGTCTGGGCATTGCTTGGTAGGTGAGTTCTCTGCCCAGGGTTTCACAAAGGCTGCTTTTGTACTTGGCTTTTAGAGCAGTGTGAAATTAGAATCAAGCAGAAACTACAAAGATCTTTGGTAAGAGAGAATATTAAAATTAAATATAAACATTGTTACTAAGAAGTTATACTTTACAAAGACCCTGAAAAACATAAAAAGCAAAAAAAAAAAAAATTAAGCCATTTAAAATAGTTTTCTCCTTCTACTTAGAATTATGAACATAGGAAATTTGAAATTAATGGAAACATAGACTAACCAGACTGTGAATTTTGAGGCTTGTCGCGTGTTTCTTGCTGACAACCATCACCTCAGCCCTGCACACGATAGGGGATTCCTTTGGTCCTGTTTATTTCATAGAAAAGGCTTGTTAATAAAGTGCCAGGATGCGTATAATGAGCGACCAGAGTGATTACAAGAGTGCTGTTGCTATGCAGTTGAGCCATAGGCCTATAATAATACATTAGGGACAAAGATAACTGTCCTTACACATGTCGCAGCTCTTGGGTGCTCTAACCCTCTTTCTTGGCTGAATCTGTGGCAAGTGGATGCAGCCTCCTCCGTATGCAAAGTGGGCTATATCAAAGGGGCTATAGAAACTATAGGTCTCACTATTCTCCGGAAGGAGTATCGAAGTAATTTTTGCATTAGTTTAGTTTTACAGGAAGCTAAAAAAATATCAGGTGAGCAGTTTCCCAAGGTACTTAAATTTTCACCAGCTCATTAACCCCTGTGCCTTTGGGTTTACCTTGTTTTTGAACTGAATTCATTAAACAGGGATATAAAACTAGAACTAAGGCAGTCTTAGGGAGAAAGAGACGAGGACATTAATGAAACCAAGGGACTACTCCTTTTAGGGTATTTACTATTTTACCCTAAAGTTGCCCCTTATGTCAAAACTCAGAGATGCTCTGTATAGACGTTTTATTACTAGAATCCTAAGTTCTTGTAGAAAGCAGAGGAAGAAAGAAAAGCAAAATAAATTACTCAATCCTATATTTTTTCAGAGTCAGGGCATGAGATCATGAACTTTCATCATTTTGTTAGCAAGTACCCAAATTGTGTGAAATAATCATTGTGTCCGAAATGCCTATGTCTGTTTAGATGCTAGCAGATAGTAGATGCTAGTAAAATACATTTTATATAACAATCTTGCAGTGCTTTTCACTAATATGGTTGATAATATTGTTTAAGTCATCACTGACTGAAATATTTAAATTAGAAAGAGTGGGAAATCAAATGTTTACAATATTTTATAATATACATGCAGAGTTAGCTGTTCCGGTTTGACCTAATTTGCACTCCTGGTGTCCTCTGCAATGGCTCAAGCTCTGAACTTAGGGGAGGCAGAGGTACTGGGACTTGGGCTTCAGAGGTATCTTCCATTCCCCTCTGTGGGTATCATCTTTAAAGGGCATGTACACAGACCTTTCACCCAGTTCTAAAAGTGGAGCACTTCTACACTTCGAGATTTAAAAATTGCTCGAATCAGTCATATTCCTTTTTGGAAAGAGGTGACAAACTCATGTCAGATAAATACAGTGCTTAATTAATTTTCCCAGTGCAGACATGATATAAATATACTAAAGCTGTCCTGACCTGTAAAAATAAAATGGATATAAATGTCCCAAATTTAAAATTTGCATTTGTATACCTTGGTGTGTTGGATAACAATAGAGAAAATAAAAACAAGTCTCATATTGATATATACCACACATCATAGGGGGCTGTGTGCATTGGCCTTATGTGGCTCTGTCTTCTATTCATATCTTATTCCCCTCCCTACCTTTCCCTTTTAGGCTAAGATTTCAATGAAACTTACTGCTTGCCAAGTACTGTTCTAAATGCTTTACGTATATTAAATTAATCCACATCATAACCCTATGAGGTAAGTGTCATAATCCCCATTTTACTAATGAGGAAGTGGGTGCACAGAGAGGACAAGTGACTTGCCCAAGGCCACACAGGGATAGTGAGTGGCAGAGCTGTGATTCTGCCAGGCTGTTCGGGTCTGCAGCCCTGGTTGCCTCAAATCTCATCTACACTGGATTGCCTGTGTCCCTGCCACTGTCTACTTCTAATTTATCTTGATGTAATTTTGTAAGTGACTTCAAATCATTTTTGAAATGTGGTAGGAATACCAATAAACAAACAGATAAAACCCTTCAGCATACATTTTGCCTTTAATGTTTTTTTGTTCAATAATATTTTGATTCAGCAATGAAATTTCTAAGATATAAGATATCCTGACCAAAATATACCTCTAGAGTTACCTCGGAGTCCTCTCATATTCTAGCAAACATCTTAAGAGTAGAGAATTCGTTTTCCCTGTTTGAGGATTTGCTTTTGATACTTCTGTTGGGTGGTGCAATTAGCTTTTCTTTTCTGAAAGCACAGCTGTAACTGTGGCTGTGACAAATGCTGTCGGAGGAAACTGCTGCCTTATGAGCAGGGTGGAAGAGAGATGCCTCAATGAAGTTTTCTTTGGTCTGTCATAGACTTAATAGGAGGTCAAATCCTGTTCTGAAGGACTGTTAGTGGCAGGTGCTATTTCTGTCACCAGGACGGTCTCTGCTAATTTTTAATGCAGTGACATCCCCAAATAGAAGCATTCTGTCATTCTCTCAGTCCTTCCATTTGTGGAAGGATTTTGATCAAAGAATGTTTTTGCTTTTTATTTATTTCATGACATAGCATCATATTTCATACAAAAATACCTTGGGTAATAGTAAAAATAAAATTTAACAAAGTGAAATGGCTTGTTTTCCACATATATGAGTTTCTTACTTTAAAAATGAAGTCATATAGAAGAATGCCTTCCCAATGTGAACCTATATTTGTTTATGTAATAAATGTAATAATAAATGATAATGCGTGATTTTCTCTGCATGATGGGACCATCACAATTATTACATTCTTATTCATTTATTTACCTTTTTGGGGGGAATCAACTTATTTTCGAATTGATGATACAAAAAGAATGTTTAGACTTAGTAATTTCTTTAAATGAGTAATGAAAGATACTTATTTGTATTTATTTTATTTTATTTGGCTAGATGGTAACATTTATTTTCTTTCATGGTTAAAATAAGATAGGTCTATTTTAATACAAACAAGGTTCTTAATGATTTAAGTTTTAATCTTTTGGAGTATATAATTTTGGATCCCCAAGAACAACATCATAAGGAAGCTCCAGTATAATGGATTAGAAAATTTTACACGGAAGGAATAGAACTGTAAAAACAGATAATAAAATAATAAGGACCAACCACAATAACTCAATGTCGTCTTTGAATTTTCATCCTACTTCCTTTCCTATAGCCAATTATACATTAAGAACTGTTTTTCTGAAAAGTATCTCCCAAATTTATACTTTAATGTTTTTTTAATAGTAAGATACTAGTTTTATTTATTTATTTTATTTGTAATATAGTAAAAGTACTTGTTGGAGAATAAGAGAGCTGGAATATTTTTAGTATTTCTTTGTAGTTTCCTTAGGCAAATATGTATTTATAAGAAATAGCATAAGAATTAAATATATTAGAATTTTAAAAATATTTGCTTTACAAGTGAACATTTCAAATAAAATGAGAATATTTTCATCTAGGATTGTAATTTGATAATATTTAATATGTGTTACTCTGAGGTTTGAAGATACTCAAACGTGTTGTGACTGTTTCAATCCAATGTTTTATAGCAGAATTGGGGGTTTTTAATAATGTTCCACATTTAAAACATTTGTCCATTTTATTTAGCATAAATGTATCACAATATTAAAAGCAATTTTCTTGGCAAATCAATATTAGTTTAGCTCTCCCATTTGGAACATGTTGTCCCTTATAAGATTTACCTCAGGATATTTTCTCCTTCTGTGTTATATAGTTTATGTTTCAGATATACTACTTTTAGACATTTTTCCTCAAAAATTTTATTTTAGATTTATTAGTAAATTCTCATCTTAGTTAGTTATGACATGATTAAGATGTTTCTTCTACTTCTGTCTTTTTAAGCAGCTAAAAAACATTTGAGTTTATTTTTAAGAGAGTAATTTTAGTTTCCAACAAAGAAGAAAAACCTAATTTAAAATTAAGCTGTTCAAAAGACATGTCACCCACATTATATAACTGCTAAGAATTTTTGTTTGACCTTTTTATCAGTTACTGTAATCATTAAGAAGTATAGGATATTTGCTTTTTTCTTACCAAGGAACTTTTAGTTCTAATCACATTATATAATTGTAAAGACATGAATGCTTTCTCTTGTTTTCAACACAGCCTTGACTTTGATGTATCAGACTGTGGCTTGCTGAAAATGAGGAAGACCTTTGACCATGTGTTTACCAGGCAGGTGGGAAAAGGAGGCTGACACAGATTTATCATCAGCTGGTAGCTCACATTAAGTTTTTTTTTTTTTTTCTCTCCATCGCAATTGAAGGATGGTATCCAATTTACAAATGGATTTGTTTCAAAGTTTCTTTTTAAATTGCCTTTCTGGACCTCATAATAGCATGTTTCCTTAACACATTCTGTTAGACAGCCAAAGCTTCATGTTGATGATACTACAGCATCCCATGGTTCCTGTGGGAAAAGTATATCCCTTCTTTCCATTCAGAAAATCCAGACACGTGGATGCATGGTCCATTTCTTTCTGGTAGCATGGGGAGAAGAGCTGGCTTTTCTCTGGATCCTTCCCTGGTGTCAGTTGGAGACTTCCCTGCCTTCCTTTTTCAATCAGGGACCCTGTGCTTCCTGCTTCCTCTCTCAAAGCCGGTCAGGAGCCTTCGCAAAGCTGAGATGTTCTAGCCTGAAGGGGGGCCGCTGCTCGTTCTGTTTGATGAAGACAACATGATGTAGTAGGAGGAATAAAACACGTGGAGTCAGAATACCTGGAGTTAGCCTGATGCTGCTATTTCTCTACTGTGAGACCTTGGGCAAATCGCTCACCTGTTTTTGTTTGTTTGTTTTATAGTGGTGGTGGCAGGAGTTTAGTGTAACCGCTGAGCAGGTTGCATTAGGTTACCCTGATGTCCCTCACTGCTTTAACATCATATGCTGTGATCACATATTTCAGAAGGGGGTTTACAGATGATAAGGTTCTTAAAGGGTAAGAAAGATGAGATTTTTTTTTACATGGAATACAGAAACTTTTAACTATGGTTGAACAAGAAACTCCTTAAAATTAAGATGTTTGTAATTGAGTGTGTTACGAATATTACAATCTTGTATTATCAACAAAATGCCATGATGTCTGGTGGGGTGGTATCGTGGTATATAAATATAATATTAACATTATACCCCAAATGTGCTCTTTAGCGGTTTACTGAAAGTACAAGTTGTCATTCTTTTATTTTCTGTGGCCTAACACATTAAGTGCTACTGGGAGACAAAAATACAATAACACGAAGTAATATTGATAAATAAAATTGCTATATTAAACATTCCTAATAATTTGCATTTCAAAATTTAAATGATTTCTGGAATTTCTTAGGTGAAAATGAAGCAGAAAGATTTTTTTTAAATTATACTTGTGATTAAAAATCCATGTAAACTATATCAGTCTCTTTTCCTGTCCTAATTCAAGGTGGTAGACATAACTGAGCTTTCTTAAGTATTTTGCCACAGAGTGAGTCATTGATGGGAACATTTACTATGATTTTATCAGCTGTCCATGTGGAAGGTGGGAGATTAAGTTAAATGTGTGTAGACACCAGCCAACAAGCAATTTATCAAATATTTTCATAATTTGAATTTTTTCTTTGAAGTAGAATTCTGAAGGATAGTATAATATATTGTATTTATAAGATGGCAATATTCATTTTAAAATTTAATTTATGCTACCACCCAAATGGTTAAGTTGTCAAACAGGGTTGTTTAATATAGTATCGAAAGGTTTGTATACATTTTATCAGACTGTAGGCGGCACCCTGACAGAAGATGCTAGGAGCCTCCAGAAGTTCTGCTTCACTCGGGGAGGGGCAGTTGAGATTTGTTCCCTGGTACTAACACCATTCCTTGAATACTTGTGACTGATGAGATTGATTTGGAATGGGAGAGAGAGAAGGAATTTGGGGTGGGGTGGTATCGTGGAGACTTAAGGGAGAGCACAAAGAAACAGATCGTGGGGCAAAAGAGAGATGAGTGCCTTTCAAGAGAGGGTGGGGACATTTGGGAAGAGTGAGCCAGTAGGGTAGGCAGTCCTCACGCAATCCTGCCTCCCAGCTGTTGCCTTTGCCATCAGATGCTGAGTGATTTGACTTTCCGGGCCTCTGGAGGACAGCGGGTGTGGGCAGGCTGGGCAGCACCATGGGATCCACATCAGAACTCCGCATCCGCCATCCTATTAGGTCTCATGCAACAAAACTGCCAACTAACCATAATTCAGAAATTACTGAAATCCTTATCACTGACTAATAAACACAGACTACCAGCAAGTTGTAGAAAATGTTGTCCAGTTTCTATTATTAGATCGTGCTCCATCTGCTAATTATAAAATTATCGCTGGTTCATTTATTTTAACCTCTCAATTGGAGCCGGCTAAGGGAAAACAAATTGTAGACGGTGTCTTACTGGTTATGGAAATCAAATTTAATTTGAATAGCAATTAGTACATAGAATGATATTTTGTGCTGATTCTAAATAGCCACGTACATAATTTTCTTTACTAGAAAAGGTCGGTTAGACTCAATTGTGTATAATATCATTATTTTAATTTAGAAATGATCACAGGATATTAGGTAAATGGTAGATAATTTTTTTCCTTTTCTATGAGTTTTTTATAAGAATGGAAAACATGAACTTTAAGTTTTTTTTTCCCACTGTATTAGGTTTTATTAATTTATTACTGTGGTTTTCATTTCAAATCATTCATGTCTCTGAGCCCTTTTTGTTTTCAAACTTTCTGCTGGAGCATTTAGTAGCAAAAATTAACTGTTCCAACAGAATACTGAAGACTGAAACAAATTTTTTGTGTATTTCAGAAAAAAAAATCAGCACAGACAACCTCAGTTGATTTTTTTAAAAGAGAGTATTGATTTTCAAAAGAAACTATAGCAAATAGTTACGAAACTTTGCTAGGGGTTGAGTGGGCTCATTGGGGTGTTACTCATATGAAGTAATCAGAGCCTAGGGTCTGGTTCTTAGTTTTGTATGCAGAGAAACTGAGTCTTGTTAGTATACCCCACATAGGAAGAGGGGTTACCTTTCTAGGTAAAGAGTAAAAAATAAAGAGTTTACCCTAGGTAAAGAGTTTACCCTTTCTAGGTAAACAAACTCTGAGGTACCTGATGTGTAAACCAAAATGTCAGTTTATTAACATATGGTAAAAAGAATGAAACAGCCAAGTGGATTGGACATGCGTGTTGGATAGAAGACTCATGCATTTTCCACATCAGAAGAGCCATATGTGAAGCCATGGCGTGCATAGAAGTGGGAGTTACATAGATCATTTTGAAGAACAATAATTTTTAATTTTGATGATGTCCAGTTTATCAGTTTTTTTCTTTTGTGGTTCGTGCTTTTGATGATATAGCTAAGAAGTCTTTGCCTAACCCAAAATTATAAAAATATTCACCTACATCTTCTTCTAGAAGTTTATAGTTATTATCTCTTACATTTAGAAATATGGTTCATTTTGAATTTACTTTTGTATATGGTGCTAGGTACATATGCTAGTTCATATGAACATCTGGTTGTTCCAGCACCATTTGTTGAAAAGACTATCCTTTCCCCCATTGATTTATCTTGGCACTTCTGTTAAGAATCTATTGACCATACGTGGCTGGGTCTGTCTGGACCCTGTTCTGTTCCTTTGGCCCATGCGTCTAGTTTTATGCCATTACCACACCATCTTGATGATTATAGCTTTAAATGTTGCAGTCAGGTAATCTGAGTCCTACAGTTTTGTTCTTTTAAAGAATTGTGTTGGCTATCCTATTCTTTTTTATTTCCATATAATTTCTTGTATCAGCTTATCAGTTTCTACAAAAATGTTTGTGATTTTGATTGTGATTGTGTTGAATCAGTTGAGGAGAATTCAAATTTTAACAATATTAAGTCTTCTGAACACAGTGTTTATTTAGATCTCTTTTAATTTCTCTCTGCTATATTTATAGATATATTATTTTAATGATTAGTAGATCATAGACCTTGGACTCAGATCTGGGTTCAAATCATGCCTCTATCTCTTACTGTCTAAGTGAGCTTGGGCAAGTTACTTAGCTTCTGTGAGCCTCAACTTCCTCGTCTGTACAATAGGGACAATACCTTGATTTTGTGTAAGGGTAAAATGAAGTAACATGTATAAAGGGCCTAATATTGTGCCTGGCAAAAAGTTTAGTGCACAGTGAAAGTTAGCTGTTGTCATTACCATCATCATTGTTGTCTTCACCATCAAGTAATGATAGCCTGGTACAGCCATCTCTGCCAAATAGTTATTCTTGCCCAGCCACCAGATGGTTTGTAGCAGCTGCTCAGGGCTCCCTTTGTGGTCAATATGGCTGATGAACACTGCCAAGCTCTTGCTCTTTGGGCCTCTCTTTTCCCTGTTCCACACTGACCATTCTCCAGCTGTAGCTGTTTACACGTTCTTCTTTCGGATTGTGGTAATACCATTGATGAGGCCACAGCTTTCATTTTCATCTTGTCCAGTCTTCCTTTGATTTTCCCATCTCGATTTCTGCTGTTGCTTGGAAGATTTTCTCCTGAGTGTTCATTTGTCACTGAACTCTCCTATTATACGTTCTTGTTTAACTTTTAGAGTTTTGGGTCTGTATCACAATCACCCCATTTTCCATTTGAGGATTTTGTAGATAAGGCAATAACTTAGGTTTATTAGGGTAGCAGATTTTAAATGCTTACACAGGATATACATTTTTAAATTTTCACTTATTTATGTGGGAATATGGGGAGGGACAGGGTAATATTTTGTTTTTACTTAAACATTTTTAAAAGATGAGATAAAGTAATTTGATAATTGTGTAAGTCAGCTTGTGGTTACAGTGTTACTCTCAGTCTTGTGAATTCAGAAAGTCCAATGTTCTGAAATCAGAACATTTACCCTCACCCCTGTCCTCATGAGGTTTGCTGTCAGCACTCTCCCTCTCAGGGATCTTCAGGGAAATGCAGAGTAGTTTCTCAGGGGAAGATTTGGGACTTCTGTATCTGTATGTTGTCCACATTTTTTGTACAGTCATGATTTAGCTTTAGAAAGAGTATTTCTGTGTTAATATTTGGGACTAAATATTCTACTCTTCTTTGGATCATCAAATAATCATTACATTTTATTCAGTATTGGTTTCAGAACAAAATATGCTACTTCCCAACTATTTAAATCTGGGCAAAGAATGTATCCCAGCTGTGCCTCAGTTTCCTTGCTTCTGAAATGGGTATTACATTAGTGCTCATCTATTTGGAGGAGTAAATTAAGTTCACTCTTACAATAGTGCCAGTAGGTACATGGTAGTTACTCAATAATTGTTAGCAGCTTCTTTTATTCTAGTTGTTTGAAGAGGTACATCCTATGCTTGCTTTATTCAATAAAAACCATTTAGCCAAATTGATGGATAACCAGTTTCATTCCTTAATCATTCTACTTAACTAGGAAATACTGAGTGGCTTTTTTTTTTTTAAATGTTACTCTGCTCGTTTTCACTTAAGAGCTGGTATAATTACTGTAATAGCTCAAGATAGTCTATTGACTCCATGGCGATATTAATTTCAAATCGTAGGTAATATCAAGTTCAGTTTTATTTTTTAAGCTAACATGGAAATTTTATCTTCAAATGTTGAATCTGATTTTCCAAAGATCCTGTGTTTTACCTTGTTTCTATATAAACTAACTGAGTCATAGGGAAGGTATTTGATTTGCTAACAGCCACATAGGAAATCAAAACTCTTGGCTCTCTAGTTTGTTTCTCCAGTTTCCTTAGAAACCGCATGATGGACATGATTTTTAAATTATGGATAAAGTTAGCTCAAGAACTCTGTCAATTTTTAGACCTTATTTTAAAGGCTTAAAAAATAATCTGAGTATTTTTGATGAATAAATGCTCAGTTATG
>NW_012148530.1:1892097-1892672 GCF_000956105.1 Propithecus coquereli | reverse complement strand
CCTCCCCCTTCCCCCGCTCCCTGCCCAACATCCAATAAATGTTATTCTTATATGTGTACTTATGTGTTGATCAGTTTATTTCCTTCTCTTTAAAATAGTGTACAGTATCAATGCATAATTTTAGTGATGCCAAAACAGTTATCTCTTGTAACTAGTGTCATGATTACCTTACATTTTTTTTTACATTTATTTTTTGTTTTACTTAATGACACCTTTTCCCAAACTGTATTTCAAAGTTACTGCAATAACCTGGTTTTTAGAATTTGGAAGTTGTCTAAATCCTTCTGATTGAACATTCTTAGATGATCTATCTGATTACCATATGTTTAATCCTAAAGGTAAAAATCTAATTGTAGTTAGAGCCCTTGGTATGTTTGCTACTTAATTATGCAATATATATATCTTTGTGTAGCCTGTATCTTGATAGCTTGATTTTATGAATGAAACCTGTAGTTTAAACGATATATTCAAATCCATGCGGTAAAAAAAACAAAAACTAAATCGTAATAATTTGGAAGGCTGAATTTGGTCATATGTTTGGTATTCAGGACTGGAGATTCAGTGAAATGAGGTTC
>NW_012148530.1:1889955-1892047 GCF_000956105.1 Propithecus coquereli | reverse complement strand
ACATCCAATAAATGTTATTCTTATATGTGTACTTATGTGTTGATCCGTTTATTTCCTTCTCTTTAAAATAGTGTACAGTATCAATGCATAATTTTAGTGATGCCAAAACAGTTATCTCTGTGTAACTAGTGTCATGATTACCTTACATTTTTTTTACATTTATTTTTTGTTTTACTTAATGACACCTTTTTCCCAAAACTGTATTTCAAAGTCACTGCAATAACCTGGTTTTTAGAATTTGGAAGTTGTCTAAATCCTTCTGATTGAACATTCTTAGATGATATATCTGATTACCATATGTTCAATCCTAAAGATAAAAATCTGATTGTAGTTAGAGCCCTTGGTGTGTTTGCTACTTAATTATGCAATATATGTATCTTTGTTTAGCCTATATCTTGATAGCTTGATTTTATGAATGAAACCTGTAGTTTAAACGATATATTCAAATCCATGCAGTAAAAAAAACAAAAACTAAATCGTAATAATTTGGAAGGCTGAATTTGGTCATATGTTTGGTATTCAGGACTGGAGATTCAGTGAAATGAGGTTCTGACCCTTGACCTCTGTTCTTTGCTTTAATTTATGTGAGGAGAAGCTGCCTTCATTTCTAACACCATAATTCCCACTTTAGGAGATTGAGTTACAAAGGAATTATACCTGTGCTGTTCAGATTTTTCCATGAACCACAGACATTCCTGTGGCAGTGCATCCTAGGGAATTGTCTTAAAGCCTTAACAGGAGGCATCTTAGAATAACCTAAAGCTCGAGGTTACCCCACTATTAAACAGTGTTTGAGCTCTTGGTGGGTTAGGATGGAAGAGTTGAATTTGACTTTGCTGGCCAGGTTGGTCTACCTATGAGATTCATATTAGGGACTGTAGGAGATGGAACAGCTTTCGTCTCCTCACAGCTTTCTCATTGAAAGGGAGCTCTGCCTATGGCAGTCCAGACAATGATTGCATGAAAGTTTGATAATTACATGAAAAGAAAATGGCAGCAGTTAGCTTAAAGAAAAGATGCTTGTACTCAGCTTGTTCAGTCAAAGACTATCCTACAAATTATTCTTTTTTACATTTTGCAGTCTCCTAAACACTTAAGAAACTGAGGGTATATTTAAGCAGTAGTGTCACTATTATAGAGATTAAGGAAGGAAAAAAAAAAAAACTCCTGGAAAGCACAGTATCAAATAAGATTGCAGCATAAATTTTAAAAGTGACTTCCGAAGGAATTGGCTATTCCAGACTCTCAGTTAATATTGTTGCTGTGTTCTAGAGTTAATGGTGAGTACGCCATTGTGTTTTAAGAGCACAGGGTTTTAGAATCTTTGCTCTGCCAGGTAACCTCTCTAAGTTTCACTCTCCTCACCTGCAAAACATGGATAACGTCCACTTACAGGATTTTTGTGAGAATCAAATGGGATGACGTATGTGAAGCATTTCGCTCAGTGCTTAGCACATTACAAACAGCCCTCAGATGTCAGCTAGGAATCCACAGATTTTCATGTCAGCTACAGTAGAGTATTTTGGGTCATTTGTCAGTATTGTACTATCTTCTACTGTACTATATTCTTTCTATGTTCTGGCCTTCTTGAGTATAATGATTTTGCTTTTCTCAAATTGAATTTTGACCTTTTCAAAAGTCTGGAATTTACTGAAGACAAGGAATTGTCCAATGCTTTATGAATGGGGATGTTTATATTGGGTTGGCTGGCAGCCAGGTGGCAAACAGCATTCAAAAGCAGACATAAATTTTTCCCTTTACAAGAGGCCACATGGTGCCCCTTTCCTGCATCAGGGTCCTGTGAATATGAATGGGTGTTATGTGTGTAGAGCAAGGGAAAGGTCTTGCTACTGAGAAGTAGGGCAATGTGCTATATAAGATAAATTAGTATGTTCCCATGAGCTCATGCTTTGTCCTAAAAGATGTCTTTGTCTTGAGGTTCTTTAGAGTCTAGCTAGCACTAAGGGTCAATATTTGATTCAATTCTCAGCAGTTGAATCCTACTAGGATGTTTCAAATTTCTCAAAAAACTAGTCGTATTAAAACCCAAACAAAAATATTTATTAAAATTTTACATGTTACATTTTGTTAA
>NW_012148530.1:1884370-1888880 GCF_000956105.1 Propithecus coquereli | reverse complement strand
GGAAACTTTAGAAATAACCTAAATGTGTATCAATATTATAATGGATAAATTAATCATTGTATAATTGGGCAATCAATATTGCATATCAGTTAAGAAAAATGAACTAGAATTGTATCAACAGTTAACTCTAAAAAAGTTCATGTTAGTAAATAAAGCAAGTTACCAATTAAAAACAAACCTTTGAATAATTTTCAGAAAACTTAAATGTTATACTGTATTTACATGATTACAAAATTCAACAGTACAGAAGGATTTATAATTAAAATGAAGAGTTTCAGTTCTCCTTCTTCCCTTTTCCTACCCTGTTCCTAAAAGCCATTTGGAATCATCTTTAAGTGTTTCTGGTGGTTACAGGCATATATATTGGAGATCTTACAGGTTCAGTCTCAGACCTCTACAGCACAGCAAATATCATAATGAAGTGAGTCACACACATTTTTTGGTTTCTCAGTGCATATAAAAGTTATGTGTATACTATACTGTAATCTATTAAGTGTGCAATGGCATTATGTCTAAAAAATGTATATATCTTAATTTAAAAATTCCTTATTGCTAAAGAATAATGCTAATGATCATCTGAGCCTTCAGTGAGTCATAATCTTTTTGCTGGTGGAAGGTCTTGCCTTGATGTTGATGGCTACTACTGATCATGGTGGTGGTTACTGAAGGTTGGGGTGGCTATAGCAGTTTCTTAAAATAAGACAACAGTGAAGTTTGTTGCATTGATTGACTTCCTTTCTCGGAAGTTTTCTCTGTAGCATGCAATGCTGTTTGATAGCATTTTACTCACGGTGGAACTTCTTTCAAAATTGGAATCAATCTTCTCTGACCCTGCCACTGCTTTCAACTAAGTTTATATAATATTCTAAATCCTTTGTTGTCTTTTCAACAATGTTCACAGCATCTTCACCGGGAGTAGATTCCATCTCGAGAAACCATTTTCTTTGCTATTCCATAAGAAGCAAGTCCTTATCTGTTCAAGTTAGAGCATGAGATTGCAGCAATTTAGTTACATCTTTAGGCTCTGCATCTAATTCTCTTGTTATATCCACCACATCTGCAATGACTTCCTTCACTGAAGTCTTGAACTCCTCAAAGTCATCCATGAGGGTTGGAATCAACTTTTTCTGAACTCCTGTTAACGCTGATATTTTGACCTCCTCCCATGAATCACAAATGCTCTTAATGGCATCTAGGATGGTGAATCCTTCCCAGAGGTTTCCAATTTACTTTGCCCACATCCGTCAGAGGAATCACTATCTGTGGCAGCTATAGCCTTACAAAATGTATTTCTTAAATAAGAAGACTTGAAAGTCATAATTACTCCTTGATCTATGGGCTGCACAATGGATGTTGTGTTAACAGGCATGAAAACAGCATTAATATCCTGGTACATCTGCATCAGAGCTCTTGGGTGATGGGACACGTCAATAGACAGTAATATTTTGAAAAGAATCTTTTTTTCTGAGCAGTGGGTCTTAACAGTGGCCTTAAAATATTTGGTAAATCCTGCTGTAAACATACGTGCTGTCATCCAGGCTTTGTTGTTCCATTTATAGAGAACAGGTAGAGTAGATTTAGCGTAATTCTTAAGGGTCCTACGATTTTTGGAATAGTAAATGAGCATTGGCTTGAACTTCGAGTCACCAGCTACATTAGACCCTAACAAGAGACTCAACCTGTCGTTTGAAGCTTTGAAGCCAGGCATTGACTTTTCTCTAACTATGAAAGTCCTAGATGATATCTTCTTCCAATAGAAGGCTGTTTTGTTTCCATTGAAAATCTGTTGTTTAGTGTAGTCACCTTCATCAGATATCTTAGCTGGATCTTCTGCATAACTTGCTGCAGCTTTTCCATAACACTTGCTGCCTCACCTTGTACTTTTATGTTATGGAAGTGGCTTCTTTTCTTAAATCCCATGAACCCACCTCTGCTAGCTTCAGACTTTTCTTCTGTAGCTTTCTCACCTCTCTCAGCTTTCACAGAATTGAAGAGAGTGAGAACTTTGCTCTGGATTAGACTTTGGCTTAAGGGAATGTTGTGGCTGGTTTGATCTTCTATCCAGACCACTATAGCTTTCTCTCTATCAGCAATAAGGCCATTTTGCTTTCTTATCATTTGTGTGTTCACTGGAGTAGCTCTTTTAAGAACTTTTGCTTTGCATTCACAACTTGGCTAATTCTTTGGTGCAAGAGATCTGGCTTTCAGCCTCTCTTGGCTTTTGACGTGTCTTCCTCACTAAGCTTAATCATTTCTAGTTTTTGATTTAAAGTGAGAGATGTGTGCCTCTTCCTTTCACTTGAACACTTACATGTAGGGTTATTATTGTAGGGTTATTATTTGGTCTAATTTCAATATTGTTTTGTCTGGGGAATAGGGAGATCTCAGCAGAGGAAGAGAGATAGGGGAATGGCCAGTTGGTGGAGCAGTTAGAAAACACAGCATTTATTGATTAAGTCTCCCGTTCTGTATGGGTATGGTTTGTGGTGCCCCAAAACAATTATGAGAGTAACATCAAAGATTACTGATCATAGAATGCCATAACAAATATAATAATAATGAAAACGTTTGAATATTGTGAGAATTACTAAGATGTGACACATAGACACAAAGTGAGCACATGCTATTGGAAAAGTGAAGCCAATACACTTGCTTGACTCAGGGTTGCCACAAACCTTCAGTTTGTAAAAAGTGCAGTATCTGCAAAATGCAGTAAAGCGAAGTGCGATAAAATGAGGTATGCCTGTATTTCCATGTCTCTAAATAAAATGTTTATGCAGTGACTTAAAAAAAATATTCTGACTGCGGATATGTGCTATTAATTCCTGTTGTGGTGGATGAAGATTTACCCTGCTTGTATTCCCCTTTCTTTCCCTCTTTCTAATATTGTTGCATTACTATAGGATATAACAATATTTAATTTTTTCATAATTTAGTTTTTTTGTAACTTATTTTTAGTTTTTATCAAATTGTTTATGCACATAGTTTAAAAGTGAAATAGCTCTACAAGGCTTATCAAATCCATAACCACTCACCCCAACCACTCCCAACCATTGCTTGCATCCCAGAGACAAGTAATTGAGACTTTTGGCTATTTCTTTTGGTATTTAAATTATATCACTAAATATTTGCAATCCGTTGAAGTACAGAGTAAAAATAATTGTGTCACTAAATAACGTATTTTTAGATTTGCTTTTTGATTTTATGTTTCATGCACTGTCTGGTTTCTTCTCTGCAAGGTTAGTGTTTCGTTCTCTCTAACCTCTTCTACCACCAGACATGTCATATTCCCCATTCTTTGTCCTCCCAGTGTAGTTGTGGCATTCGTTTGTCTAGGTCAGTATTCTGTGACTCAGTAAACGCTATTCACAGCTGAGGCATGAGTATAGTATAATGATTTTGCCTTCCTTGCATAACTTTTTGTTTTCTCTGGAGTTAATAATTATCCTACTTCTTTGCTTAGTTTTCTGTACTTAGCACAGATCCATCCCCAGTTAAAACTTATTCTACAAACATCCAAATACATCAGTTATTTTATCTTTTGCATCTCATTCTCACAGAACCTTTTGAACTGTTCTTTTCTGGGCCACAGGTAGCCATCGTTCTGGGGATACCATTTGCCCCTTTCTGTGCTAGATCCCTCTTTGCTGGAGCCCATGTCCTCCTCTTTCTTGGTTTACAACCTGGTCTTGGCGAACTACCTTCTCTAGTAGCACCCTGAGGAAGGATGCGTGGAAGAAAAATTTCTTGAGACCTTGGTGTTCTGAAAAAGTTTCCACTGATGCCCTTACACTTAATTGGTAATATCTAGGTTGGAAATAATTTTTTCCTTCAGGATTTTGAAAGCGCTGATCTGATCTCTTCTGTTTTCACTGTCGATTCTCCCTCCTCTTCGCTGCAACTGCTCTCCTTGGCAGTTTTAGGGTAGTGATTCTCAATCCTGGCTTCGCTTCAGAATGATCTGGGAACTTTGACCACATCCTGGTGTGAGAGATTTTGAAGTAATTGCTCTGGAGTGGAGCCCAAACACAGGTAAACTTCCTAGGTAATTCTAATACATAGCAGGGATTGAGAACCACTGTTTTAGGGTCTTGTCTTTGTCTCTAATGTGCTGAAATTTCATGGTGTTGTGCTATGATGTGAGTCTCTTTTCATCCATCATGCTAGGTACTTGATTGCTCCATCAATCTGGACGTTTATATTCTTTAATATTGGGAAGTTTTTGATTTCCTTTCTTCCAGCTCTCGTATTATTCTGTCATTTCTTAAATCTTCTATGTGTAGGCCTTCTGCTTGTCTCTGCTGTCATTTTCTATAGCTTTTTCCTTTTGTTTTGGTTTCTAAGTGATTTCCTCGGTTTGATCTTCCAACTATTTCATTGAGTTTTCTTTTTCTATTATCATATTTTAATTTTTCTAAGAACTTATTTTTTATGCTCTGATTATTCTGTTTTTATGGCATCATATGTGTATTTTATGGATGCAGTATTTCCCCTCTTTTCTAAGGATACT
>NW_012148530.1:1853930-1882118 GCF_000956105.1 Propithecus coquereli | reverse complement strand
CTTATATATATATGTATGTGTATATATATATGTAGTCTTATTCTAGAACAGACAGACCTCTTCCTCACCAGTTGTCTTATAGAATGTCCTACAGTCTGGATTTGTCTTATTTCCTCATGATTGGATTGAGGTTAAATATTTCTTGGCAAAGATATTAACACAGGTGATGGCGTATACTTCCTATTGCATCATATCAGGAGGCACATGTCAGTGTATCTTATTAATGGTGGTGTTAAATTTGATCATTTATCTGGGCATGGTGACACATGCCTGTACTCCCAGCTACTCGGGAGCCTGAGGTGAAAGGGTCGCTTGAACCCAGGAGTTTGAGGGCGGCCTGGGCAGCATAATGAGATCCTCTCTTAAAAAAAAATAATAATAAAATTGATCACTTAATTGAGGTGATTGGTATCTGCTAGATCTCTCCATTGTGAAAGAACCTTTTTTGGTGCTTTTTCTCTCTTGTAATTGATATTTAAACTGCAGGTAATTTATGCATATGGTGTTCCCCAAAAACTCCAATGGTTAGTATTCCTTGATCCTTGCCTGAGTCAATTATTTAATTGTAAAAATGGTGGTCATTTCTTTCTTATTAGTGCATTTTTCTATAAAGAAGAGCTTTCCTTCATACCCTCCATTTCTTTTTTTAAATGTCATCATTGACTCTTTTTTTTAAATTTAGGGTTAGAATCTATTATCATTGCTGTTCATTTGGGTACATAAATTCTTCCAAATTTGGCTAGTGGGAGGCCTTTGAAGCTAGCTTCTGTCCTTTTACCATATTCACATTAATCATTAAGCATTTCTTTGCTTTCTTGCATAACAAGATGTTTCAAGCTCACTGTGTGCTTTTCCTGCCCCAGATCTGGAATCAGTTATTTCTCTTTTTTAAAAAAAATTTTAAAAAATTTTAATTGATTCATGGGGTACATGTGCAGATTTGTTACATGGATCTGTTGCATAGTGGTAAAGTCTGGGATGTTTGGTGTAACCCTCATCCGATAGTACCCATTAGTTAATTTCTCATCCTACACCCTTCTCCGTCCTTTGAGCCTTCAGTGTCTATTCCACTCTCTGTGTCCATGTGTACTCATTATTAGCTCTCACTTTTAAGCGAGAACATGCAGTATTTGACTTTCTGTTTCTGAGTTATTTCATTTAAGATTATGGCTTCCAGTTCCACCCATGTTGCTGCAAAAGACATGATTTCATTCTTTTATGGCTGAGTAATAGTCCCAGTGTGTGTGTGTGTGTGGGTGTGTGTGTGTGTGTGTGAGTGTGTGTGTACACACCACGTTTTCTTGGTTCCATATCTTTGCTTTTGTGAATAGTGGTGTGATAAACATAAGAGTGCAGGTATCTTTTTGATATAATGATTTTTTTTGGGTAGATACCCAGTAGTGGGATTGCTGGATCGATTTTTGGTCTTTTCAGGGAATCTCCATACTGTTGTCTATAGAAGTTGTACTATTTTACATTCCCATCAACAGTGTGTAAGTGTTCCATTTTCCCCTCGTGCTTGTCAATATCGATTTTTTTCTGACTTTTTAATAGTGGCCATTCTAACTGGAGTAAGATGGTATCTCATTGTGGCTTTAATTTGCATTTCTCTGATGATTAGTGATGTTGAGCATTTTTTTGTATGTTTGTTGGCCATTTGTCTGTCTTTGAAAAATGTCTGTTCATGTCATTTGCCTGATTTTTAATGTGGTTATTTGTTTTTTTTCTTGTTCAGTTGTTTGAATTCCTTGTGGATTCTGAGTATTAGCCCTTTGTCAGATGCATAGTTTGTGAATATTCTCCCATTCTGTAGGTTGTCTATTTACTCTATTGGTTATTTCTTTTGCTGTGCAGAAGCTTTTTAGTGTAATTAAGTCCCATTTGTTTATTTTTGTTTTAGCTTCATTTGCTTTTGGAGTCTTAGTAATAAATTCTTTAAGGCCAGTGTCCAACAGGGTTTTTCCTAGGTCTTCTTCTAAAACTTCTATAGTTTCAGGCTTATATTTAAGTCTTTAATCCGTCTTGAGTTAATTTTTATATATGGTGAGAGATAGGGATTCAGTTTCATTCTTCTGCATATGGATGGCTATTCAATTTTCGCAGCACCATTTATTGAATATAGTGTCCTTTCTCCAGTGTGTGTTTTTGTCTGCTTTGTTGAAGATCAGTTGGTTGTACGTATGAGGTTTTATTTCTGGGTTCTCTATTCTGTTTCATTGATTTATGTGTCTATATTTAAGCCAGTACAATGCTGTTTTGGTCACTGTAGCCTTGTAGTATAATTTGACGTCAGATAATGTGATGCCTCCAGCTTTGTTCCTTTTGCTTAGGATTGCTTTGGCTGTTTGGGCTCTCTTTTCTTTCTATGTCAATTTTAGGATTTTTTTTTCTAATCCTGTGAAAATACATTGGTATTTTGATAGGAATTGCATTGAATTTGTAGATTGCTTTGGGCAGTATGGTCATTTTAATGATGTTGATTCTTCCAATCCATGAGCATGTGATGTTTTCCATTTGTTTGTGTCATCTATGATTTCTTTTATCAGTGTTTTATAGTTTTCCTTGTAGAGATCTTTCGCTTCCTTGGTTAGATATATTCTTAGGTATTTAATTTTTTTGTAGCTATTGTAAATGGGATTATGTTCTTGATTTAGTTCCCAGCTTGGTTGTTATGGTATATAGAAATGCTATGGAATTAGTTATTTTTCAATGGATTCATAATTTATTTCAGTGGGTCTTATTTAGAAATCAAGATTTGGGGACTAGATGTGCTTATTGATGCCTGTTATCATTACTGCTAGTTTCTTTCAATATAAATAGCTAGGAAATAGTTATCTATTTTTTAAATCATAAATCTATTACTGATATTTCCTATTCAAATCTGTTATTATAGGGTTCTTTTCTTTATCTTCTCCCATTCTATCTCCCTGATGTCCAGCAGTGAGAACGTTGGTTTCCAGTATTAATGTATTTACCTGATTGCTCTCTTTTGCCCATTGTATGCAATTTAGTGTCTAAGTTACTACAACTATGCCATTACCAGTCTTACTGGATTCAAGATACAGAGATTGACTCAGGTTACTGGAAAGGGATAAAGGATTCTGTGTAAGGATACAAAGTAGCTTGGATCTAAGGCAACTTTTGTCATCAGCTGCTCCCATTCACCTAGTCTCTTGGCCTTCTTGATTAGCCTCTCATTTTCATTCCAAGTGTCTCTGCACCTCTTCTCTCATCTTCAATCTTCCCAAGTGTGGAGTAATTTATTAGGTTGATTATTTACCCTCTAATAAGTAGCCTTCCTTTTGGACAGCTCTTGATCAAAGTACCTTTGGTGTGGTCGGCCAAAGTCAGGGCAATGGGAATTTCTTCTGTTAAAAGCATCTGTGTGCTTTCTTTTATTTGATCAGTGTAATCATTGGGCATTTTTAGGTTTCATGGACCAGTATAAACTGGTTTTCATTTTTCTTGGTGTAGTAGTAGATTTCTCTACCCTGGCAAGTAACAAAGCTCGTGATTAATTTAGAAAATAAAGGATTAAAATGTGTTAAGTTTCCAACTGCCAACCAGCAAACTGTAGTCTCTTTCTCAACAAATGAAAGTCAATATGCAGGGCAGATATATTTAGTTATCAATGATGTATTCTTACAGGGAGCCTGAAAGGAGGAAAAAGGTATGTTTCTACCTAGGTTCTGAGTGAGAAGAAAAAGTAAGTATCCAAAATACATAAACTTGATGTTCTGAGAAGGATAACGTTTTTTATCTGAGGTTGGTGTTAATGACTCAGAATATAAAAGAATTTATAAAACGTACCATATATAGCGAAGAGAACACAAATTTTCAAATTTTGCAGACTTAAATTCCAAATTTGGCTTGGCTCATTCAAACTTCGTGACATTGGGCATATTACTAATGTAGTCTGAGCCTCAGTTTCCTCTTTTGTAAAATGGGCATAATATTTGGCTTGGCTTATTCAAAATTCGTGATATTGGGCATATTACTAATGTAGTCAGGGCCTCAGTTTCCTCTTTTGTAAAATGGGCATCATATAAGACCTAGGTCTATCACAGTAGATAATAACTATGAAAATGAGAAATCATAGAGGATTGGACACTTTTTTTTTTTTTTTTTAACTTTGCTTTCTGGTAAGGCAGAAATCCAGCTGTGGAGAACTAATAGAAAAATCCCCAATGTTAGCAAGGGAAAGCATGGCCTGGAAGAGTAACAGAAGGACAAGTGTGATATGAATACCCAGTAGCAGCCTATGCATGAAGAGAAATGAGGGTATCCCTACCTAGACCGCTAGGACTGTGTGGTAGAGGCTGGAGTCTGAAAGCTCGTGAGGTCAGGCGAGGAAGAGCTCCTGCTCTCACTGGTGACTCTGAGTGATTCCATGCTCAATATGGGAGCCTGAGGGGCTGAGAGGTGGAGGGGATGGTCTTTTCCATCTCTTTCATCTTTTTCCTTCCTCTCTTTCTTCCCATCCCTCTCCCACTCTCTGAGAGTGGAGATAGTATTTGTTATTTTTCTTTTTTAAAAATTATTTTTTTTAGAGACAGGGTCTCACTCTGTTACCTAGGCTAGAGTGCAGTGGCATGATCATAGCTCACTGCAACTTCCAGCTCCCAGGCTCAAGCAATTCTGCTTCAGCCTCCTGAGTAGCTGGGACTACAGACACATGTCACTGTCTATGGCTAATTTTTAAATTTTTTGTAGAGACAGCGTCTTGCTGTGTTGCCCAGGCTGGTCTTGAGCTCCTGGCCTCAAGTGTTGCCATCATCTTCCAAAATGCCGAGATTACAGATGTGAGCCACTATGCTTGCCCTGTTATTTTTTTCTTGCCTAATGTGTCATTTCTTTCTAGAATGTGTTGAGTGTGCTTATAAGTGGCATGTTCTGGTCTAGCCGGTAGGGTGAAGTTGTATACCATGTAAAGTAGCAATATCCTCTCTCCTTGATTAAAGAATTGGAGTTCTTTGTGTCAAGAACTCCTAACATAGGGTTTAATTATGTTTAGGAATGTTTGTAAATAAGCATGGTTATTTTACATAGCAGCGTTATTCACAATAGCCAAGAGGTGGAAGCAACCTAAGTGTCCACTGATGGGTGAATGGATAAACAAAATGTAATCTATACATGCAATGGAATATTATTCTGCCTTAATAAAGAAGGAAATTAAGACACATTACAACATGGATGGACCTTGTGGATGTTATGCTAAATGACATAAGTCAGTCACAAAAAGGCAAATACTATGTTATTCCACTTATATGAAGTATCTAGAGTAGTGATTTTATAGAAGCAGAAAGTAAATGGTGGTTGCCAGGGGCTGGGGGGAGACGGAAATTGGGAGTTGTTCTTTAATGAGTATGAAGTTTCAGTTTTGCAAGATGAAAAAGTTCCAGATATTGGTTGTACAACAATGTGAATATACTTAATACTAATGAACTATATATTTACACATGATTAAGATAGTAAATTTTATGCTATGAATTTTTTACTCAAATAAAAAATAATAAAAAATAAGCACAGTACTTTAAAAGATATCATTTGTATAATAGAGGGTGTGTATGTGTGTGTGTGTATGTGTATGGTTATATCTATCATTATATATGTTAATAGTTATAAAATACAAATATTTAAAAATTCATACACATGTATTTCATATTATGCTATTTCAAACAGTATTTCTACTAAGACTAAAAATGATATAGTCTTTCTGCAGGACAAGGTATACACTCATGTTGACTCTGAAATTTCACTTTCAAGAATTTATCATAAGGAAAAATGAGTATCTACAAAAGTTTAACAAGTATATTGGTCTCCGTACTATTTATGATAATGGTGAAAAGTTGAAAGCAATCATAATTGCTCAGCATTGAGAATTGGCTAAATAGATTATGGCACATCTACTTAATAAAGTAGAGTGTTGCAGAGATATATGTTGATATTAAAAAATATCTAACTCTGTTAATATTTGAAAAACAAGTAGATCCTATGTATAAATGACAGAACTCAAGTATCTTAATGCTACATGTTGTACTGTAGCCACTGTAACGAAGTGTTTTTCTTGCAAATTATCCTAGCTCTCCTTTTAAAAGCGCAACCAACTAATAGAATTATATATTACTTATGTAGTTCAGTATTACATAAGCTTATGATTCTTAGAGTTTCTTAAGGAAGAAAAACTTAATACTTTTCTTTATACCTGTCATAATTAAATTTAAAGGTTCAGAGTCTGATTTTTAAGATAGTGTGTATTTCATGAAAGTTGTGTTTTTCTTCTTACCTAATATTCATTTAATCAAGTTAACATTAGAGTACTTTTATAGAGAAAATTATTAAATGATTCCATGTTAGAATCTAATAGCTATGGGTCTTTTTAACAAAGTATGACATTTATTTGGTTATTGATAACATAATGATCAGGAACTATCTGTGGTTAATTATTTAATACTGTGTTTCTCTGTAAGTTTGATTTTATTTCTGAAGGGCGGAATTTCCCATATTATCTTTTTCGGTATGTATTACACTGTTTCATATTTTTCCATGCTAATCCTGGTGAGAATTATAGCCTGTCTTAGATAAGGCTATTTTGTATGATTTTGTACCATGTCTAGGAATGTAGAATATTTAGTCTCACTCGTTGGACTAGATCCTGAACTTCCAAGTGAAGTCAGGTTTCTGTTTGAGTGGCCTTGGTTAAATTACCTCATCTCTCTGAGCTTCAGTTTACTCACTTGAAATAAAAGAAGAGGTGATAATAAATAGGCACGTACTTCATTTTTGTGAATAGAATATTATTCATTCCATGTGCATTTACCTTAGGCAACTTTTTATTATACTTGCCAGGCATGCAGAATCTATTTTACTATCTCTCAGCAAGCATAAGAATTCCCATTTCCTCAGTGGTTCTAGTTTTCTTGTGCTTTGATAGTTTGAACATCCTTGTGCCTCAAGTTCCTCATTTATAAAATGAAAACAGGGATTGTACCTGCTTCATAGGGTTATTGTGAGATGAAATGAGGTTTTGCATGTAAATTTCTTGGAATAGTGCATGGCACATGGTGGCTAATAATTCAATAAATGTTAATTATTGCTATGTCATAGTTCAGAGTATGTGGTGGCACTTTATAATGTACAACTTCTAATATTTCAATAAACAAGGACCGTCAAATTTGTAGACATTTTTCTCTATGCAGCAAATCAGGATTTCAAGGAAATTACACTTTTCCTAATGATCATCTCAGATTCTGCTTTTCCAGGGAACTAATTAATATCCCATTGTAGTAGACTAAGAATCAGAAGAAGCAGAAGATTCCTAATAATGAGGATTCTTGAGTTGAGAATTCAGACTACTTCCTCCTAAATATTGTGATATCCATAAACTCTTCTGGAGGAACTCTGTTTTCTCAGCCATTTGTGGATATGGCAGTTGCTGTCAGGTCCTCTAGTGCAGTGGTCCCCAACTGTTTTGGCACTGGGGACGGGTTTCATGGAAGACAGTTTTTCCACAGACCAGGGGTGGAGAGATGTTTTCAGGATGATTCAAGCACATTACATTTGTTGTGCAGTCAAACCTCTCTGCTAATGATAATCTGTATTCGCAGCTGCTCCCCAGGGCTAGCATCACTGCCTCAGCTCCACCTCAGATCATCAGGCATTAGATTCTCATGAGGAGCGTGCCACAACCTAGATCCCTCGCATGCAAGTTTATAATAGGGTTCATGTTTCTATGAGAATCTATTGCTGCCGCTGATCTGACAGGAGGTGAAACTCAGGTGGTAATTCGAGTGATGGGTAGCTGCTGTAAATACAGATGAAGCCCACTGCTCACCTCCAGCTATGCAGCCCAATTCCTAACAGGCCATGGACCGGTACCAGTCTGCGGCCTGGGGTTTGGGGACCACAGCTCTAGTGCATTAATTTAAAAAGGCAGCACATGGCCCACATTCAGGTGGTGAGTGATTTTCTGTCTTGTCACTGATGGTCCCTTGGTATCAGTGTGCAGGACACTTGGGCATTTCTAGGTTCATCTTGGGTTAAAAGTGCACTGGGACTGGGATGCTAGGAACATGATATCAAGGGAAGGAATAATCAGAAACTACAGGGGTTGGTGATAAACACACAGGAATAAGCAAGCAGGTCTCAGGCTCTTGTTATTATGGAGCAGTGAAGAACTCAAATGCTGGAACAAGGCCAAAGTTAGTGTTAAATTCTGAAGAATTCAGGCTTACTATCTGCTAATAGAGCAAACATAAGGGATGTCTAAGAAATAGGGGTGAACCTGAAAATAATAGAGACTACAGGTTGTAACAGTCCAAGACTCAGAGATGGGGGAATGGATCATCTCTGGAAGCAGACTCTGTTTTTGCCCCTCAAAATTAAAGACACACACACACAGAATTTTACTCATGAAGGATAGGTACTCAGGTGCTAGAGATGTGAAGATGAGTCCTCAGAGAATTAACTGTCATACGATGATAGTTTTATAGGATGATAATATTGATTCGTTAATGTTGACACGTGAATATAGATGGAGGAACTGCTAGCTGTTCAGCTTTCTTCAAGTATAAGGAACAAGGTTACAAACAAGGTCAAGAATAAGGAAGAATGGGCACCAGCGGTCCTCAGACCTGTAATCTTCTTGGTATACTCCTGCCTCAGTTCTGCACCATGCTACCCTGGATAATTTTGTTTTATTTTTATCCTAATTTATGGTGTTGCTTGGATAGAGATGAGTGAAAGGCTCCCAATTCCTTGATCTCTTTTATACTGATGACCTAAAGAACTGAACTAACAGAAGCATTCTTTGGATTTACTCAGTCATTGCGCTCATACGTCATATAATAAATTTACGACAGTGGAATAACTAAGCCAAGTAATATTCATATTAAAGTTTTCTTAGATATTCTTTTGCATTAATATTCCTTATAATACCTAACATGATGTGACTGAGTTAAATGTTGATTTACTGTTCCTTTGTGGGGGAAATGCTGTTTACCCATTCCTAATGTTTTGCTTCATGTAGCAGAGACCTCATTAGTGTAGTATTTATTTCTTCCTGTGCCCTTTTAGGGGAGTTGAAGTGACTTATGCTGATTGGTGAGTTTGAAATTAGAAAGTGGGCTTACGTGGCTCACCCAGTTTTTCCTCTTTCTTTCGTGAACAAGCTACCCACAGTTTAGCCTGTCCCCCTATGCTGTAAGTTTTATAGGGACGGGCTGTCCTACACTGCCTGTGACTAGGGCTGGGGGTGGGTGTAAGTCTGCTCAATTGTGGGGTTCAGTATATGGAAACCACCTGCTTGCCTATAGTAAGTAATGTTCTCTAATTTAGGCTTTATTGGTAGTAAAGGGTAGTATTTGGTCCTTCATTCGCCTTTCTATTTCTCTTATCTTATCTATTTGATCTCATTTCTCAGTTGATTCAGAGTTTGGACAGGAAACAGGACTTCCTATTTGCTGGATCTCCTTAAAACATAAGTGCCTTGTATTTCCTTATGCTTTGTATTTCTTTAATTATATGCTATTTATTATTTGCATGGAGAAACCAGGGTAAATAATACCAACATGACTTATCACTGTGATGTTAGCCTTGATTACCTTAGGTAGTGTTTGCCAGGGTTCTTTCTATCTCCATCCTTACATACTCTGTTCTTTGGAAGCAAATCACTAAGTGCAGCCCATGCTTTGGAATGGGGAGTTAAGCTTCACATCCTTGAGAGGAGAGTTCTACATGAATTATTTGGGATTCTTCTATGGGAGAAATTTCTCTCTTCTCCCTCAATATTACGTTTTTTGTTTTGTTGCTGAAATTATTCCAGCTTTGGCCATTGGAAGCTCTTTCAGGTTGACTCCTATATGCTTTTGACATGCCCCATTGCTTTGAGTTTTGAAGGCTTCCTTACTTTTCTAACATTACATGATGCTTCAGGCTCATTTTGTGTGTTTCCTGCCCCAGTCCTAGAATCAACCATTTCTCCAAGGAGCCATGGTTCCTGTTATTGGAGGCTGGAATTAGAAACCAATATATGAACACTGGGCTGTTGAAATGTTTTGTCATCTACTTCGAAGAGTAGTACTGCTGTTTTGAAATCATGTCTTGTAAAACTTTAGACCTGTTTTCATTTGATAAGTGAAATACTTGTTGGTATCTATTGTATGCATAATTATGATGACTACACTTCCATTTAGAGATAAGAAGGAGATATTTAAAGTTAAATAAACAAAGCAGCTTCAAGTTATGAATGTACATAGGTATATAAATGCAGCTTAAAGTAGTGAATGATGCTGGTAGTGGATGCAGTTATGCTTGAGTTGACAGAGACTGCTAGAGTTGTTTAGAGGATCCCTCTTGGCTGAAGAGGGTGGGGAGAGGCTTCTTTATTTAGGGGAACTGTTTATTCTTCCTGGCCCAGCTCAACTGTGATCTTTTCCCTGTGTTCTTTCTGTCCTTCCTGGAAGAATTCAATTACTTTTGTATCCTTTTTCTTCAACCTATATCACAGTGTGCTATTGAAGCTCTTTGCATCTTTCTTTCCCAAGAATCTGTGAGCTTCTTGAGGTGAAGTATTGTATTTCATCTTTGTATAATCTTTAACACAGAATATAGTAAGTGATGACTTCTGGGTGTTCTGTAATTATGGTTTGAAGTGAACTGAATTCAGTATATCATAGATACAGTATTACAGAATAGTTAGTGAACAGTGTAAATGTTTGAAAAGATAAATATACCAGATTCAAAGAAAAGTTCAAGATGGCAGTAAAAGAGCCACCAAATGGCTAAAAGAATGTCTTAACAGTTCTTTGTCGCAGGACTTCAGAGCATGGCTGAGGCAGTCAGCGTAGTCTTACCTGAGGAAGTGACATTTGGTTTGGTTTTAAGATAAGGGTAGGATGTGGATGGGGCAAGTTGGCTGGAACATTGTGGATGGGAAATAAGTACAAGACTCTTTTGAAGGGTGTTGGACAGACCAGTCTGCTGTAACAGAACGTTCCAGTACAAGGCTGGAAAGGTAAGTTGGGGTCGTGTAGAATGAAAAGGTATGTAAATGTCAGGTGAAGTAGTCTGTCTTCGTTAGGCCATGGATAGATAACCATTAAAGGTTTGAGCAGGGCAGTCAAAATCTGAGAGAAATTCTAGAAAGGGTTAATATAGAGTAAAAGATGGAAATTGGTGGTTCACAGGTTGAATCCAGACTGTAGGTATATTTTGTCCCAGGGACTGAAAAGATTTTTAAGCCAATATTTAAAAATTGAGAAGTGTCATATACAAATTCAGAGTTCAGGCTCCTTTTGAAAAAGTAGATACTCTGGCAACACTGAGCCCCACATACTCACGTGGTGACAATTGACTGGGGCTAAGCAGAAGGCAGCCCCTGATGAAGGCTCACATGTGCTAACATTCACACTGTCCCCAACCTCCCTGTAACCTTATACCTGGTCTGCTTTACCTGAGACCTTGACATTGCCTGAATATCTCATATATATTTGAATTTGGGATTCTTGATTTAGAGGTATAGTGTGTGGGCTTTTATGGTGTTTGTAATTAACAGTAAGATACAAGAGACCCAAATCTGAATGGTTGTAGAGGAAATGAAAAACATGTACGTATGGGAAGTGGTTATATAAAAGACAGGGTGAAAGAAGAAATTAAATAAATCTGGTGACCAATAACTTACAAGGTCCAAGAGGCTCAAAAGAGAAAAGAGTAAAAAGATGACTATATCAGTTATCTATTGCTGTGTAACAAATTACCCCAAAACTTAGTAGCTCAAAACAACAAATATTTACTATCTGCCACAGTTTTTGAGGGCCAAGAATCTAGGAATGGCTTAGCTGGGTGTTTCTGGCTCAGCGTCTCCAATTGGGTGGAAGGCAAGTTGCAGTCATCTTGGCTCAGCTGGGCTAGTGAATCTGTTTCCAGGCTTACTCATGTGCTTGTCAGCAGGCCTCAGTTCCTTGCTTGCTGTTGGCCAGAAGCGACAAGATGCTCACAACGTGGAGGCTTGCTTTCCCCAGAATGAGAAATCCAACAGCCAAGGAGAGTGGGCGCCCAAGCTGAAGACTTGCAATTGAGTGCTGTTTCTGTTCTGCCTGGCGGTCTCCTGCCACACTGCTCTCGTAGGGACAGTATCCTCACAGTGAAAGTGTTACTTTAAGTAACTTATACCTGTGATTCAGCTAACAAATTACTTCTGTATTTTTTGTTCTTATTTTCTATCACATGAAATAATTAAAATGTTATATTGAAAATTTGTGTACTTTTGTATGTAAATTTGACACTTGGTTTTCCCAAATGATTAAGTGCTTATGTAACAGAAGTCTGCTAAAGAAGCCTAAAAATATACTTATTGTAAAAGAGATTTTGACATGTTAACTTTTTTGGCATTACTCAATCCTAATGTCTAAAATATCCTGTACTCCACATACTAGGGTATTACTCTTCTCTACTTTTATTGAAGTTTCTCTTTTGGAGTGCATTTTATTGATAATAATGGCATTTTTTTTCCACTACAGTATTAATACTTTATGTATAAGTCACTGTCCCAGTGTCTCATAGGCCAAAATACAAGTCTAGTGACTCTTTACTGCAACCTTATAATGAACTTTTCTCTAGTTAAGAAGTTTTTAAGCTGAGATTAAAGGGTCAGGTACTTCCTAAGGTGGTAGGTAGAATTTTGTATACATGTACTAGGTGCATTTGGAAAAAAAGGCCGCAGGTTTCATCAAATTCTTGCAGAGAGCTATGATCCAAAATCTGTTAGTGATTTCTAGTCTTTGATGCAATTTTTACTCTGTAGTTGTGACTGATTTTGCTCTTGTATCTGTGCAGTTTGTGTTCACGGCAGTGTTTTGATATTTCTAATTTTTTGGATAGGGAAATGGAGTCTCAGCCTTTTGCCTATAAATAGTCAATAATAGAAATATACCTAAATATTTGGCTTAGGGCTCTTGTGTTTATTTGGTGATAATTTATACATTTAGAAATGTTAGAAATAATTTTACAGCAACATTTTAGTACTCTGCATTCAATACAGGAAATTGTAGTGTCTCCTTAAATGACACCACATTCTTTAACTATTACATTACAGACAGATCCAGAATGTCATTTGGACAACTGCTCTTTGCAGACAATTTTGGTCACATACTAGAGGATTAGCATTAGCCTAAATCCAGGGCCCTATGTTAAAGAATTTATGAACTTCTAAAGTACTACATAGTTTTCTGGGTAATGTTTATAATTCCATTCCTATTTCTAGAGACTCTATTATCTAAAAGGAATATAGTTATGATTCCTCCTAGTAATTGTATGATCAGAGTTTTTTTTTTTTTTAAGCTAAGTTATTTTGGGATGTGGTAGTTCTAAGGTTGTGTTTATGTTGATTAGAAGAGATAATTTTATAAGTATCCTTTTTCCTTTCTGTAACTCCTCAATAATTTAGATTCCTGGCTGGATTATTTCTTTGTTTACATTTTTAAAGGCAGCAGGTTTTACTGTAAGAGTCCCCTTTTAAGGGTGTAGCAAAAGCTAGTCTGGAATAAATCCTGGTTCATCATCTCAAACCCTTGTTATGTTGTAGCACTCAAATAGATTGACCAAGCTTGGCAGAATTTTGCTTTATCTGGTAGTGGACCTGAGCCCCCAACTCTGGGCAAATGCGTGAGGTAAAATAGGGCATCGCGCACTGTGGGTAATTATATCATACTTTATGGTGTAACACCAAGAACATGAGGTCTGGGAGTCAAACAGACCAGGTGTTGAAATCTTGGTTATGCCGTTTTTAAGCTGGGACCTTTTATGACTTGTTTAACTTCTCTGTACTTAAGTTTTTTTACCAAATTGATGGTTTCTTGGTTGCTATTGTATAATTAAGCTCCTTTATCTGCTCTTAGGAGCCTAATATGGGGCAGGTATGGATCAAATCATCACACTGACGTAGATGCTCTGAAAGACACATTCACCTGCAATGAGAGCATAAAGTGGGGTTTGACTAAAGGAGGTCAGTGAAGGAACATTGATAAGTAACTCTTTGGCCAAAATTTTGGTGTAGTTGTGTTGATTTTCTTACACATGGTTTTTGATATTTTATTTCTACTCTTAGTATCCTTTCTGTATGTATAATCTTAACTCCATTTTGGAAGTGGGCAGGGTATAGATAATAAGCAATAAGAGTATAAGCTTTTTGAAAACAGGAATAATTTTTTTAAATTAATAGATTTTTAGAGTCTTTCAGAGACTTTTAGAGTAGTTTTAGGTTTAAAAAAAAAATTGGGCAGAAAGTACAGAGAGTTCCTATATCCCCCTCTTCTTGACAATTTTCCTTATCATTAACATTGTGCATTGGTGTGGTACATTGGTTACAAATGAGGTGCCAATATTGATACATTATTCCTAAGATCCATAATTTATATTAGGGTGTCATGTAGTTCTATGGGTTTCGGCAAATGCATAATGTCACGTATCCACCATCGTAGTATCATACAGAATACTTTCACTGCTCTAGAAATCTTTTGTGTTCCACCTATTTATCCCTCTCTTCCTCCCTCCTCCCAAAACACAGCAACCACTGATCTTTTCGCTGTGTCTATAATTTTGCCTTTTCCAGAATATCTTGTAGTTGGAATTATACAGTATGTAGCCTTTTCAGATTGGCTTCTTTCACTTAGCAATATGCATTTAAGGTTCCTCTGTGTCTTTTCGTGGCTTGATGGCTCATTTCTTCTTAACTCTGAATAATAGCACACAGTCTGTTTATCCATTCACATATCGAAAGACATCTTGGTTATTCCAGTATTTGGCAGTTCTGAATAAAGTTGCTTTGAACATTCATGTGCAGGTTTTGTGTGGACATAAGTTTTTAGGTCATTTGGGTTAATACATAGGTGTGCAGTTGCTGGATTGTATGCTTAGACTATGTTTAGCTTTGTAAGAAACTGCAAAACTATCTTCCAAAGTAGTTGTATCATTTTGTGTTTCCACCATCAATGAGTGAGAGTTTCTGTTGCTCCACATCTTTGCCAGCATTTGGTGTTGTAATCTTTTTAGATTTTAGCTATTCTAATAGACGTGTAGTGGCATCTCATTGTTTTAATTTTCAGTTTCCTAATAAGACATGCTGTAGAACATCTTTTCATTTGCTTATTTGCCAACTGTGTATTTCCTTTGGTCAGGTGTCTGCTCAGATCTTTTGCCCACTTTTAAATTGAGTTGTTTTCTTATTATAGATTCTTTAAGAGTTCTTTGTATATTTTTGGATACTGGTCATTTATCAGATATGTGATTCACACATATTTTCTCTCAGTCTGAGGCTTATCTTTTCATTTTCTTAACAATGTCTTTTGCGGAGCAGAAGTTTTTAATTTGAATGAAGTCCAACTTAACACTTTTTTCTTTCATGAATCATGATATTGGTATTTTATCTAAAAAATCATCACCCAAATCTATGGTCATCTAGATTTTCTCTTATCTTCCAAAAGTTTTATAGTTTTGAATTTTACATTTAGGTCTGTGATTCATTTTGAGTTAATTTTTGTGAAAGGTTTAAGGTCCATGCCTAGATTTATTTTTTTGCATACGGATGTCCAGTTGTTCCAGCACCATTTATTGAAAAGATTATCCATTCTGCACTCAGTTGCCTTTGCTTTTTTGTCAAAGATCAGTTGATTATATTTGTGTGAGTCTATTTCTGGACTCTCTATTCTGTTCTACTGATCTATTTGCCTATTCTTTTGCCAAAACCACATTATCTCAATTAGTGTAACTTTATAGGAGGTCTTGGAGTTGGGTAGGATTAGTCCTTTTACTTGTTATTCTTCAGTATTGTGTTGTCTGTTCTGAGTTGGAATAATTTTGTATACCTCAGAAATAAGCACTTGGTAAATATTCTGTGTTGAAAATCTTTTTTCAGTACAGCAGTCAGTTATCTTTTAAAACATAAATGAGATCTGTTATTCCTTTACTCCCTCCAATGGCTTCCTGTTTCAGTGAGAATCAAATCGAATGCCCTAGGAATGGCTTACAAGGTTCTACAGGATCCTGCTCGTCTGTTATCTCTCTAGCTTCATCTCTTAATACTCTCCCTCCTCCCCTCTGTCTCTTCACTCCACACCTAATGGCTTCCTTGCTCTTGTTTGAACACACCAGGCATGCCCTGTCCTTAGATTGCAATGGCTGTTGCTTCTGCCTTGAATGTCTTTCTCCCAGATATCTGCGTGGCTAGTTCCATCATCTTTTTAAAGTCTTTTTCAAATGCCACCTTCTCAATGAGGACTCTCTGATGATTTTATTTGAAATTCCAGCTTGCCTCCTACCTGTCCCTCAACCTCTCTGCTCTCAATTTCTTATAATCTGCTCTATTTTATTTCATAGCCATCATTACATTTAACATTTTATATACTTATTTGTTATGTTTATTATTATTACTTATCATCTCTCTCCTTCCACTAGAATTTAATTCCACAATGGCAGGGCTCTTTGTTCACCAATGTACCTTCAGCTCATAAAATGTAGTAGGTTTTCAATAAATAGTAATTTTAAAAAGGTGAATGAATGAATGAATGAATGAGTTGATGACTGATAGAACATTAGGTGTGTGCAAGTATGCTGATTCATTATATCTTACCCTATCTTTAAACTCAGGACCTTGTAAGATGAAGTCAAAATTGAAACCAAACCAAGATAATATTTTTAGTAAATTCATTGATTTTTGACAAGCTGCAGCTGCTTGTGGTGGTATAAATAGGTTTCCTTACTGTGTTATTTATGAGTAGCTTAAGGGCATCAGCCAAGTCAAAATAGACCAAAAAAAAAAAAGGACTGACTCATTAGATTTTTAAAATGCAAGTTGTCCACTTGTGTTTCTAGGTTAAGCAAATTGGGGTTTCCCTGTATAATCAAAACTATTAAAGGTGCTGGAACAATGGCAGAGAGAGGCCCTGTATGCCTGATGAGAGATTGTAAACTTTAGGAAGCCAGTAGTGCTGTCTTCCTAAACAATGTGATAGCCAGGATTTCAAACCAGATCTGTTTTACCCACCTTTGTGTCTCAGGACCTAGCCTGGTGAGTGCCTGGCACAAAGTAGGTGCTCAGAGAATACTTGTTGAAAGAATGCATTGTCAGTGACTCACAGTCACATTCGTGATCTGGAAATGTCATGAAACATGGAAGTGAGTATACTCACATGTCTTTGTTTTAGAAGAACATGGTTTTCATTCTATATCGTAGAAATTGCATTAAGCAAATTGTCTTTGACTTAAAGTCTCAGGCAAGTTAAGTTTTCTACAAAATGTGCATCAGTGCTCCAGTTAACAAATATTTGAGAGTTCAACTTTCACAGTTAGAGTGGATTGATGGGTTTTTCGTCCCATGAGGTTGAAAAATAAGAATGCTAAGTTGTGCTTGTGCCTAGCTAAGTAGGACAAATCCTTTCACTCGGATTCTCTTTGCCTGCATACAGTTCAAGTAAACATAGTGAACCCCAAACCAAACTTGCTGAGTCCTGAGAGGAAATGTTAACTTTTTAGGTGTTTTTAGAAGGGAGAGATGCCTTTTTTTCTGCTTAAGAAGGTCAAAGGAGAAGGCTGTCATAGCTTTCCTCCTGGTAGTTGTCTGGGATCAAGAACTGAAGTCTCATTCAAATCCTTGGAGGCTTCGTCCAGATACCAGTCATTGCTTTAACTTGGGTCAGTCTGGTATTTCCTCAAGATCTCTGTCATATCTCACAATTCATACTTCTCTATCCATCTTCACATCTGCACTCTAAGCACTGATTGCATTCTGCTGCCTCTCATCACCTCTGCCTCAAGATGCAGACAGAAATCTCTTTTACGTATCTGACCTGTGCTGTACTTTTGTTCTATAATCTTCCCCTTTATGATGTCCCAGCATGCATAAGTTTCCTGTATTATTTCTACTGTGGTTGGTTGGCATTCTCTTTGTTGGCAGCTCTAGTTCCCACCTAACTTCTTCCTGCAGTGACTTCTTACCATAATTCTAGAATGGCAATTCGATAACATTTACAAGTTCTAAGATTTTGCATTTCAATATCTATATCTGTTATGACGCTGTAAAAATATTTTGAAGCATAAAATTAGGGGGTCAGTGGCATCTGCAGAGACTAGGAAAGGAAGCAGAGGCATTGCTTTTGAAAAGCTCATTGAACACAGGTGTTTGTTGTGAAGATTTTCACAAGCATGGAGAGCATTTGTATAAAACAATAAAATATTAAAATATATAGGTTATGGGGTCTTAGAGATCATAGATTATAGGCTGTAATTTTACAGATGAAGAAGCTGGGCCCAGTGAATGGGTTATCCCTGCTCTGTAGCTAGCAAGTGGTAGGTATACAGATTTCCTGAGCCTCAAGTTAGTGTCTTTTGCTTCTTTCTTTTCCTACCTCCTTTCTAATATTCTTTTTCCTAATGCCTTTCCTAACTCCTTTCTTTCCTGATTGTCCTCCTTCTTTTCCATGAATATTTAAATGTCTTCTCTCTGCTGGGCAGTGTACTTTGCTGCGAATGCAAAGATAAATGAAACAAGGTCATTGCTCTCAAGTTGTACCATGAGTAGTGAGGGAGCTGGATGTGTACCTGACCCTGGAGCCAGGGGATCCCAGGCCTCCAGTGCAGAAGGAGCATGGAAGGTCAAGGAGCATGTGGTGGGGCACCAGAAGTTACAGAACATTGAAGGTGACCAAAGGAGGTGGAAGAAAAGGCTGCTAGCCAAGCACAATAGCAAATGGTATTTGCTATTAAAGTGGTTTGAAGAGAAAAGGTCTTGGAGAATATGGTTGTTGCTTTACTTGTTGATGACTTGCATTTTTAAATTTAGCCACTGGGGAGCGCAGGAAAACTCGGCAATAAACTTCACAGGGGCCTTGCCGAGGTAGAAGTGATCAAACCAGGGCCGGTGCCTCTTCTAAAGGCATCGGAGACTTTGAAAAGTGTGTGTGTGTGTGTGTGTGTGTGTGTGTGTGTGTGTGTGTGTGTGTGTGTAAAAGGTTTTGACCGTGAGGAAGGGTGCTTAGGAACAGGCAGATGGATTTTGGCTGGAGACTTCTTAATACTGTACTTACTTTCTGGACTGTAATTACTGCTAGGTTGGATTATTAAATATTAATGTGTATTCATAATGTTTAGTTTCATTAGAGGGAACTCTCTATACTAGATAACAAAATATTTCCAAACCTTATGTAATTGTGTACTTAATCTAAGTACATTCTCAAACAGCAAAAAATGTAGGTGATACAGCGCTAGTGTTCCTTGTGGGATTGGACCAGCATTCCTTAAAATAAATGGTAGTTTGCTAGGTGAACCCCTTAGGGCACACACTTTTGCTCTTTCCTATCTCTGTCTCTGTCTCTGAATTAATTGATCACAGATAAAAGCTAGGATCTGTTGGACTGGATCCAGGTAGGGAGAAGCAGCTCTTTGACTTACTAGGTAAGTGATCAGGAAGATGAGGCATGAATTAATGCTTATGTGAACATGCCTGGAATATGGAAGAAAACTAGAACACATGGCCATGTGCCAAGTCCCCAAGGTAAACAAGGAGGAACTACTTTCTATAAAGGTGTTATTCTCATAAATTTGTTGTACCTATGGTACAGTATACAGTAGGTGTTAAAATAAATTCTTGCTAAATGAATGCAACAAACTAATAAAGCCAAAAAAACCACATTTTTAAGCCCTAAAATATGCGTAGAAGTGAAAAAGATGAGTGAAAAGTAGTTGTGCAAGTAGTTTTTACGGTGTTCTGTTGAGTGACTCTTAAATGAAACTGGGATAGACAGTGAAAAAAGGGAAATACAAAAGAGTTAAAGTAGGATTCCTGTCTTTCAAGAAGTTCATAATCAAGTGAAGGAGGCAGAAGCAACACAGATAGTAACAGGGATGCAGTACTAATTGTGAGTGCAAGTAACCATTCAGTGGTGCTAGAGCTGCTTTTTTTTTTGTTGTTGTTGTTTTGTTTTTTTTGAGACAGAGTCTCACTCTGTTGTCCAGGCTAGATTGCAGTGGCATCAGCCTAGCTCACAGCAACCTCAAACTCCTGGGCTCAAGTGATCCTCCTGCCTCAGCCTCCTGAGTAACTGGGACTACAGGCATGCGCCAACACTCCCAGCTAAATTTTTCTATTTTTAGTGGAGACAGGGTCTCACTCTTGCCTCAAACTCCTGAGCTCAAGTGATCCTCCTACATCATCGTCTCAGAATGCTAGGATTACAGGCGTGAGCCACTGTCACACAGGGCCATAGAGCTGCTTTTGAAGCCCACCTCCACTATGTAAATTTTTGCTGGGCCTGGGGGAAGGCAAGCAGGCCACATAAGATGATTTATAAAGCTCCTTCTCACGTTCAAGTTATGTGAGTTTCTTTTAAAATTTCTGTGGTATTGCTTAAAGTTGACTGACATCTGTGTCATGGGTAGGCAAAAGTTTGCTTAACTAATAGAAATTGCTTTTCAGGTTTTGGATACTCAGCTGTAAGGTGCATTATATAATAGGTAATGCATACTGAAAGCAAAAACGGTATTCAGGTTCATAAATCAAGTTTCTGTATATAATTATTTGGTAAAAAGTGATGGTGTTGTAAGATCATTCTTGATCTGAAGTATCAGTGAGTGAAAACTGATCCTTATCTTAGTTGTTAGAAGGAAGTTTAAGAACAGTTGTGAAAATTGAAGCTTATATGTATTCCACAGGTTCTTAACCTGGAGTTAAAATGCCAGGATCTGACACCAGGTCTAGTTAATCTTTGAGGCGAACCCCAGACATCTGTATTTTTTCAAAGTTACACAAATGGGTTTAATGTTCAGCAGGGCTGCAAACCACTTTACTATGTCTGTCCAATTGTGTAGTTGGGATTTGGAGACATTTATGGTGTTTGGAAAAATTATAAGCGTATTTAAATTCCAAACTATATGGTATGCATTTACCTAAACCAGTAGCAGTTTTAAGTACTGGACTGCTTGGGTTTGATTATGGGTCAGCCACTTCTTAGCTGTGCTAGTTATCTCTAGCTGCATAAGAATTTTCCCCCCATTTTGCAGCTTAAACCTATAAATTTTTAATAATTCTTTCTATGTGCTAGAAATTCGGGAGTGGCTGAAGTGAGAGTAAGGTCGAAGTTAAGATGTTGCCCAGGGCTGCAGCCATCTGAAGACTTGACTGGGGCTGGAGGATGTGCTTCCAGGATGGCTCACTCACTGGCTGAGGGCTGGAGGCCTCAGTTCCTTGCCACCTGGGCCACCCCACAGTGCTGTTTAAACGTCTTCTAGACATGGCAGCTGGTTTCCCTGAGAGTGAGCGATCAAGAGAGCAAGAGGGAAGCCACATTGCTTTTTATGACTTACTCTCAGAAGTCTATCGCTGTCACTTCAGTTACATTCCATTAGAGTCCCTGCACTCGTGGGGATTGAAATCAACTCCACCTTTTGAAGGGAGAAGTTTCCATTTGTGGATATATTTTAAAACCACTACACAAGTTGTCTGTGCAGTTTTATTAAAGCTTTTTGTACCTCAGTCTCCTCATCCATAAAAGGAAGATTTAATTATGAAACCCACTTCATGTTGTTATCGAAGGATTCAATGACTTAATGCATGAAAAGTGCTCAGTACAGTTCCTGACGTACAGTAAGTGCTCATCAGCAAAGGAAACAATCAACAGAGTACAGAGACACCCTGTCGAATTGCAAACTGCTCATCTGGCAAGGGACTAAAGGATATGCAAGGAACTTGAACAACTCAACAATAAAAAAACCAAAAACGAAAACCCAAATAATTCCATTAAAAAGTGGGCAAAGGACATGAATAGACATTTCTCAAAAGAAGACATACAAATGGCCAACAGGTGTGTGAAAAATGCTCAACATCACTAATTATCAGGGAAGTACAAATCAAAACTACAATGAGATACCACCTTACCCTAGTTAGAATGGCTATTATAAAAAAGACAAAAAATAACAGATTATAGTGAGGATGTGGATAAAAGGGAACTCTTATATGCTGTTGGTAAGAATGTAAATTAGGAGAGCCATTGTGGAAAACAGTATGGAAGATTTCTCAGAAAGCTAAAAATAGAACTACCAAATGATCCAGCAATCCCATTACTGGGTATTTATCACAAGGAAAATAAATTACTATATCAAAGGGATACTTGCATGTTTAGCAAAGCACTGTTCACAATAGCAAAGATACAGAATCAACCTAAATGTCCATCAGCAGATGAATGCCTAAAGAAAATGTGGTATACGTGTGCAATGGAATACTATTTGGCCATAAAAAAGAATGAAGTCATGTCATTTGCAACAACATGGATGGAACTGGTTGTCATTATATTAAGTGAAATAAGCCAGACACAGAAAGACAATTTTTGCATGTTTTCACTCATATGTGGGAGCTAAAAATGTTGACCTCATAGAGGTAGAGAGTAGAATGACTGATACCAAAGGCTGGGAAGGGTGTGAGGGTGTGAAGGGGAATGAAGATAGGTTGGTCCATGGGTACAAACATACAGTTAGATAGAAGGTTTAAGTTGTAATGCTTGATAGCAGAGCAGGATGATTATAGTTAGCAACAATGTATTTTATATTTCAAAGTAGCTAGAAGAGAGAACTTGAAATGTTCCCAACAAATAGAAATGATAAATACTCAAGGTGATAGATACCCCAAACACCCTACCTAGATCATTACACATTCTATGCATGCAATGAAATATCACATATACCCCACAAATATGTACAATATTATGTATCAATAAAAAACCAAAACCAAAAAGACCCCAAAATGTAAGTGCTGAGAAAATGCTTTCTTTTATTTAAAGATATGTTTCATAGTGTTCATGGTAGTTATTCCTATATTGGCAGAATAAGGGAAATTCAGTGGTATGTTTTCAGCTGCCTTACAGGTAAGAGCTGGGCATAAATATAATACTTGCTTGTATTCATAATCACCCTGGTACCAAATGCCTTTACTCATGGCCTGATCAACTTGCCTTTTACTTAACCAAATTCTGGCCAAAAGATTGGAGCTCAGAACTGTCTGAAAGTTGATACACATTAGAGGTTAAAGAGGAAGAAAATTAAGCTTCATTACACAATGGGTCTTATTTGGATTTAGTGGCTGATGCAGATGGGGAGACATACAAAGAATAAAGCAAGATTAAGAGAAGTTGGAAACTAATTTTAAATAAAATACACTGTATTTATGATATATTAAATAGCGTGTTTTAATAATTCATTGTCAAAGTTGTATAATATCCTTACCCACATTATGCTGAAACGTGGCTTAATCCTTGTGGCATTTCTGAACAGTTGGCTCCATGTAATAGACTTTTGTCTATCAAGGCTAAGGGAGGGTAAGTAACTTCCCTTAGATTATGTGGCTGGTCAGTGTGGAACTTGAATTTTAACTAATTCCGTTTGAAAAGTTCTTATTTTTCTGAATTCTACATTCATAGATTTTGCCATTAAATGATTTGCCTGTAGGGACATATTTCAGAGTTAGATGTGTGATTTCGAATGTACTGAAATGTTCAGACTTTCACAGTTTTCTTTTAAATTTGTATGCTCTAGAAGTTGTTTTCTTTTTTGCTTTGGAGGGGGGACATGGGGGAGCCAAAAATCCTTTTACATACTTCGAATGGGTATAAGGAGGTAGAAATCCTATTATCTATTAATTTAAAAATAAAAGGATATTGACATATACAATGCATACTATATGGTATGACTGTGAAATGATTCTATGAACTATTAGATTCTCCTAGAATTCACTTTGCTTAGTTAAAAATAGAGGACAAGAACGGCAGGTGGAAGGAGGGCTTTACTTTGCCTAGAGTACTGTCTTTGAGGGGAATAGCTGTGACACGAGAGGCTTTAGGGCGCATTCTATCAGATTCTCACAGTGCATCTGGAGCTCTTTGTTTTTCAGACTGCAGTTCCTTGGCTCTGTCAGCATCTTTATTGTCTGGCTCAGAAATCCCTTAGTGCACCAAACCAGGAAGGGAAATTGGCAGCATGCAAATGACTGACAAAGGGATTGTATTATATTAGAGCTTTCCCATAGTCATTAAAATTTTTGAATGGAAAAAATATGCTAGCAGCTGATAACTATCAAATAAATTATAACTACTTGATCATTCTAGTAGTTATAACAGTTTCTTGAGAGAGACATTCTTGCTACTTGGGTTTGATGATTTATTTTAAAATATTGGGGTACATAAGTATTTTTCATAAATTTGCTACTGAGTCCCACAATAATAGTGGCTTAAAGTGATCATTTTTACTGCCACTCCTGTAGCAGTCCAGACATGGGGAGTCCGGGATGGAATGCAGCTCAGCTCCGTGTGGTTGGCCAGGGCTGGTGTGGTGCTCAGGGTCAGGCACTGTGGTGGTTTTAAAACATATGTGCAATTTCTTTGCTGCTTTTCCCATTGTCTACTCCCCTCCAATCTGGCTGGGCACTTGGCTCTCTCGTAACCCATAGAATGTGGGATTAGTGATACTACCTGACTTCCACAGTTAGATGAGGAAAGATGATGCAGCCTCTGCCTTGTTGCTGGGACCCTTGCTTTTGGAACCTTGAATTACTACAAAAGAAGTTTGACTACCCCGAGACTGCCATTCAGTGAGGAAACCAGGCCACATGTGGAGGCCAGCTGTGGGTGTTATGGCTGACTGCCCCAAATGAGGTCCCAGCCAATAGTGAACAACAGCCACTAGCCACGTGAGTGAAGATGCCTCCAGACGATTCACTCCCCAGTGGTCAAGCCTCCCCAGCTGTAGAGTGTTACTAGCTGAGGCCCAGATATCACAGAACAGAGACAAGCTGTCCCTCTCATGCCTGGTTTGCATTTCTGACCTACACAATTTGTGAGCATGATGAAATGGTTGTTTTACATAGTTAAATTCCAGGGTGGTTTGTTACATGACAATAGTAACTGGAACAGGGACCCAAATTTCTTCTGTCATATTGCTTTGCCATCCAGGGTTTTTACCCTTACCTGGTTTTAGATGTTTTATAATCGTATCTGCATTCTAACCATTTGTACTGAGGAAGTACTGAAGGCACTGCCTTCCCCTTTAAGGGAACTCCCCTGAAGCAGCACAGTCACTTCTGTTCCCTTCTCAATGGCTAGAATGTATCCAGAACATGGCCACATGTAGCTCAAGAAAGAGTAGGAAATGTGTTTTTATTCCTGGTGATCATGCACCTAGCTAAAATTTCGGGAATCTATTTTTTTGAGAGAAGAATACAAGGATTGTGGGGTAAAGTCACAGTTTCTGCTATAGTTGTGTGGGCTTGATTATACCACGTTCTTTACTTTGTGCCTTGTAAGTGGTAGCAGTTTTTCCCCTAGGAAATTTTCCATTTCAAAGAGCTCTTAGTAGCAGCTTTGCGGAAAACATTGTATTTTTATTAGGATTAGAATCAGCTATAATAATCCTATTTTGCAGATTAAAGTGAAACAACAGTGACTTAAAGAGAATGAAGTTCACTTTTGTCTCATGTGAAAGAAGTCCAGCAGGAGGCAGTCCAGGGCTGCCATGGTTACAACCACCATCAACAGTGACCTAGGCTCCTTTTATCTTGTTCCTGCAGCCTTGGGCTGCTGCCGCATGGTCCAACGTGGCTGCTTGAGCTTCATCCATCAGGTCTGCATCCCAGCCAGAAGAAAGGAGGAAAGAAGGAAGAAGAGGGAGGGGCCCATATCAGGTGTCTTTCAAAAAATATTCCTAGAAGCTGCCATATAACACTTCTGCTTTCATTTCATTTACCAGAACCTTGTCATTTGGCCATACCTTGCTTAAAGTAGGGTTGGGGAGTATAGTTTTATTCCAGGCAACCGTACGTGCCCATCAAAATCAGAGTTTTTATTACTAAGGAATATGGCATGAGTCTGTAGCAGGCTTTGCTACAGAGTGTTAGTTTGAAAAGAACTATGTGGTTTGCCAGAACTTGGACACGTTGTATATTGCACCTTAAATAGAAAATGGTTAGAAATTTCATGTAAGTTTAAGAATGTGATTTACGTTTGTGTTCACATAAGACTTTCAGCCATTCTTTCCCCATTATTAGAAACACTTGGGTTTGTAGGGACATCTGATGTTTACCGGCAGATGACATGCCATGTACTGACTGTCATTGTTTTAGCTTCAACTCTCAAAGCCTTTCCTAGAAAAAAAAAAAAAAATCCCATTTCTAGTATATACATAATAGGACCATCTGTCACTGTTTCTCATTTGTCCAAAGTTGCATTGTTTGAGACCCTGCTTTTCTAAAAGTGTATTTTTTTTCTTCCTGGAAGCATTTCTATTCCTTTGCTTTAAAATTGAAATAGTCTGAATGAATATTTTAGTCCTTTCTGGAATGAGACTGAGCTTGTTGCAAGGCATTGATTCATCTAGTATCACGTACAGTTGCTGTAGAGCTTTTGTCTTATTAATACCTCTCTTAAGAAAGACCATGGCTCTTTGTTGTTCTCTGTATAAAACAAACTTTTCTGCCTTGTGTAGTAGGCTTGAAAGATTTAATTCATGATTGAACTTGGAAATGCGGAGAAAGTATTTTCTTTCTTTTTGTAGCTGATCTGGTCGTCTTTATGAATTCTGCCTTCTCGTTAGTAGAGAAAATGTACTAAAATTGAATCTGTTTTAAAGCATAGTCTAATGTGGTAAGTTGAACAGTCTGTCTGATTGTCTTTCTGTCTTGGATAAAAATGCTTGGTGTTTGTAGGCAACCTCTCCTCCCTCTCTTTTTCTCTGGGGATCTAGGGGGAGAAATGTGGCCTCCGTGACCTTGCCTTTCTGGGGAAAGCATGGTGCTCATGCCTCCCAGTGTTTTTATCCAGCCTTTTAGTACCCCTGCCTCCTGGGTGACTTATACCCCTTTTCTGCCTTGGATGCCTGCACTGTGTGGGCCACTGAATGTCAAGTCTGCGACCATTCAACTTTGGCCCATTCTTGTGACTTAGGCCAAGCCCTACATTGACTTGACTTCCCCTTGGCTCCTGCCGGTGCTCCACACCCATCTAAGGTCTGTCTGGAATGCTTGATTGTTCCTGGCCCGTGTCATCTGCTCTCCAGCCCTAGCTACAGAACCCCCTCTCCCTGCTAGGATGACCCTTCTGGCAGGTGTCCCAGCCAGACTCACAGGTGCTTCTGTGTCTAGTCTGTACCAAGGGGAACCAAGGGTGGACTCCTTCCCAGGGTCCCAAATAGGGAGTGGGCCAAGAGCCCCCTTCGATCTCCCTCTTCACTTCTCACTCACTGAATGCACCTCTTCCTCTCAAGGCCAAACCTGGACAGGAGGGTCTAGCCTCTTGACTTCCTCTTCTTTCTCCCACATATACCTATATCATATGCTCCTTTCAGCTAGCACTGTGGCTCTGCTCTCATAGCTGGAAGAGGTACCTTTTCTACCCTGGAGGAGAAGAGCTAGTTCAGGCCCCTGATTAAAAGGAGACAGGGAGGGGAGACAGGAATAAAGCAATTTGGAAAATTCCCTCTAGACAATAGAATGGCTAGCAAAGCTATATAGTCTTGCTGAATAATCCTATTTTGCAAATCAGGAGTGATTACTCCCATCTTTTTGTAGCATTTCTATAGTCTCTTTTTAGGCTGATAAACACTTTATGTCAAAAGGCAAAAGAGAAAATATGAATGAACTTCAAAATATTATGTTATTATACTTACTTTAAGGTCTGCTCAAACTTAGCTGGTAGTGTTTAGCAAGAATAGGGGATTTGGTAACCTGAAGACCTGTGTTCGAGTCCTAGTTACCAGCTAGGGGATGTTGGATAATTTGCTCTCATCTATTAGTACCTCAGTTTCTTCATCTCTAGATATAAGTATCTGCCTCACAAAGTATATATGAATATAAAGTGTGAAAGCCAACTCTAGAATACAGTGTGATTTTATTAATACTATTAATAACTTCCTTGTCTCACATGAATGCTCATTCCCGTTTGTGTAGTTCTGCTACTGTGGCATCTCCCTGAGCTGTGCGGCTGCTCCTCCATTCCCACAAGTCTGTCATGAGTACTCAGGTTACAGTGCTGACTCTTCTCTCAGTTCCCATTCTGCAGGCATTCAACAGGTTTCCCATTTTGCGTGTCTTATTTTTTGTTTTATTTTCTCCATTAGATTTGACATGCCTTGATGGCAGGGGGTATACTTTATAAACCTTTTATA
>NW_012148530.1:1849988-1853004 GCF_000956105.1 Propithecus coquereli | reverse complement strand
TAGTTTACAAAAAAATTATACAGATTCAGACAAAAATCTACCTTTGCTATGGATGTCCATATATTTTGTTTACACTTTTTAAAGCATCTACAAATAAGTTATATATTTCTTCTGTTGAATCAATTGATTTCCTTTTAAAAGTTTTACTTTATGATTAAGTTACTGTATTTCCACCAGACATCACTTGGAGTGGCATATCACACTATATAATACTTAAGTTTCTTTCTCGTTTCTATTGCTGAAAGAAAGAGAAAGTCTTATTTCTTTTGTATTAAGAATTGAAATTTTCATTATCAATGATACTAAGTGAATTTCCAAATTGGTTCATGTGAACAAAAAGTTTTGTTTTAACAAGCATTACCCTGTTCTTTGCTCCAGGCTCATTTTGGAATTATGGGCATTTCACTGGCTGTGCTATTATGCTATTACTGTAACTGGATAATGGGTTTTTTAAGGTAGCAATAACTGTGAACAGGTGTCTAGTTAATGAATATGCATCCATGATACATGTCCTGTTGTTACTTCCAAACCTCATTTTGTGAACTTGTGCTCACTCTTTTCATTTCTTCTTAAAAATCTTCTCCAGAGAAATTTGGTTAACTTGTTCAAAAATAGGTTACTAGGAGTCCCATTGATAAATCTGTAGTTAATAAAGTAGTTTGTTTGAGATTAGCAGACACCATCAAGGATGCTTCTCATGTTGCATCAGGAAATATTTGAGTTGAGTGTATTTAAAATCCATCAAATAACACTAAGAAGAACTCCCATTTTATGCTGAGTATTCTCTTAGGTGCATAACTTTCTTTTTTTTTTTTTTTTTTTGAGACAGAGTCTCACTGTGTTGCCTGGGCTAGAGTGCCGTGGCGTCATGCTAGCTCACAGCAACCTCAAACTCCTGGGCTCAAGCGATCCTTCTGCCTCAGCCTCCCGAGTAGCTGGGACTACAGGCATGCGCCACCATGCCTGGCTAATTTTTTCTATGTATTTTTAGTTGTCCAATTAATTTCTTTCTATTTTTAGTAGAGACGGGGTCTTGCTCTTGCTCAGGCTGGTTTCGAACTCCTGAGCTCAAACAATCCACCCTCCTCATCCTCCCAGAGAGCTAGGATTACAGGCGTGAGCCACCGTACCCTAACTTTCTTTTCTTTTTTTTTATTTCAGCATATTATGGGGGTACAGCTGTTTAGGTTGTGTATGTTTGAAATGGGTGGTATTATCCCAGTTTTATGGATGATGAAAATAAATCTTAGGGAGTTTTGTTAACTGGCAGCAGCCTGCAGAATTAGTAGCAGAGTGTGTATTTGAGGCCGGATCTTTCTGCCTTTGAAGTTGGTGCTCTCTAAGCTGAGGTTGTAAGGAAAATGCTTCTGTGCAGCTATTTGAATGGTGTGTTCACTGTTCTCTGTTGCCTTCCTGATATAGTCCTAACTCCTTAGCATGGCATATCTTTATAGGCGTTTCATTCTAGTCTCACCATGACTATTGTATGCATTGCATACTATATCCATGCTTAATCACCTTCAGTTCTCTCATGGTTGTGCCTTACACCTATACTCCCCACATCCCTGCTCCCTACATTAAAAACACACAAATACAAATAGAAGAGATGAAATGAAACTGGATAAACTCAGTCTTGTTCATAGTAGTACAAACTGCTATTACATTTGAAAATGCCCTAATGTCCATTAGTCGGAGAACGAATAAACAAATTAGTGTGTCCATACAATGAACTACCTCTCAGTAATTGCAAGAAAAAAATTACTGATACATGCCACAGCAACTGGGTAGAGGAGTCTCAAAAATATGCTGAGTGAAAGATGCTTCTATTTATGTGAAACATTGGAACAAGCAGAGCCCATCTATGGTGACAGAAATCAAGTTGCCTGCGGGGGGTGGGGGAAGCGTATTCAGTGCAAAGAGGCACAAGGGAACTTTCTTATGGGATGGAAATATTATGTGTCTTGTTTTGGGTGCTGATTATAGGATGCAAACTATTGTCAAAATTCTTTGAATTGAACACTTGGGATTTACTTATGTTATACTGCGATTTAAAAAATGAAAAACAAAATTGGGTTAAGCTCCTTTTGCATGGTTCTGTCATAGTGCTTACCATGCAGTTTTGCAAATTCTGGCTTCCTAGTCTGTCTCCTGCCAGGCTAAGGCGGGATGTGTGACTCATTCCTTTTTGTATTGCCAGTGCTCAGCAACTGGCCTGGGCTTAGTGGCTTCTCAAGAGATGCTTGGTGGCTGAATGGAATGCTACCTTGCGGAAAAAGGTTGGCTCATTAACAAAAAATAGTGGGTTTGGAAATCGTGGGGATCCACTAGTGTATTTAATACTCTTTAGGAGCATGGAAATCTAAGCTTCATAGGAGTTGCAATTCATGCCATTACTAACTTGGTTATAGAGATTTGTATACAAAAAAAACGTATATTGGGTATGTATATTTTTAGTGATTTGCTTTGAATTTTTAAGACAGGTGTCCAGTGATGCTTGAAGTTTAAAATTCCATGATTTCTCTACTTTACCCTCTTCCCTCCCTTTTTCTTTAGGAACAGGCTTGGACTGGAGCAGATCTCTGAGTCATACTTCTTGCCTTAGGACTCTTGAAAGTACTTCATTATTGAAATGAAGTAGTCAGGCAGAGGTTGCTGAATGCACAGCTGGTCTGTAGCTAATGGACTCCATGATGGTGTCCTGTATTCTCTGAGGAAACTCAGTAGCATGTCTCTTGGGAAAAATTCCTCAGCATTTTAAATGGCTGCCTGAGATTGGGATTTCAGCGTTAATTCCACATGTTCAAGACGACACCCGTAGTAGCGGGAAGGTGTAAGACATTTTTGAAAAAGTATTACACAAATTGAGAGGTTCTCAAAACAAAAATATCCTAAGAATGCCTGCTGTGCAAGCCCCTCCCCTTGTTGTAAAAAATAATATATAAATTCCTTGAGAAAAAATTGGAAGAAATAAGATGAAAACAAAAATCACTAATAGTCTCACAACCTAGATTTAATT
>NW_012148530.1:1847154-1849003 GCF_000956105.1 Propithecus coquereli | reverse complement strand
AGATGCATAGAGTATTTTAAAATTACCTAAAAGGAGATCTGAGAAGAGTATTCCCTTCTTCAAAATTTGCCTTTGGTTTTTAAGAAAAGCGAGTGGACAACACAAGAGTTCTCTAGAAGGTTGAGGTGTGGAGATGACCAACCTGAGGTGACGTTCTCTATTCTAGCGAGTGAACTTAAAGGAAGCTCTTTTCTTCTCCAACTCCAGCCAGAGATATTTTATCTTCATCTGTTTTATGTATTATGTTTTGGGTAAGCTTTCACTGGGAGAATGGGTCCCTGGCTACAACAGGTTTGAAGATCTCTTCCTCCAAGAGGAATTAAGCCTCAGAGAGAGGTCTCCTGGCATCCCAGACACTCATGTGGCATGTGTGCAAAGTTCCGCAGGGCTCATGGTGTGGCTGCAGGGAGAGGGGTGCGCTGACGGTGGTGGTGGAGGCAGAGCCTTTCTGGGATTGGGCTGGGTCACCTGTGTGGAGTGTGGCTACTGAAGCCCACTGGGGCATGCATGGTGATCCTGTAACTGAAGCAGTTGTCCACACCCTCTGTAAACTACTTTTAAATAAGAAACTTTGGGTGGGAAGCCATCTCATTATGACACAGGCCCAGAATGAAAATTTTTTCCAGTGGTTCAGAGCAGTTGTCTTTGGTATTCCCCACCCTTTTTACCCCTGCTGACTCATTCTGTGACTGGCCTGGTTGTATTATAGGAGTGAAGAGTCTTATGCATCTGAATCATACCTGTAATTTCCGTTGCCTTGAGTAGTGTGGCCTCAAAGCCTGAGAAAATATTTTTAAACCCTCTGGTCAAAATAAAAGAGACCACGATTATATGAACGGAGTTACTAATTTCATGAAAAATAAAATTTGTTAGATGAGTATTAGACCACATATTAAGGAATATTTGGTTTTATTCCTTAGGCCACTGTGACAAATTCATGCTACTGGTCAATACTTACTAAGAAAGACTCCGATTATATTCAGGGTAAACAGCAATAGAGCATTTCATTGGGCAGTAACCTACATTCTAGTCTCAGAGAGAGACAAACGCTCCCATGTTCTTGTTTTTGTCCTTATATTGATTTACACTATTACCTTGAGAAGAATGGAGAATTTCTCTATACCTGTTTCTAATATAATATATAGAGGAATTTTATGCAGTTTTTATTTAGTGAAGGGATTGATTATTCAACAGCCAAGGATATTTTATTTTAGTTTTTCTTTTTCTGGAATTGGTATAGTAAAAAATCAAAGCACCTATTTCTCTTACATCCTTTCCTAGTTCCTTGATATTAAAGACTATATGGGTATAATTCTCTGTTATCTCTTGTCCTTGTGTAGTGTAAAGAGTATTGGAAAATCTGGGACAAATGCCAGCTCAGCTGCTTCCTGGCTTGCAGAGACCTTGAGCTAGGTTATGTTCTTTGACATTTCATTTTTAAAAATCAGTAAGAGGAGGACGATAATACATAAACACAGCAATAGGATTGCTGTGAGATAATGTGTACTTCTGTAGTATAGCGTAGTGACTTCGATGTTTGTTGCAGGTACTTAATATATATTTGCTGATTCGATTGAAGTGAGTAGGAAGCCAGTAGTATTTCTTGAAGGCCTACTGTGTTATTTATACCATGTCATCATATATAGTTAGTGCTTATAAGAATACTATGTGATAGGTATCTAGTAATCAAGGAGGAAGCTTGAGATTCACAGAAGTTAAATCATTTTCCCAAGCTGAAATTGCTAGCCAGTGTTGATGCTAAGATTTGAACCCAGGTCTGTGTAGATTCCTTGCCTCCTCCTGGCACCTAAGTCATGTTTTTTTTTTTTTTTTTTTGAGACAGAGTCTC
>NW_012148530.1:1845072-1845882 GCF_000956105.1 Propithecus coquereli | reverse complement strand
CATTATAATAATACAGATAAAAAGTTGCAGAAACTTTCTGTCCTTAACAGCAACTCAGATCAGCAGAAGTTAGATCATGTCTTGTACTTAAATGTTGTAGCAGTGTAACTTTAATTAGAAGTGTCTTTATTTTCATATGTTTTTAGGATGCTCAGGTAGGAGAAAGTAGATTAAAAGCAGATTCTAGGAGTTTTATATTCAATTCTTGGATTCTTGGCCATTCATGATAAGGGATTCCAATAAATTGCTTTTCAGAGCAGAACCTGATCCCTCTGTTTGCAGCCACCAATGCTATTGGTCCTCAGCCTCGCAGCAACTGCGCTGACAGGAAAGCATGGGATCTGATAATCGATTGGAGGGGGCAGGTGGTAGCAGAGGAGGAGACACACAGAAAAGCATTTGTGGGGAGAGATTTATGGCATCTATTATTCTACATCGAAGCTTACCTAGCACATTCTACCATGCAACCCATGTCCTGTTTCTGGATTCGTGACAAATCCAGGCAAAACCATAATGCGTTTTGTTCTGTGGCAATTAAACTTTAAACAAGGAGACCCTCCAAAGCAGGGTGATTTCTGACTATATTCTCAGTTGCTGATTCTGCTCTCAGAGACTTTCTGCAGCCTCAACATTTTGTATCCCATCGTGGGCAATCATCCCTTGCAAAAGGTATTACCAGTTGTAGTTACCACCTCTCTTCCTTTGCCCCTCCGCTGTCTCCTCCCTTTTCCTTCCCCTCCTGCAACCATCAGCCTAGGAGCAAGCCCCGTCAGTCCCGCCTGGAGTGCTTAGCTCTTCTGCCTTCAGACC
>NW_012148530.1:1830143-1845022 GCF_000956105.1 Propithecus coquereli | reverse complement strand
TATATATTTATTATTTTGCATTCTTTTAACTTAGCTATGCCTTGGAAATCCTTTTTATTTATGTGCAGATTTTCCTTTATTAAAATTCTATAGGATGGAGAGACTATAATTCATTCATCTAGTCTCCTATTGACTTATATTTAAATTGTTTCAAATATTTTGCTACAATAAACATCCTTGTATGCTAATCATAGAAGCAAGCATTTCTTTAGTATTTCCTGCAAGTGCGATTATTGGTTCAGAAAGTATATGCATTTTAATTTGTAATGGATACTGCCAAATTGCCTTCGAAAAAGTCTTCCCATTTCACACACCCACATTACAGTAGTTTGGGACTACCTATTAATATTTCTTTGCATTAGGCGTTATCATTCTTTTAAATTTGTGCCAGTGTGAAATAGTTTTCTTCATTTGCATTTCCTAATTAGAAGGATGATTTTGTATTTCCCCTTATTTTTATTGGCCTTTGTATTCCTTCTGTGAAGTGTATGCTTATGTCATTTGTAATTTAGAGGGAGCTGTCTTACTGATTAATAGGAGTTATTCATCCATTTTGGATATTCTTGGTGTGTACTATGTGTGCAGCAGATACTCTCTTCAAGTGAAGTTTATTTTTTAAATGTTGTTTACAGTGTCTGCTATTTTAGCAGTGGTTTGTCAAATTTGTTAGCTTTATTTGTTTAGTTTTTTCTTTTTTTGGTTTAAAACTTGTTTTGAAACACTTTTCCTACCCAACTATTTTAAAACATAGTTTTTCAATAGTTTCATTATTAAAATTTCTCATTTCTAATATTGTATAATTTCTTTATGTACTGCCAAGTAGTAGAAATCTGAAGTTTTTCTTGTAGCTCTGTACGTTTGAGATACACTGTTAGTTCTGTGCTTTTCTTGAAATATGCAAGAAGAAAGCCTCTCTGAATCAAAGTCTTAAAAATACTTCTTTGCACCATGCAAAAGCATGAGAATTTGCTGTTGCCAAAAGTAATTATAGCTGAGGCAGACAATATTTATTATTGTGAGATCAGCTTTAGGCTCGATGTATATGGGTCTTTGCAGTGGTGCCTAAGCTAAGAAATTACTGGGAAATAACAACAGTTACTTTTATCTGTGGATTCCTGAAATATTTTGCAAGCTTTTTTCTTTGACGAATAATTGTTTGTTGTAACTTTGATATAATTTTCCTGATAAGAACCTTCTTTTTAACAACAGTGCGGTGGAAAGGTAGGTGTGTGTGTGTGTGTGGGGGTGTCAGTGACTGGGAAGTCGGTCATGGTTAAGACTCAGAGATGTTAAGTAGCTTTCTCTAGGTCCGTAGTCCCACAGAGGTGAGTCACACAGATCAATGGAGGAAAGTTGGATTGACTGGACCATAAATGTCAATCATAGGCCTGTACTAATAGAAATAAACCATAGCAATGTTTCTGTGGGAATATTTGGTAAGATTTTTCAACTAAAACGTGAGCGGAAACTCCTTTCCTCTTACCTATTTCATCCACTTAGCAGCTACAACCTCCAGTTGTACTGGGGGAATGTTGGCTGAGACTTCTGCGGTTGAAGGGCCAGTGAGGTGGGCGAGGGAGGTGTTATTTGAAGGAGGCAGGGCTGCTAGGTGATGACGGGATGAGGGCTGCTAGCTCACGGATGGTTTGAGATGGGACTCTGCAGGGGTGGGGTGGTGACTGACGTGCAGCCTCCAGATCCATTGTCGCCCAGCGCCCTGTTCAACAACTAGGCATCTATCGTCCATCACTTTCAGGAACTGGTCTTTTCACTGAGCCCAGGTATTTCTTCTGGTTGGTTTTCTTTCTTCTATAATGCCGAAAACCGTACAGCTGTTCGCTTGCAGTGTGTTCACTGTGCTGCACTACAGAGCTATTTCTAGGCAGTGATGGGGAAACTGACTAGATTCCTCAACGTCCCCCTCCCCCCATATTTTTTTCCACACAACTCCAACACTTCACATTTTCCTTCTTTTTTGGTTTTGTTTTTTGAGATAGAGCCTTTTGCAAAGCGTTTATCTTTTAAAATTCATATCTCATCCTTGATCCTTATTGATAAACACAGAAATCTCATCCCTGCCCTAAATTCTTGGGGCATTGTCGTTCCCCTCCTTCCACTCTGCAAAATCGCTAATCTACAGAAGGTAATTTCCATCTTCTGTGTATCCCCAACATTGCCGATTTGGCCAAGCTTTACTTTCTACTTGTTGTTTTTTTAAACTCATTTTTAAAAACTTAAAATTTTGTTTTCCAAGTATGACATTATGATATTGAGTATGCTTTTGCAAACTACATCCTTAGCTGTTAGTACTTTTGTAATCTGGCAAGGTAACTTCTAAGTACCTTAGTTTCTTCATCTGTAAATGGGGATAATCTTACAGGGCTGTTATGAATATAGCATAGTGTATGTGTGTCACCTGTGTGTGTAACTGAGAACAATTCCTGGCAAATATTAAGTGCTAAGTGCTTGTTATTATTATAATCCCGTTTTTAGTGAAAATAGGCAGGCTCAGGCTTTTCTGTGGTGGAGGCAGGGGCTCTGGAACAAAAAGGATAATTGGAAAAGGAAGGAAAGGGCCGTTTACTAAACAGATACTTTGAACTTCTCAGCAGCAGCTGATACAATTTATTCATTTACAGTGTATTTAGAATAGAGTTAGAAATCATATAAAGATGCTTCAAGGCATCTAGGCAACAGTTAATCTAGTAGTATTGCAGCATCTTTTCCCCTTGGCATGACTCTTATTGCTGAAAATAAGTAGTGATCATTTTTTTTTTGTTTGTTGTTTTAGAGTTACTGTGTGGACAATTTTTGTTCAGGAATGCTGTCTGTCTAATGTTTCAGGCAAACATAGGAATGCTGAAGATGGTTTGTTGCTTGTTTAGAACAAGGGTTCTCATTTGTTGACATTTTTTATTCATTTATTCATATTCAGAAGTGATGTTCTCATATATTGGGGGCTCCTTTTTTGTCCTGCATTATTAGATTAGGGTTTCTATCGTTTAATGACATAGAAAAGCAGTGGGTTTGGTATCTGACTGAAGATCCCACTTAGGCTATGGAATTTTAGCCTGGTTTCTTAATCTTTCCAAACCTTGGTTTTCACAGTTTTTAAAATGAGGATAATACCACCCAACTGAGAGGATTGTTGTGAGAGCCAAATGAAAATTTATCTGTGAAGTATACGTAAAGAAATACCTGAGAGTGGTATTCTCCTTGAAGGATATGTGTCTAGTTTATAAAGGTGAGCTTTCCAAATCATGTTCCTGGCATACATATCAGGGATAAGTTAAACAAGTTAGGCTGGATATTGTTTTTATTTCAGGGGAATTCTGCCTGGGGTGCTAGAAGAGAGAGAATGTGATGAGTTAGTTCAGCTGTGAACTCTAAATCCTATTGGTTTGCTTCATTGAAAAAAAAAAAGGGAATCAAAACCCTCTTTTTTAAGGGACTTCTTATGAACAGCTTTAAGTTAAAAGGAGAAGCAGACAATTTAGTTTCTTTTTAATAACAGTTGTATGTATCCCCTACGAAATAATAGAGGAGTCTGGCTTTGCGAATGTTTGTTTAAAAGGAGGTGTTGACTGGATTTCGGCTTGCAAGTAGGAGTGTCTAGTCAGTGTTTTCCTTTCTGCACAGAAAGTTAACAGGACTCTGACACATCAGAGTTTGTACGGAGAGAGTTTAGGGAACTATAGCCCAGATTTCCCGCAGAATGATGGGGCAGCTCACGCAAAATGATCAAGACTGGAATGCAAAGCTGGTGGGACTGATGTGCTGTATGGGTTAGTAGTATTACCGGGGATATCACTTTCATGTTTTCAGAATTGAAAAGGGAAAGTTACCCTACCTGCTTTGGTTTGCATGGTGAGAGTTTAGCAGACTGTGGGGCACCTTTCAGAAATCCAGACTGAAATCAGGACAACTTCTGAGGCTTCTTGTTAGAACTTCCCTCCCCTATTTTTGTACATAGGATATGTATTTGTATAATCTCAATATTTACTATGTGTGTGATACTAAGTGCGTTGAGCTTTGATTGGATTTTACTGAAAACCAGTCCATGTAGGTTGTAGTAATCGGTGCACTTTTTGCACATTTGTTTCTCCCTCAAATTCTTGATATTTTGCATTCAGTGTCATTACATATTTTCAGCCATGTTTTAATTTATAAGGTGAACATAAATCTATGTTTTCATTTAAAACTTCATCTGTAAATGAAATAGTTTTCAAATAGAGGAATGTTATAAAACTTCATTCGGAATAATAACTGGATAGTCTATAAAACCAATAGAATTGGTTAAAATCAGAGGAATGATTTTCCCTTTTTGTTGTCCTAGCAACATTACCCTAAATATAAATCTCTGTGTTAGACATCCCTGACTGAAATGAAATAAAGAACCATTATGAGATTTGTAATTGGAAAATTAGATGGTGTAATCTGGAATACTCCCTTTTGAAATAACTCCCTTTTGAAATAATGCATATGGAAAGTGGTATGATTTACAGAGTCTCCCCAGGCTTAACTTATTCCCTGACTGTGAGTTGATTTCTTGAAGAAAGTTGAGGCCCTTAAAATTCACACGAACTCTCTTCTCATTATTATAGCATTATAGGAACAGTACTCGAGTGGGACTCATCTAGGTTTATCATGGTTTAAAAGAAAATGTTGAGGATGTTACTGTTAGAATACAGTATCAGAATTTATGAATTATGTGTGTTAGTTAGCTTCAGTCTTTGTGTCTTACTCAGGCACTTTAGTTGTAGATCATAATTCCCAGATACTACCTCAGTATCACCTTCCAAATATTTAGCATCACCTCACATCGTTAGCAGTGCATTTGAGCCTCTAGCACAACCACTGACAAAACTTCAGTGATCAAAGGAACCTTTTTATAGTTACATTGTTTAAGTGAATTTCTCCTCTATACTTGGAGGTAAATTATTTTACTAAGTCTGCTTTCTTGATATACCACTTGGGTAAGAAATTAGCCAATTCATCTTTAGAACCTATGTTCTACTTCTTCATGTTTCTTAAAATATAAGACTAGTTTTTATTAATTTAGAAAGTAAGAAATCTATTTTTTTAACCTTATGTATGGAAGAGGAAAAGAGTTTATATAATATACATAATGTGACGTTAAATTTAATGGAACAGAGTCAGAGTAGATATGTAAGAGCTCATATTATTACATGATTAGACAAATAAATAAAATTTTGGAGGATAGTTAACAAGAGTGCCTTAATCTTATATTTTTTAACTTGATATGGAAACTGTATATTCTTGAATTATAAAGATTTTAAATCATTAATACATTTTAATGTTTGTTTGTTTTTTTCTTGAGGATTTAACCTCAGGGTCCTAGCTTGTTAATAGGATGGGAATAATATGGATATTACCTCAGAAGTGATTATTTTGTTGTTGTTTACTCTATTTTCTTTATGCTGGATGCTTAGAAAAGCACTGCTGAAAGTGTGATATGAGTGCTAGACTTTGGCACAGAGCTTCCATTGTTTGCAGTCACTTGTCCAAAGTTCATCTCACACAGCAGGGCCAGATTCCCCAGCTCCCTGTCTGTGATTGGGATGTGTTGAGTGCTTCCATTTGAAAGATGACGGTATCTTGGGGATACTGGAAGCAACTCTGGAGGGAATCACAATACTTGGGTCCTAACCATGGCTCTTTCAATATTAAATTATTAAATCAAGTTTTCTTTTTGGTGGAGAAATCTACACGGCTGGCTTCTGTCTTGCCACCCTCCTTCCTCTCCTTCAAGCCCCACCTCACTGCCCTGGGCAGGGTTCTGTTGGTCCTTCTCTCTTCTGTGCTTGCTTCCGTGCTGAGGGCCACATCTTTTCTCAGCTGGTGTGCCTATCACACTGCCTTCCTGTCCAGTGTTCTCTCTGGGGGATGAGCTCCAGAATTCAAGGCCAGTCCTCTTTCTCTCCAGCCTGGAAGTCCCAGCACCACCATGACACTGGGCTTATCAACGGACCTGAAAGATGCTGGAATGAATGAGTAAAGGAGGGACATACGGAATTAAGTTTTATCAGTAAGGAGGACTAGTAGATTGTTTCTCTTTCTTTGTTCTTGCCTTGTGTATAAATTAGTAATTTAATTTCATTCTGACTTTTTAGGAATAGAGAGGTAAAAAGACATTTAAGACAACATTGTTATTTAAGAGATGAAGTTGTATATACTGCGATATTTAAGTAATTCTGCATTGTTTTCCTGAATTGGATTGTCCTTTCTGAAACAAAATTAATTCTCGTAGTGGTATCTATTTGTTGAATGCCAAAAAGCATTGCGGTATGGGGTAGACAAAAGGTGAGTGAAGTGTAGATGGTGCCCCTAAGGGCCCAACAGAGGAATTACTATATATTTTGTGGATGATATTTTTGGTTAATAATTAGTAAGATCATTATTCCTGATATAGTAGTTATGAGCAGAATAACTGGGGATTTTACATTTGGAACCAGCAAATATAAAATCTGGCCAGATGTGGTGGCTCAAACATACCTGTAATCCCAGTGCTTTGAAAGGCCAAGGCGGGAGGATCACTTGAGGTCAGGAGTTTGAGAATCCTGGGCAACATAGGGAGACCCCATCACTACCAAAAAAAAAAAAATTAGCCAGGAGTAGTGGCGTGCACCTGTAGTCCCAGCTACCCTGGAGGCTGAATTGGGAAGATCTCTTGAGGCTGGGAGTTTGAGACTCCAATGAGTCACAAACCACTGCCCTCCAGCCTGAATGCCAGAGTGAGACCTTGTCTCTTAAAAAAAAAATTCTGAGCATTTATGTTCAGAATTTAGCAAGCTTCTACCTTTTTGGTCTGCTTTTTGCAACTCCTTCTCCAATTTTTTAATACCCAATGTTAAGTCAAGTAGACTAGGAGTTTGGGGCACTGAAAAGGTTTGTTACAGGCAGAAGCAAATGATAGGCTGTATTTAGGTACCTTTTTGTTTCTCTCTGATAATGATAGGAAATGGAAGGGGTTTCAAGGAGCTGCTTTGGAGAAGAAATGCTTATGAAATACATACTAGGGTATATGATCCCCCAACCCCCTTCCTATGGGGATGAAAGTGTAGGAGAACTCTAAGTAATATGCCATCATTGAGTTGCTTTGCAAAGAATTGAATCTGAACAAACCATTGGATTGCTTTACTGACATTTCTTTAACTACTTCCTTATCATTGAACATTTATGTTTTTTTCAAAACTTTTATTTTCCTTTTGTAAACTCTCCAATTTATATTCTCATAGATACATTTTGTACACACCATGATTATAACTTTAGAATAAATTCTAGAAGTAAACTTGCTGGGAAAGGGTGTATATATGTTTAAAGCTTTTGATATATACTGGCAAACTGTCCTAGAGCAGGGCTGTCCAACAGAGCTTTGTTCTAGAGCAGCGCTGTCTGATAGAAATTTCTGTGATGATGGGACTGCTCTTTACCTGTGCTTTCCTATATGTTAGTCATTAGCTACATGTCACTATTGAGCACTTGAATTGTGACTAGTACAACAAAGGCACTGAATTGTTAATTTTATTTTGCTTTAATTAATTTCAGTTTAAATTTAAATAGCCATATGTGACTAGTGTCTATAATTTGAATGGTGTAGGTCTAGAAGATTTAAATCATATTACATTTCCATTAGCAATATATGAAAGTGTCTGTTCCCTGTGTCCTTTTCAACATGATTTTTTTTTTTCATAAAATCTTGGCAATTTGCTAGGTTAGAAAGCTTTCTCTGTGTTATTATTTTATATTATTTGTTAGTGAAGTTGAATACCTGTGGGCATTACATTTTTAAAAATAGATTACCAGTCTTCTTTTGCCCAATTATATATTAAGGTGTTTTATCTTTTTCTTTGTTATTTCTGGTTTTTTTCTGTATTAATATTAGTAAACTTTTTCTTATTTTGCGTACATTCTCCCAGTTGATTTGTTTTTTATATTTTTGTTTATATTCAAATTATTTTTGGGAACATAAATACTTCTAATAAATAAGACAAGCATTTTCAAAGAAACCCTAGTTTCAGTATAATAGCTTAAAGGGGTCCAGGGCTAAGAATGAGGAGGAATAGATATGAAGAAAGAGAGCGAGATATGTTTTATCACCAGAGAAAGAAGGGAGACCATCTGAATTGTGGTGGGAGAGGAAGAAAGACCATCAGGGAAAGAGTAAGAGGTGTCTTAGCTCCAGATGCAGAAAGGAGGGAAGAAGGAAATAAGAAAGTAGGGAATTTCTGTCTAGAAGTGGGGAGGAAGAAGGTAGTTTAGTTTTGAATGTTAGCTCTAGGTGTTGGATGATTATGATTCTCCTTTGAAATAATAACTTATATGAACCAGAGAATTCCAATTGTGCTTTCTCCTTAAACCAGAAGAAGCCTTCTGTCACCCTTCTCTGCACTGTTTCTGTAGAACCAAGGCAGGATCATTCTCCATAGTGAAGATCTAGTTGGAGCATTTCTTTGTTACCAGACAGTTCAACACAGGGAGTCCTGGAGAGAAGCTGAATAATTAAGCATAATTCCGCTGAATAATTAAGCATAATAATTAATTCTGATGAGTTAATTAAGGCAGAGTCCACTTCAAGCCAAAGAATCTCAATCTAGGTCCTGCCTTTTGTCAAGACTTTAAACTCTCTGCTGGATAATCGTGGACAAGTTTTTTAACCTAAGTCTTGATTTCTTCTTCTGTAAAATGGGAATGATACTACCTATCTTCCCTCTTATGGTTGTGAAGAGCAAATGGGATGTAATATGTGGTCAAGGACTTTGGGAAGTTCGGTGAAGGGGTTCACCTGAAGCTAGTAAGGTTCAGGTTAGACAACTTTGTGGTGGTGGCGGTAGTGGGTTATGGGACAGATGGGCAGAGGGCATTTGTTTAACGGAGGAATGTTGGCAAACAGCACTGGGAAGAGACCAGTCTGGCAAATAGCCCTTTGACACTTTCTTACAGATAGCCTAAAATTGCCAAAGTTTAACAAGAAAGTTTGAATGCATCATACAGTATCTTATTTTTGTTTACAAAATTAAAATCTCCTATTTATAGATTTTACCAATCTTATTTTGTGTCTTTCTTTTTCTTCCAGATGAACGGGACAAAGTTCAAAAGAAAACATTTACAAAATGGATAAATCAGCATCTCATGAAGGTCAGTTTTTATTTCTTTCACATCTTGGAATTCTTTTGCACACTTCAATTTATTGTGCAGTGATTGTATAGCTCTGAAGCACAGCTTTTGAATATCAACTTGCAAGTTTAAATTCTAGAGCATTTCACAGGCATTTTGGACATCTATAATTATTTGGTGTGTGGACTGTGGGTAATGATGGAGGTGGGAAGATAAGTATCCAGTGATTACAGTGCATTCTCTGACATTAGTAAAACCTGTTATTATTGGACTCGAAAAATTTTAACAGTTTAAGAAATCTGTAAATATTTATATGTTAGTGCATGGAAAAGCTGCATTTCTCAGTAAGATTTCTTTTCTCTTACAATTCAAAAAAAGTTCTGACATCAGATTTATGTGGCTGGCAGAAGGTTAGATGAGAATAAAGATGGATTGTAGAGATAGAATTCCAGACTAATTTTACTCCCTTTGCTTGAGCCCAGGAGTTGGAGTCCAGCCTGGGTAACATAGCTAACATTGTCTTTATAAGAAAAACACATACACGCACAAACACAAAAACAAAAATAATTTTATTTCTCATACTTACTGTATCCAGAGATTGGAAGCAGTTAATAGTTGTAGTTCTAAATTAACATTTATTTGTGTGCCATGGGTCACTTTGAGAATCTGATATAAGCTCTGCAGAAAAATACAGATGTACACAAAATGTGCATACAATTTCATGGAGTCACTGGACTCCACTGAAGCCTTTCTATAAATCTCAGGTTAAGAACTCTTAGGACTTTACATTTAACTATTGGTCACTCTCCTCCCCTTTGATGGAGAACCCTAAAGTTGGAAATAGGTAATGTTTCCATGTGGAAATAATTTTCTCACATAGAAACATTATTTTGTATGTGGTTGTATTTTTAAGCTAGCCCACAAATCTTGTTTAAACTATCATATAGCTTAGGAATGGTACCAATAATGTTTGGCATCCAGTCGCCTTCTTTAGAAGTGGTTTTTATTTCAGGGGCGTATCAGAATCACTGGAGAGGGACATCAGTCCCCTGTCTCTCACCACTCACATAACCCCTTCCTCAAATTCTGATATTGTCCCTTAGGGAGGGCCTGCCACCCACACCCCAGATGAGACTCATGTCTGTAGGGAGCTTCTGTTACTAGTGGGAGCTGAATCCTCTTGTGTGCTGGCAAGGGATAGAAGGTTGTGCATTCTGATGAAGGATGCTGCAGTTCACCTGCCCTCTCCCACGCTTTTGTCTCATCCTGCACATACCATGCACTTGGTGGGAGAAGGACTCTTCTGCACCGAGATGGGCTGGAGTGAAGTTTGGGGTATGGAAATTTGGAGTTGAAGCCTCCGGCAGGAATTTCCCATCTCTGAGGTGGCTTCAAGGGAAGCAGGCTGTTGGATGCAGAGGTGCCCCTGCTGCTGCTGGCCTAGCAGTCTTTGTAGCTTTGGTGATCTGGGAGTGGGTGTATTGGGGGGGGCACATTGGGTTACCCCTTATGTTCTGTAGCTGCTCTGGTTCCAGGTTGGTCATCAAGTCACAGCTGCTGGCAGTGGGCACCAGAGAGAAGCAGATGCAAAATGAGAATGACCCTCATGGGAGAACCGTAGCACTGGCACTAGACAGCTATTTATTCGGGGCCTACTATGTGCTAGGCATGTTGGACTGGGCCTTTCATCTTATGAGTGGTTCATAAATTAGATGATTGAGTAAAGGATGCTGCTTTTGCTAAAGGTGTCAAAATACAAGTTGAGCTGTTGAGGATAGAAGCTGTATTACTCATTCCTGGGGCCTGTCGTGGTGCCTGGCAAGAATATTATCACCGTGTGCAATACACATTACGTGCATTAAATCATTTACTCCTGCCAACAACCCTCCAAGGAGGCTTAATTTAGTGGCTACACATACATAGTCTTTAGAGTCAGACAGCAAGGGTTCAAATCCTGATTTACCTGGAATATGTAATTTTTTTAAATGATAAAGTGACACATTTCAAAGATTTAAGGCTTATTTCTGCTGCAACATACTAAGAATTGGGGAAGATAAGTATTTTAGGCATAGCAGCCAATAGATAGATGCCAGTCTAACTCCTTAGGGTTGTAAGCAAATGAGTTCATTTGTTTCTTGAAGTCTATTATAGGTCAGAATTTAAAATTAGCTCTTATTAAATGAGGAACTACTTTAGGGAGGGAGAAAGCTAGACAAGATAGTCTTGGCTAACTCCCCTGCCAGTTAGCTGCTTACACTCTTGTTCTGTTTTGTTTTAGTATCAGCTCAAAATGGACTTTTCTTATAATTGTAAGAGTTGTGCACTGAAATTTCTGACACAAAACTCAAGTGTGTCAGAACATAGCTTTTTGTTTTTCATTCTTGTATGTCTAGAAGTTACAGCATTAACCTCAAGTGGAGAAAAATGATTAAATATCCCAAAATATTCTAGGGCACCAGGCTGTTAAGGTTTGTGTATTATTTAGTCAATTAGAGAAAATTTAACCTTCTTGTGGTCTTTTCCATGTTTTACCTAAGAGCTTATGAAGAGAATGATGCACTAAGGTAGTCAGCCTCATTTTGTCTCACCAAAAGGAATGTTGAATACTTTTGTTTTGGGTGGCCATTTGGTCATAATCCAATTAGTGGGAGATATAAAGTTAAACATATGAATTTTGGATTAAAAAATCTTGATATTAGCTATTTCTTCTGTATTGATTTTTTTTTTTATATTCTTCACTTGAAATGTTGAATATATTCAGGGAGAAAGAGGAGAGCAATAGGTCCTATGTCTTTCTTGTCCTACCATGTTCCTTTTTAATTAATGAAAAGTGTGTTATTTAAAGACCTTTTAATAAAATGGGATCATGTTATATAAATGTTTAAGGAAAAGGGTGACCATGAGAGATAATTTGATAAAATGAAAGCGTAATTGAGTATTGTACTAACTTAGAGCAAATCATCTTTGAAAGGAAAATGTCTCCTACAAGGTTATCAGTCTGTGACGTGTAAGCCAAACATGGGAGGCAGCAGGAGAGGCAGACAGAAGCTCTGCCCTTGAGTTCAGGCAAATGGGGGTGTATCCAAGGCTTTGCAATTTATTCTTTGTGTCAACTTAACCTTCGTAAGCCCTCACCTGTAAGTAAAGGCAGGGGGGAAGCTGAACTTGACAACTGGATTGTCTGATTCCTTTATAAACAGGAATTGGCATTAAAGTTAGTTCTGCTGTAGTATAAGAGACAATAGTGTATACAGTCAAGGAAAGGTTGAGTGATTTTTGGAGAAATGTGTGGTAGGGGGTCCAAAACATAGAATTTAGGAGCAAATCTTGCACATCAGGTTTTTATAAAAGTGAAAACATAGTTGACATTTTCAGACTTGTAAGAAATACATGGAAGAGTGTGAAGTGGTTTCTTGTAGATAAATAGTAGATCAGGATTAAGAAATTGTGAATGTCTTTTGTCATGAAGAATAATGATTTCTTGGTGATAGATTCCTCAATCAATAAAAAAAATTCCAGAATAACACTATACTTACTTTCAACAGGGCTATATATTGAACTTCTTGTATAACTAGGGCTATATTTGAAATATAGTTTAGGAAGTTCTCTGTTCTATTGTGGCTTGCCATTTTGTTGGTGATATAAAATATATATGCTTGAAACCATTAAACAGTCATGCCGGGCAGCATATGATAAGTGCTAGAATGAGTGGGCAAACATGGGTTTTAAGAGGTCGGAGCTTGGAGATTTGGGGCGGCTCCAGTATTTAGGGTCTCTTAGGGCAGGTACAGAGGAGGGGTAGGGCAGGGAACACAGGGACCCTGGTATGCTGGACTGCTAGATCTTGCTGGAAGGAAATAAAAGTAGGTAGGAAAAGGAAAAGCCAGGTAAGAAACAGATGTGATAGGTGAGCCAGGATGCTGTTGGAAGTTTTTGAGGATAAGAATGACAGACATACTGACATTTTAGGAAGAACCCTGCTTTTCATACACAGACATTAAGGGACTCAATGTAACTATATTGTGAATTCCATGATAAGACTGACTGTCTCTTCATATGATGAGAGCTCAGTAAGTGCTTGTTGAATGAGTACACCGACAGGGAGGTGACTGCTGGCTTAACCTGGGAAACTTTTAGTTCTTCCCTCTGCTTTGTAGCAGATACTTGGATGAGGTCAGAGAAGGCATGCTTGTCAGATCTGCAGATGGGAAGACTACCCTGTATGTAAATACAGCACCATTTCATGTTAGGGACTTGAGCATCTGTGGATTTTTGTATCCTTGGAGAGTCCTGGAACCAATTCCCAATGGACACGAGGCATTATGGTATTAGTTTCCGATGACTTTTGTTACAAATTACACAAACTCGGTGATTTATAACAAAGATGAATTTATTTTCTCACAGTTCTGGAGGCACAAGACTGAAATCATTTTCACTGGGATGAGATCAAGGTGTCAGCAAGGCCATGTTCCCTCCAAGGGGTGCAGGGGGAATCTATTCCTTGCCTCTTCCAGCTTCCAGTGGCTGCTGGAATTCCTTTACTTATGGCCACACCGTTCCAGTCCCTGCCTCTGTGGTCACATTGCCGCCTCCTGTTCTCTGTGTGTCGAATTTCCCTCTGCCTCTCTTTCATAAGAACATGTGTTTGGATTTAAGACCCACTGGCATAATTCAGGATAATCTCCCCATCACCAGATCCTTAATTTAATCATCTGTACAAAGATCCCTTCTCAAATAAGGTAACATTCACAGTTTCCAGGGATTAGGACTTAATATCTTTGGGGACACCATTCAGCCTACATATGACATGTATGAACAATTACAACTGGCTGACATGTGACATGAAACCCTCACCAACGGCTTCATGGAACAGGGCATTCCCTAGCCATCACTGAATTTCCACCAACATTTTGTGGAGATTTAGTTACAACGTATCAGAGGAGGAATAGAAATGATTAGCGCATTGGTAGGAGGGTGAACTCGGTGGTGTCTAAGATACTGTACAAGAGCCAGATTATATAATCAGATGACTCTTACAGATGACATATGTGAAATACAAACTAGCAGGGCTAGACCAGAGATTTATTTTTATCCTTTTAAGCTATATTTAGAAATAATTTTAAACTTTAAAAATCTGTAAAAACAAAAATAGTACAGGGAACGTTTTTGGTCAGATCAAACTCTTGTTAGCATTTTACCCTGTTTGCATTATCATTCCCCCTACATCCTGTGTGTGTGCGCGCATGTGCTTGTGCACGTATACTTTTTCATCTGAACCATTTAAGGGTTAATACCTCAGTATTTATTTCCTAAGAACAGGGATATTCTCTTTTGGAACCACATAGTTAATAACTTCATAAATTTACAATGGTACAGTACTTAAATATCCAGACAGTTTTTTTGGTTCAGCATTTACAGCAACCCCTAACCCTCACTCTGCCCTCAGGGCAGGATCCAATTATTGGATCAAGTATTGCATGTAGTTGTCATGTCTCTTTGACCTGCTAAAATTGGGAACAGTTTTACAGCTTTTTTTTTTTTTGAGACAGAGTCTCGCTCTGTTGCCTGGTATAGAGTGCCGTGGCATCAGCCTAGCTCACAGCAACCTCAGACTCCTGGACTCAAGCAATCCTCCTGCCTTAGCCTCCCGAGTAGCTGGGACTACAGGCATGTGCCACCATGCCTGGCTAATTTTTTCTATATATTTTTAGTTGTCCAGATAATTTCTTTCTATTTTTAGT
>NW_012148530.1:1827270-1830093 GCF_000956105.1 Propithecus coquereli | reverse complement strand
AAAAAAAAAAAAAAACTCTTGAAATTATACCACTAGGTTTCAAGTAAAATTGAAGGAGACCATGGTATTCAACGTAAGGCCGGCTTTTGCTGCTACATATGTCCAGAGTCCTTAACATATGAATGGGAACTTCCCTAAGTCATTTTTAGAAGCCCGAGATTGCATTTCCCTAGATGGGTGAAATTCATTATAATACTGGTCTTGCTCTCAGGTTAACCCACTAGATCTTATTTAATGCATATCCTATTTTACAGATGTGAAGAGCTTAAGTCCTGACACCAAGGAGCCGTACACTAAAGGAGAAAGAGTAGTCCCCTCCCCTCATCCCCAAATAAATTTTAATTTTCAAACTGCCTAACTCCGTTTCATAGAAATCACCTTCTTGTCCCAAGGGGTTCAGTGCATGTATGTGTCCTTCTGAGGCACTCTCTTTTCTAAAATGTTTATGTTTCATCTAGGACTCCCAGAGCAGCTGATTTCAGTAAAGTTCAGGAAGAAAGACTGATGGGAACCTGATTCACCATAGTATAGTCTCTGAATGATAGAGAGCTTCAGCTATCCCGCTGGAAAATAAATCTCTGGTGGAATTTCAAATAGATTCAAGAAGAAAAGTCAGCTGTGCATAGGAAGGCCAGCCTGGAAATAAACTAGTCATGCCTAGAGTCGGGTTAGTTGTAGCATCTTCCCTCATTGTACTTTGGAACCCAGGGTAGGTGGCACAGGGTGGTGGTTAAGAGCACAGGCTGTGCAGGGAAGATAAGTTATCCGCCCAACATAAAGTAGGTAGTATGTGGAAGAGCTGAGATTTAGTCTTTGGTCCTTCTGGCTCTACAGAAGAAGGACCTTCGTTTCTTCTTGAAGAAGAAATGAACACATATAGTTTGCTGGTAAGCCTTGTCCTCTTTATGTGGCCATAAGTTTCTATTTGCATTCTTTTCTAATTGATATACTTTGTAGGAGTTTAGAGATATAGATAAAAGTATACAAAGAAGCCAGTCGGCATTCCTGAAAGTTATTGTTTTAGCTGGAGTAGGGTAATAACTGGGCATTTTCAAAGAAGAAGAAATTACAATTTTATCAGTGGTGCCAGCATATTCTAAATCACGTTGCACAGACCTTCACACCAGAAGTGTATGCATTCTTTGGTAGGTAGATTAAAGCAGAAGAGTTAGTTTGTTATTTAGTACTAGACTCTAAACTGCTTGAGGATAGGGCTATGTCTGTTTTATTAAACAATGCATCCCCAGCAGCTAGCATTTTGTCTGATACACAGCAGTTTTTCTCAGACCATACTAAGGAATTTGTTGCTTAATGAATGAGTGTGAAACCAAATAAAATGTTTTTTTTCCTTACTTGTTTACGATATAGAACTACTATGATGGGGAAGTAAAAGGGTCACTTTGGTAGGAGTGAGATAAGAGTTACTCTGCAGGAAAAATAAATTTATGGTGGCTTCCTTCCTTTAAAGTTGAAAAGACTGTTTCATTTTAGGTATAGAAACTGAGGCCCCAAGTCCAACAGGTCATGCCCAGTGGGGCCAAACTTAGGATTCATTCTTCTGAGCCCTTTCCCTGTTCTGTCCACTGCATAAATCACTTTTCCCATTTGTGGCCAGGTAGTAGGAAGTTTACTCATACTCATAGGTGAGATTAAATTATTTGTCCAAGGTTACTAATTAGCTTTGCCATACCTAACTGCTGTTACTTTCATCAGTTCAGAATTTAGAAGAACATTGGCTAGAACTAGATTCTTCTCACTTAGAAATTCTCTAATACTAAATTAATAAAATTATTAGATTCTCTACAGTCTTATTGTAGATGTAGTCAGGTTTCTTTGAGGGTCTAAAATATTCCTTTCCATAGAATCACATATAAAACCCCATTTCCAGGCTCTAGTCAGGGTTTGCTATGTTGAAAACTGGAGGGAAAATTTAGAAACTAGTTTTAAAAGGGACTGAGAGAGGAAGGCAAGTAGCAGAGCAGATGGAAGCCTGTAATCAGAGAGGTGTGAGAAGGCTGTGGTCTCCAGGGAGGGAATTTGATGATGAAAGTGGTCAGGGTGTCAAATGTAGCAGTGGGTCCTTTGGACTTGCTGAGGAGTTTGGAAAGTAACAGAGTCATTTGATCTTAATATAATACAGACAGTCCCCAGTTTACTGACCACCTGACTTATGACATTCTTTACGTATGGGCTCCCAAGTCTCCTGATAAGGATAGTTTATAATTAAATAATTAAATTAATTATTTGGGAACTAGTTTTTTTTTGGTTTTGTTTTGGTACATGTGGACAAACCACATGGCACAAGTGGCTCTTTGGTACGGCATCTTTGCAGTAGCAGCTAGTCTCATTGTGGTCGCTTACAAACAGCATCACTTCATCTCAACTTTTTTATTCAATTTTGTGAGTCCGTGTTTACTCTTATGACTATTCCTCCAAAGTGAAAGTCCACGGCAAGTTTAGTGAGCATGCAGCAAAGAGAAAATGATTACACTGGAAATGAAAGTAGAAATACTTAATAATTAATTGTTTGGAGAAAGGCCAGACACCATTATTCACTGGGAAAGCATTAGGCTTCGGTCGCTGGACTATTGGAACACTTATAAAGGATAAAGTGAGAATAATGGAATGTGTGAAAGGCAGTGCTCCAATGAAAGCATCAATTATTACGAAGCAGCAGAGTGGATTAATTATTGAAGTGGAAAGGTTATTATTGATTTGGTTAGAAGATCAAAATAAGCATAACATCCTTATTAGGCTAGGAATTAAAAGAAAGAGCACAAGAGTTTCTGTAACTTATTATTACAGTACAGGGGTATTGTTATT
>NW_012148530.1:1773029-1826120 GCF_000956105.1 Propithecus coquereli | reverse complement strand
TGTGACCTTGAACCTTTTAAGCCTTAGTTTTCTCATCTGTGAAAGAGAGATAAGAATAATGTCCTCTTACTACAGTTAGGATAGAAAGTAAATGAATTAGTACATATAAAAGAACACAGTGCTTGTTAACGTAGTCAGAGAGAGAGAAAGAGAACGAGAGAGAGAGAGAGAGAGAGAGAGAGAGAGAGAGAGAGAGAGAGTGTGTGTGTGTGTGTGTGTGTGTGTGTGTGTGTGTGTGTATAAAATAGGCTGTTAAGTATCTTTACATCTATAGACCTTTAAGATCATCTAAGAGCTTTAGATTTGTCCTCTTCCATAACAGTGGCAGTTGTGATCCTGATGTTTGCTTTTTTATGGATTTGAATATAATATTGCCTATATTTTGAAAAGAGGAGACTGCCGTCATGTGCAGCTATGATGGTTTTATCATAATATCACAGTAATGAATGCCAGTTAGATAGTGGACGCTAAATAAGGAATGTGTTTTCCGTGGTCTGGCCAAGAACCACTGTAACACTTTTTTCCTCCCCTTGCATGGATGTGACAGTGTGAGGTGAGATGGTGTGAGTGCAGGGCAGTGGACTGTTTGGATTATTTATGAGCCATGATATCACTGGTTGAGTTTAGCATAGATAAGATAACTCAGGGTAATAGCCCAGCAGAGCCACAGCTACAACAGAGCATTTCAACCTCCTGGCTGAGCAGAGACTCTGGCATTTACGTTTTCTACAATAACACTAGCAGCCTTCCAGTATTTTTTTTTTTAAACAAAAACCAAAAAAACCCTCAAATCTCCAAAAGGTATTGGAGATTCAATAGTACTACCTGTTGAATTCTTGAAGAATAGTGTAAAAATTTCATCTCTTAGATTTAGGTACAGTTATATTAGAAGAACATAGCATAGGTGTTTTTAATGTTCTAAAGTATAAATGTTTCCTGTAGATCTTCTGTCTTAGTTAATGTTTTAATATTGTCCTTTCTTTTACCTCATGATTTGTTATTGTTCCCAAATACTTTAAACATTTAAGTTTAATTTTACATAAATTTAAAAAACGTAAGAAACCACACTTATAGAAACCACTTTGATTTTATTGAGAAGTGTTGATAATAGAACAATTTTAACATTTCTTCCAGGTTGTTAAATAAATTCAAATTTAATTTCTGATTAATACGTTCTTGCCAAATTTTAAAATTCATTTTCCAGAGTTGACAAGATTTTTTTTTTTTTTGAAGAGGAATAGCATTTTTCAAATCAGGTTCCCAAGGACACCAATATTGTGAGATGCCCTCAGAGGAAAAAGGTTTCCTTTACCAAAAGGGTTTGGAAAGTAGCATTTCTGGTTGAAGAGATTTATAGTACACATTACCATATTAAAGGCTGAAAAATTCTGTGGTAAAAAACCATGTTTAATCTATTGTTTCCCAAATTCACTTGCTCTTAGATTCCTTTTATCAAAGAATATCTATTAATATTCCTTTGGGATATCCTGCAGGAGAGTTTTAAAGTGACTGCTTTTAAGCAAATTTAATTAATTTTATGTAATTTGAATTACAGATTTGGATTAGATCTAGTTAATTTGGTGGTTATTGCAGAAATGTTTTCTCACAACCCTTTTTAATGGGTCATTGATTTTCTAATTTATGGACAACTTATCCTTTTGGTTCACTTGAATTGTAACTGAGTTATTTCTTTCATTGCCTAAAATTTGCTTACTATAACTTCCACGCACTTATCTTGGACAGCTGACTAGAATGATATAAGACATGTATGGCAGCTCTTAAATATCTGAAGAAACTATTTTGTCCCCCACCCCCCCACTTTTTTTTAAATTTTTTTTTATTTCAGGGTATTATGAGGGTACAAACATTAAGGTTATACTTTATGTCTTTGCCTCACCCAAGTGAGGGGTAAAGGCACGCCCTTCCCTGCTACAATGCTCCCTGTGTCCTTTAGTTGCGGGTTTACCCCCCCATCCCCCTAATCTCTGGAGCGTGTTACTGCCATGTGATCACCCTAGTGTTGATCAGTTAGTACCAATTTAATGGCGAGTACAAGACTTTTTTTTTTATTTGTCAACCAAATAGTTCCATTTCCTTTATTTTATTGTCATGTGGTAAGATTTTTTTTATCATGATTTTCTTTATCACACATGTTCTCTTTCAGTTTTTATATTTGAAATTATTAAGACTATTAAGTGGAAGACAGGAAAAGAGTTGAAGGAACATTTGCCAGGTATTCAGAGTTATACAGTAAGAACATAGGCAAAAGTTCTTAATAATAGAACTAGAATTAGATCATAATCTACATTACTATCTCAGCTCTATTTGTATTATCTTCTTCCCTTCACCTCCCTACCTTTGTACATAGTGCACTGTTTACCTATTTACTTACCTTTACAGTGTCTTCCCCACCCCCCACATTGTAGGATAATTCCTTTAGTCTTAACCACTTTTTTCTACAAAGAACATGTATTACTTTTCCTATCGGAAAAGAACGAAATAATGCTATTTTGTAAAAACTTAGTCTTTTCCACTCTTAATTTGCCACAGCAAGGAAGGCAATTGTATAATTCATCCCCTTTACAAGAGTTAAGGACTGATAGTGACTAATGTGCTACTCCTCCTAAGGCTATTTGCATTTTAGGCAAGGAGTCTTTGGGCAGGGGGCTGCCGACTATGGCCTGTGGGCCAGATCTAGTCACAGTCTGTATTTTGGTACAGTCTGTGAGCTAAGCATATTTTTTACATTTTTAAATAACTGAAAACAAATCAAAAGAAGAATATTTTGTGATACGTGAAAATTATATGAAATCCAAAATTGAGTATTCATAAATAAAATTATATTACATTCAGCCACACTTATTCATTTATGTATTATTGTATTTTATAGTCCTCAAAACTCAAGATATTTATTATCTGGCCTTTTATTAAAAATAGTTTTCTAACCTCTGTCTTAAGGGAAAGTTTTGTGTATATTCACTTGAATGGTAAAGAAGGAATGGCCTTTTATGTTTCCCCTGAATCATTTATGAAGATGGTTTTCCTTTCCCCTATGTAAAACTAGTTATGGTTCTATGGCTGTAATTTTCTGCCATAGCTACTTTTCTGAATGAACTTGCCTCTTTGATTTACTTAACCAAATGGTATTTGAAAAGGCCAGTTTAGTATATTGCTTTACTACTTAGGCAAAATTTTATTTCTGTGGTAATCCTCTTTGAGTCCAGATGTGGCCATGAATGATAGTCATTGCAAATGCCACCTTAAATAAAAGTTCAGTAAGTGTTGAGGTTGCAGTCTATGCTAATATAAAGCTGAGGAAATGTTTCCTCTGTCACTCACATTAGATTTGTTTCCTAATTGGATCAGTTGGGCAACCTTTTACACATGACTTTTCCATTTGCTTTTTGCTCTCTTAATATATACCTCCTTTTTGGTATAGATTAAAGGTTTTATAGTGGTCTAGATTGACAACTTTTCCATATTTATTAGTGTTACGATCAGTCCTATTGTTCACTGATAATCTTTGGGACAGTTTTTCAATACATATAAATCATTCATCCTTTTAAATGTATTTCATTTGCATGCACTGACCCATATCAGAACAGTCTAACATCCTGTCCTACATTCTGGACAGTGTTATTAATTCTTATTGAATTGTGATGGATATAAACATTTCTTCTGTGCAAACATTGCTCTCAAAAGGAGTACGATTAAAATATTTTTTACTTTTATTTTTATGTTTTTTTTGAGACAGGGTCTCACTCTGTCTCCCAGAGTAGAGTGTGGTGGTGTCATCATAGCTCATTGCAACCTCAGACTCCTGGGCTCATGCAGTCCTCCTGCCTCAGCCTGCCGAATAGCTGGGACCACAGGCGTGCACTACCATGCCCGGATAATTTTTCTATTTTTTGTAGAGACGGGGTCTTTCTCTTGCTCAAGTTGGTCTCAAACTCCTGGCCTAAAGCAATCCTTCTGCCTTGGCATCCCACAGTGCTGGGATTACAGAAGCAAGTCACTGTGCCCAGCCCCAAATATTTTTTAAAAACAGCTTTATTGAGATATAATTTCAATACTGTAAAATGCATGTTTTACACATATAATTGAACAATTTTTAATAACTTTATGGAATTGTGCAGCCATTAACAGAGTTTAATTTTAGAGTCTTTCCATCACCCCCAAAAGAAAACTTGTACCCATTTGCTCCCCCCATCTCTCAGGCTACCACTGATAAACTTTTTGTATCAATAGATTTGTTTTTTCTGGGTATTTCACATAAATAGAATCATGTAATACGTGTTCTTTTGTGTCTGGCTTCTTCCATTTAGCATGTTTTTGAGGTTCATCCATGTTTTAGTATATATCTTCATTCCTTTTTATTGTCAAATAGTATTCCATTCTGTGGATAGATCACATTTTTATTTATCCACTTAGCAGTTGATGGACATTTGGGTTATTTGCACTTTTTGGCTCTTATGAACAATGCTGCTCTAAATGTAAATGTACAAGTCTTTGTGTAGACATATGTTTTCATTTCTTTTGGGTATTTACCTAGGAGTAAAATTTCTGAGTCATATGGTAAATTTAGTTTAACATTTTAAGAAACAGCCAAACTGTTTTCCAAAGTGGTTGCATCATTTCACATTTCCTCTAGCAATGTGCAAGTGTTCCAGTTTCTTTACATTCTTGCTAACACTTGTCATTGTCTGTCTCTGATTCTCCTATCCTAGTAGGTGTGAAGTGCTATCTCATTGTGGTTTTTATTTGTATTTCTCTGATGACCAGTAATGCTGAGCATGTTTTCCTGTACTTATTGGCTATTTGTATACATTCTTCGGTGAAATTTTTGTTTATATCTTTGCTTATTTTAAAATTGGGTTTAAACGCTCTTATTATTCAGTTTTCTTTTGTCACATATGCTTTTGGTGTCATATGTAAGAAATCTTTGCCTGACCCAAGGTCACAAAGATTTACTGCTATGATTTTATCTAACAATTGTATAGTTCTAGCTATTACATCTAAGTCTATGATCCATTTTGTGGAAGAAATTCATATGAATGCTTTTGCATGTGGATATTTAATTTTCCAGCATCATCTGTTGAAAAGACTATCCTTTTCCCCCTGAATTGACTTTGTTCTTTTGTCAAAAACCATTTGTCTGTAAATGTAAGTGTCTGTTTCTGGACTGTCTATTCTGTCCCATTGATATAGATACGTACTTTTATTAAAAAACATTCTCTTTTAAGATTCATCATTAAATCCAGAAATTTGATTTATCTGAATATCTTCCTGCCAGTCATTTACCAGACTAATTTAGATGCGTAAGGAGTGTAGGGATGTAGGGGAAGCTTCGCTTCTGTTCTCTCTGAAGGTTTGCTGAAATGCCAAGAATAGACAGATTAATAGGAGAAAAAGGCATATAAATTTATTTACCTCTGCGTGGACATGGGAGTCCTGCAAATATGAGACCCTAAGAAGGGCCAGATGGTTGAGGATTGTACACCCTCAACCACAGGGGAGAGGGAAGTGGGGGGCTGTGGAAAATTTTCAAGGGGTAGTAAATGATTTTTATGGGACATGAATAAACCCAAAGAACAATGGTCTGGGGCGAAGTTCCTCTCAGCTCTGAGGGAAGTGGCCAGAAGGTGAGGGACAGAACTTCACCATGAGCAAAGGTTGTCTTATTATGCAGATAAAGTCTCTTAGGTAATCTTTCGGAGTTGCCCTCAGAAAAATAGATGAAAATTCCATCTGGGCATGATGAGGACTTTTAATCTTTTCTCTTCTCTGGTAGTTAATCTTTCCTGATTATTTGATAGGATTCCTAGGGAGATGGCCCGGATAGGGGCCTTTGATTAGACACTTGGGAAATATATGACCTGAGTCTTACTGCACATGCAGATCTCTCATGAGCCTCTCTGAAAGCCCATTTGCCTGGGCAGGGGTGGGGGGTGTGAATCACAGCAGCACCCACTTTCATCCCTAGGAGACCTGGAATCCCTCACTGTCTACCTAACACACTGGAATCTGGAAATTTGGCAAAATTATAATGTCTTTTAGAAAGTGATCACTTTGAAAGCTTTAATCCTACAGAAAGTATGTATCTGTTGCAGATATTTTGGAGTTGCAGAGTTTTGCAGTTGCAGAGATTTGGAGTTTAACAAAAGTGTATATAGCATCTGTCAACTTTTTATTAAGTATTTAAAAGAATTAAGTGTTTAAAAGAATAAACTGATATGTTCCCCAGATAGAATTTTCAGTGGTTTTATTTTAGAAAAATATGAATCTTGGTCCTAGGGACCTGGAGTGTTGTCTGCATTTAAGGAAACGCTCTTTGACAGGGAAGAGGTGTGAAGCATCAGAATGGATTGTGGCAGAGGCAGTGGAATCTCATCATCTGGGGGTGTCTTTAAAAATAGTTTTGGCGTTCTTTTCCCTGTGACAGTTGTCTTGATCATAATCCTGGGTTTTTTTCAAAGGTTAATGAAGGGGATGCAACCAGTTGTTGTCAGCTGTTTATTTGTAAGGACTTGAGGAAATGGGCTTATGTTTAAAGAAGAGTGAATTGGTTTGCATATAAAGTATCAGAGAGTATCAGAGTATCATAAAGGCATTAAAACTATAAAATTTGCTTCTGAGCGATCCCTTGGTTTTCCAATCCTTGAAACTTTAAAGTAGCTGAAGCAGCCACTTGTGTCATGCCTACCTGTGGTGGTCTTCTCACCCCCGGCAAATAAAACTCTGAAAGGAACACCAGGAAATGCCCATGATGGTATGACCAGAAGATATCTGCACTCACCAGCTCCACCTTTCCTGGAGCGGATTCCATTACTTGCCTAGCACACACATCTCTCTATGAGGACCTCGCGTCCTCCTGAGCCTGTAGCCTGACTCGTTTATAATCATTCCAGCAAGTGGCTCACTGGTTGAGGATTGACAGAGCCATGTTACACATCATCCAGGAAGCAGATGAAGTTAATTTTTGAGGGCTTAGGTCGTTCCTTGACTTGTGTGTGTGTGTGTGTGTGTGTGTGTGTGTGTGTGTGTGTGCGCTGAGATTGTAGCTTTTTTTTTTCTTTCTATAAACAACTGTGTTGTAAAAGGTCAGTGTTTTCAATAGTGCAAGAAGGAGAGAAAACGGTTCTTATTTTGGACAAGGATCCATTTAATTGTTGAATCACCGAGTAACGGGTCAGGCATTGACAACCTGTAGCTCATTTGACAAAAGCCCTCAAAGAGATGATTCAGCTCAGAAGTATTCAGGGCAGTTGCCACAACCAGCACTTTAATCAGACTTGCAGAGTAGTTGAAATTTTTATTTGCCACTTCCCTATATTCCTTTCCTGGCCTCTTCCCCAATCACCAGCTGCCCAGGGTCCTCAGGCTGCCTTTTACTCTGGAATCACACCATGCCCTGCACTGCAGTGCCTCTCCCCTACAAGTTATTCCGTCTGACTGCCAACTATGACTAAGATTTCTTTGAAACCGATGATAGGTAAATGTAAACAGGAAAGTCGGTCTGATAAAATCACCTTACACTAAGAGGCAAATGACTGAAAGGTTGCTATATCCCAGGAGCTGTCTTTCTTCTCAAAGAACTGAATGGATTTACCTGAATGCATCTCTTATTCATAATAATTAATTTGAACCTGATTTATGAATTTGGTGTAACATTACCAGAGTCATTGAGTGGGGTGTTTATTGAAGAAACACACATTTTTTTTGAACTGGTTGTGAATTTTGGTCATGAATATAACTTAAAACTAAACATTCTTTGAAATAACTTTTACATGATTTTTATTGAAAAATACTCACACTTCTGTTTCCAAACATTTTTAGTAAAAGTTGGAATTTGAAAATATAGTGGAGTCTGTTTAAAATGGTGGTGGTCAAGGGCAGGACTGCGATGCTGTAGTTATGGACTACCTGTGTTAAACACACTGTTAGACCTAGTTATATTTTTAAGATGTGCCATATATGATCTGTGTAGTACTTAGCTCTTATTATAGCATTCTACTTAATTGTCATTATTTGTCTCATTATATTACTGTGGTCACAGATTTTCATTTATATCAAAATTTTGTTTCGTTGAGTAGCTTATTAATTACCCATTAGATAAGTGATTATGACCCCTGCTTTCCCAGCCTTTTTTTTTTGTGTGTGTGTAGTGCTCAAATTGTGAGAAATTGGGAGGAATAGGAAAGGGATAAGCTTAACAATGCCACTGATTTTTTCCTCTGCTTTTCCTTACGCTATTATTAAAAACTGGTCTTGATCCAGTAGCACTTATCATGATTTTTTTGACATGATAGATGGTTTAAAGAAAGATTTACATAAGAAATGAAGTAGGAGGATATTTGAAAAACTTTTAAAAGGTAATATTCATATTCTCCTGCCAAACATTGCTTGGTTTTACCCTTAGTGACAGACTACTAGACAGAAACATCCTTGGTCTTACCTAAAATACCTCCCCCTCTTTTTAAAAGACTGCACAGTAATATTGATTAGCCATTCTTCTCTTTCTCATAAATGGAGTGGATAATGCTAATGTCTTTACAAACCAGTGCTCATTTGTTTGCCTTTTTTTGTATGGGGGTTGTTTAGAACTGTGGTCCTCAACCCCTGGGCTGTAGACTGGACTGGTACCAGTCTGTGGCCTGTTAGGAAGGGGGCTACACAGCAGGAGGTTAACAGTGGGGGTGGGGGCAAGGGCAGGAGGTGAGCCAGCGAAGCTGCATCTGTATTTACAGCTGCTCGGCATCACTTGCATCACTGCATAAGCTCCGCCTCTTGTCAGATCAGCAGCGGCATTACATTCTCATAGGAGCGTGAACCCTACTATAAACTGTGCATGCCAGGGATCTAGGATGCACGCTCCTTATGAGAATCTGATGCCTGATGATCTGAGGTGGAGCTGAGGCGGTGATGCTAGCACTGGGGAGCGGCTGCAAATACAGACTATCTTTTAGCAGAGAGGTTTGACTGCACAATAAATGAAATGCGCCTGAATCATCCCCAAACCATCTCTCCCTCCCCCAGTCTGTGGAAAAATTGTCTTCCATGAAACCAGTCCCTGGTGCCAAAAGTCTATACTCTAGAATACAACTTTTTAATAAAACTAACTTTAAGAAACTGGACAGATACCAGAAAGGTATTACTATGCAGAGTATATTGATTTCTGAATTTATTTCTCCCTTTTAGTTTCAATATAATTGTTCTGCACCAAGATCTGTACAACTATGCAAGAAATGAAAGACCTGCAGGATGAGGGGAAAACGTGAGAAAAAATAGATTTCTATCTGTTTTCCTGTTGATAAAAGGGAAGAGCTGGAAGGAAAGGTAGAAGACTCAAGCCCAAACCAAAGCAGCCCAACCAACCCAAACCCAAAACAAGCTGTTACAGAAGAGTTACACACTTTAAAAAAATTTTTAAATTGAAGTAGCCTTTTAGAAAGGTTGCTAAAACTATAGTGAAAATGTATAAAAGAGAATATAAAAAAATACCTAGATGAAGCAGTGACTAAAATACCCCAAATCTTAGGTGTTTATCAGAAATATAAATGCTTTTATTTTATTTAACTACCTATCATTCCACCTTGTGGTAAGAGACTAGAAAAGACATTTTTGGTTTTGCTTTTGAATTGATTATAAATTATCAACTTGAAAGCTTGAAAGAGAAACATTCTTTGTCAAAGAACTAATTTTACGAAGTAGACAGATTATTTGTACTGCCTAGTGCCAACATGGATTTGTTTAAAACTCTTCATTATTTTATCCATTAGTACCTTAAGATGTATGTCAGACACCTTTATTTTATAGTTTACAAAAAAAGGTGAATTACATGACCTTAATGCTGACTTAACATAGTACCTAAAGAGAGCATGACCATTTTTTTATTATACCACATAAGGATATGTCCCCATTATACTTAACTGCACCAATTTAAAGTTTATGGTAATTTGGGTAGAATCTGAATTCTAGTTTTATTCTTTCACAATTCTTAAAGAAGTAGTACTGAAATAAATTTGTAATAAAACTGATCAGATAAGGCAGCTACCTAAGAGAATACATTGTTTTTAAGCATTTCTGTGTATTTTAAAAGCATCAGTTTTCTTATCAATAATGGATATAATATATTGATACATATGTTACTTTTTTCAAGTAGGCCATCTAAGGAGCTCTCCCAGGAGAAGCTGACAGCTTATTTTTCATGAACATATTTGTTTTAACTGAAAAATTGCATTGAAAAATATCTTAATTCACAGCTTTCACTACAGCAGACTGTTCCCCTTCTCTTTACCCAGTTAGTGCAAGGCAGTGAGGCGCTCTCATTTGGGACAAGCCTTCTTTCATTATTTATGTTCCTAAAGATAGCTAATTGTTTCCCAGAATACTGTATCCTTTAGAAGTAGAACTTCTTTAAGAGAGGACTGTGAATCCTTTATGTGGCTGATGTTTTGCTCTCGGCTGCTATACTCGGATGTATGCATTTTTCTCTGGGTTCATTGATTTAATGTCTGTTATAGTTTGCTTTTTCTTGAGGGACCTTTCCTTCATTATTGTGCACACATTGGGCCCTTAGCCTTACCTGTGATTTGTGTTTAATATAATAGTTTACAAGGATGCTTTTATATTGATCAGCAATATTATGTCCACATTCTGTTTAAAAATCTGTAATGGTTTTTCTCCGCCTAGGAAAAGTCCAAGCTTCTTAACCTGGCACATAAAGCCACCGTATCTCCTCGCCTACCTTTCTGACCTTTTCTTCCACATCATACTTCATTGACTTCGTGACTGCTTTCCTTCCTTGGAGTTTACCATACAGTTTTGAATGTCCTTGCTTTTTCCTTTGTTCTTGCTCTTCCCTTCACCTGGAACATTCCCATCTTCTTTGCTGGAAGGACCCCAAACTGGATTAAAGCTCTTCATAGCTTCCTGAGCATGCTCTGAGTGTATTCACTTTATATTGAAATTTCCTCCCTAAATTTCTATCATTTCAGATTGTAGGCTTCGAGAGGTGGTACTCATCATCTTTGTGTCCTTAGTAGTTAAAGGCTACCCTGTTATATGATGTATGCTCAATAAATATTCAGTGGCCTGAATTGAACTGCAGCCAAATGGTAGCAATATATTTAAATATGAGAAGTAAAATTTTTGTGGAATTTGTATAGACTAATATTAACCACTACAGTGTCAGATTTGTGAAAAAGAATGTTTAAACATGAAGTAAGCAGCTATATGATGATCTTCTTTTCTTCAAAGTTGAATTTGATTTAGCCTACATAAAACCAAACAATTATAGGTTAACAAAACAAAATTATTGATGTAGCATTTTTGATCAGTTAAGCCATTTGGATAATACACACCTGGCATAGTCTACTCTATTCTCTCTCTAAAATAAATGTGAAATATTGTCTATGTCATCATGAGTACCTTGTTTAGAATTTTGTTGCTCATAGAATGTTTTCTAGTCTATTTATTTTTCTTCATTAGCATATTCTCTTAAGCAAAAGATTAGCGCCTCCTAGGGGTAAAATGAAGGTGCAATGCTGTACACATATCTTTAAAAAGCACTGCAAAATTCTGCGAGAATCGTGTGAAATACAGAAAATGCTGTTTCACCCTTGTTATATAATTCAAGTTATATAATTTAATCCCAGTGTATCTCATAGCGCTTTTACTTTGCTTGTCACTTCCTCTAGCACTATTTATTCAGACAGTTTTTTGTTCCACAGGGAGAAAATATCCAAGAAAAGAAAAGAAGGAATGTTTTATTAAAAATTGAAAATGGGAGGTTAAGACTATTGACAGTTAGTGCAGTCGTTTGGGAAGGATGGTGACCAGGCCAAATGGCTATGACTCAGACTTGGAATAAAATAAAAGCTTTTTTATGTAGGCTTAGCTATTTACTTTCCCTTCTTTTCTTTCCCTTGAATTGCTCACTTGATCAGATACTATTCTAGAATCCCATTTTTTCCCCTCAGTTCATTCACTACCACCTCTCCCCCATAACGTTGATTTTAAATTTTTGAATAACATTCTCTTTTATTCTGTTCGTGCTGAGGAGACTGAGCCAATATTATAAAGCACTAGTGCAGGATCAGGTATCTTGTAAAAACTGATGGTGTGTATATTTTTGTTTATTGTTGTTAATGGTGACATTTGCTTTTCAAAGAATGATAGAGATGATAATGTATTTGTAGAACATTTGCCATATACATTATTTCTGTGGACCCTGAGACAGGAAAAGCAGGCAGTATTATGTGATAGTCAATGCCTAAGGATTTTTTCAGGCATTATAGGAGTTAAATTAGTCTACTGAATTTTATTCTAAAGTTCTTAAGATATTTAGCCACAAGTCTCAACAGTAGCTTTTCATTTTACATATTGTCTAAGTTGATAGGTCATTGATTTTTTTTTTAAATGATAATTTTGTTTTCAGATCATAGAATTTTTATTCTCTAGATTGGATTAGAAGGCTTCTCTTTTCAAACTTTTATTTTGCGGATATGAAAACTGAGGCCTAGAGAGTTTAGGTGGTTGGTTCAAGTTCATGAGGCTGGGGCAGAAGCAGGACTGAAATGCAGGTCTCCTAATTCTTTTCCCCTTATCACAGATTTTTTTTTTCCTAATTTGGTTTTGCGTGGCATAATATTATTTTTCTCCTCTAAACATGCCTAATTTAATTTTTTCTTTATTGTCACATAAATATGATGGTGACAGCTGGTTTTGGAAAATTTCCCTGACGTAGAGGATTTGGTTCAATCTGGCAAGACAAGTTGTGAAATCGCCTTCCTATGAAATAAGTGTTCAGAATCACACCCCATCTTTAACTGTTCTGCAGTGAGAAAGACATAGGAAGTGGAGTATGGAGTGAAATGTGAGTTTGGCAGGGTGAGGGCATAGTGGACCAGAGAGCATAGAGTTCCCAGCACTGTGTGTTAGTCACTGTCCTGGGAGGCCCCATTCTGATCATGTGCTTGGATTCCACTGCCCTTCTGTGTGCTGAGGATGTCAGACCCGCACAATAAAGTCATTTATTTTGAGAGATTAAGCAGCAGGCTGAGGATCACGAGCTGTATAATATTGTTTATATAAACATGAGGTCTTAGTGTTCTTGTTCAGGCTCTTTTAGAGTTAGGCTGCTTTCTGGTTACACTGGAAATACACTAAGAAGCACCTATAGATTTAGATGCATTAATGTGTGTGACATTCACAAGCTGAGCTTTTCTGCCTTGTTTTTAAGTCAATCTTTGCCTTATGAATTCAAGCTTGTGCCTTGGGGATGGGATTGGGTAAATTCTTATAGTGTTCTAATAGGTGAGTAGAAAATTATAGTGTTAGTACTCATTTCACTAAGTGCTTATCTGCATGTGTATTATGTCATACATGTAAGTACATATGTTCCTGAAAAGATCCATGAAAATTGGTTTATCTCTGAAATATAATTGAGAACTTGAGAGGATTGTCATTTCATCCTATCCCAAGGTAAATACTCTAATGGAATGGGTAATTCCTTTGTAGCCTATTTGGATATTTGTACATTTTCTAATCAAGGATTGCCTAAAATGTGTTATAATTTTTTTTTAAAAGAAATGAAATATTTTTGAACTTTTTCCTACTGTGGTAAAATCTTGTGACACCAGAAATTCAATTGATAATCCTTGGGAATGAGGAAATCAAAGTATCAGTTTGTGAAGCTGGAGATTTGGTTTAAAGTATAATAATTTGACTTCCTTTCAGTTTTGCTGGCCATTTTATAGGTACTATTGACGTTAACAGTTACTTTGTGGTAGAGCTATTGAGCCTAAGTTTAATACTTATGTGTGGCTAATGATGCCTAGATCAACAATTGAATATTAGAAGTTTTTGTAGTTGACTTAGGAAAAAAGTCCCAGAACACTGGATGTAGAAGTTGACTGTAGAAGTCATAAAGTTTAATGACGTTTAAACTGCTTTTTGGGAATTAGAGACTTACCATGTAAGATTTCCTTCTAGTTTATTTACATTAGGCCTTTTCTTGATTGTTGTTGTATAGTCAGATAGTTTTGATCATCCTTTAAATTTTTTTATTACTTTATGCTCTATATTCACTCGACATTTTAGAAGTACAAAGAAGTTTGATTCATACATATAAGACCTTCAGAGTTTAATCCAAAGACTGGCAAGCATATAGGGATTGTGCTGTGGGTTAAGTATGTGGGATTCTGTTTCCTGCCTCTTTCTGGACCACTTCTTTAGCTCCTTTCATTGAAGCAGCCCAGAATCCTACAAGGTGAGAAAATGGAAATGGGTTAGCCCACTGTGGAGCAGCCATCTTAATAGCCTGCTTTGACATTTGTCTGTCAAGCACAAACTTTGGAGTGGGCCAACTAGTTACAGGAGCTATCCCTACTTGGCAGACTGAACAAAGTTTTTAAGAAATCATTGGTGGTTTGAGTCCTAAAATCACAGGCTTAAAGCAGGCCTTTGGGATGGGGGAAGCTATTACAGGTTGAGTGTTAATTTTGTGCTAGTGTTATTTAGTTTTGAAAACCCTCCACCACAAGAAGATTTATGTTGTGCAGAGGAGGGTTTGGACAGAGGCCTTCTAACCTGACATATATTAAAACTTTTTTTTTGGAAAATAATTGTAGGCTCACAGGAAATGGCAAAAAATAGTACATAGAGTCTCAAGTATCCCTTTACCCAGCTTACATCTATGGATTTTTAAAATGTGGAGTGTGCCTCTGTGCATACTTGATCCTGGTGGGCTAAAGAGTAGGTAGACCATCTAGGGGGTAAAAACCTTAACCTCTTGTTAGAGTATCTCTGGTTGCTATAGCAGTAATGATGAATAAAATCAGGACATGGCTTGTATTTAAAAAATCGTAACCCCATATAGTACTATAAACTTCTAGTGTGTTAAAATTGTAATAGTTCTAATTGTCTTTTTGAATTATTACTCTGAAATTCACTGTTTTAGTTTTTAAGTTTAAATTTATTTTTTAAGTAATACGAGAGTAAAACATAAAAAAAGAGCTGCGTGTCTGAATACCATTTGAGGCATGTTTTCTACTTTGCCCCCTTTTGTGTTTAAGAATGTTAAGGATGATTCTGAGTTCTACAACCAAAAGTTTTGCTTTTCTTTACGTAGGTTCGAAAACATGTGAATGATCTCTATGAAGACTTAAGGGATGGACACAATTTAATTTCTCTTTTAGAGGTTCTTTCGGGAGATACCTTGGTAAGTTTTAAATTTCTTAATTTATTTTGAAGAACACACAATCTTTTCTGCATATGACCAGTGTGTTTTCAACACAGATTGTTCAGATTTTTGCAACATTCATCTTTTGTGCTGTGAATTCTGCCTGAGAAAAAGTTCTGGTTAGATTCCTAAACATTTCAGATTTCAAATGATATGAATTTGAGAGATTGAAGCACTTTGATTACTTCACTTAAATAATCAGTTCTATAATTAAAATACTATTTTTGTTCTTGCTTCTTTTTTATCTTTGGTGGTTTTTTTTTTGTTGTTTTTTTTTTTTTTTGCTTAGCAGAAGTTGGATGCATAATTTAACCAACCACATATTAAAAGACTCACAAATAGCAAGGAAATAAATGTCGCTTTCTGAAAAATGGTCTAACCCATTCCTCAGGTGTCATTTCCTTTTTTTGTGAACATTACCTCCCCTTCTCGGTTACCTGTGCTCCTTCATTATGTTCTGTTCATGCTCTTCTTTTCATTTCTGGTCTGTCTTGTGTCTTTGCTGTCCTATCTTCTGTCTGTTATATTCATTAGCCAAGGGAGCGAGATTTTTTGAAGACCTTACGATTGGTGAGTGCAACAGAAGCATGCGAATATGAACAGCATGAGGATGTGGAGGATGAGGATAAGGGGGTAGGTGTCGCCCCCGTAACTCGACTAACCTAGCCGTTCCAGTGTGGTGAGCGCTAACCTGACAAGAGAAGTAACTCCCAGGTTCAGGCTCCTTTTGAGAAAAGTACAGAAAGGACCAAAACCCACAGTGAGGCAGATATGTGTGTACTAAAAAATTGGACAAAGGAAATAATTTTCTCTTTAAATTTATCTTCAGAGAGCAAAAACAATTGAATCATTTATACATTACTGTGCACTGCATGGTAATTAAACATACTTTCGTAAATTTTATGGATGGCATTTTAGCTAAATGATTTATATATGTTGTATGTAAACAGGGAAAATCTTACAACTATTCTGCTAATTTTTGTGTGAATTTGTTCCACTTCTGGAATTGATATTTTAAACATGACAACTATTTATTGCCCCCTTTTTTTTTTTGAAGGACTTATGGAAATTTTATTTAATATTTAAGTTTCTGCTTTAAATCATACCTATTGGCAATAAGTATTTGATGGACGTTTTTTTTTTTCCCCTATTTGATACGTCTCATGGTATTTAGAAGGGAGAAAGATTTAAAATCTAGTGTCCTGATAAAACTCACAGAGCTATTTAATCTCCGTGACACTTAGTTGACTGCAGCCCACCTTTGCAAGGCAGATGTCCTTATTTTGTCTTCTATATGCCTAGTGTCCCCGATTTCATTGAAAATTGTGCTTTTGTTGGATCCGGTGGGTGAATTTATCAACATGGTTTCTATTTGTTATAGAAAACTTACTTTCCCTCCTGTGGTGTGCTGTCTGTTTTATTATGGCGCTTGGGCTTCAGCAACCTATTCATATTTAAGAAGCTAAGCTGTCCATTTTCTTTTTTCTTTTTTCCCTTTGGAAGATGTTATGAGATAAATTTCAACTCCATTCCTTGTATTTTTGTTAAACATTTCTCAGCCCTGTTTCCTTTTGTTTTCCTTCTGCTAACTTAGGACGACGTTTCTTAAGGGAAACGGCGTTAAGGAAAGTGATTCTAATTTGTCACTTTTCCTGTCACTGAGGATGCCCATCCCTAAGTAGTGTAAAACTAGTAGAGAGTCCTTTCTGATTATTGTAGAGTCCAATTTTGTGAATTAAGAGGAACATATACTAAATGGTTTTAATTGCGTTTCTCTCTTCCTATATCATGGCTAAGTAAATCTTCTCTTTCTCCTTCTTGGTGATTTTTATACTAACTGCATGCTACTTTACCTCATTTTCATTAACATGCCATATATAATTATAAAAAACCTTCTTGCTAATAGTTAGTGTTTATTAAGAATGGGGAATGATATTTAATTATTTTTGTGCCTCCATAGCTAAACAACTGTAGGCCAGAATTGTTCTATTAGCACATACAAAAAATCTGTATGTTCTATGACATTTTCTTTTTGCTTTTGTTTAAATAAAACATTTAGAATAAAGTATTAATATATATTTAAATAAAAACATGTTTGGAAAAAATCCCTAGTAATTTAAATTCAATCCCAGGTAACTCAAAGAAATTAAAAACTTTTTAAAGAATTTTATGGTCTTACCTACATAGTAAATACTGTTTTGATATATTAATATGATCAGAAAGTATATTTAAATTAGCATGGTCAGTGCTATCAGAAACTATCATATTTTTTATACCTGCATTTTTCTGTTCTTAGCCCAGAGAGAAAGGTCGGATGCGTTTTCACAGACTACAGAATGTACAAATTGCACTTGACTATTTGAAAAGACGCCAGGTATGATGTTTTTGAAAGACTGCAATCCTATAAACATATGTGATTAAGTATATCTACATAGAAACATGTCAGGAATGACAAAGTTAAATTTGGCTGTGAATTATAATCATTAAGATTGTGTTTTGGTGAGGCAAATATTTAAAAATGTTTTTAAACATTTGCTTCCAAGAAAAGGAAGTTAATAGTAGGTGTAAGCCCAGAGGAATTATAAGTGGCTACATTTCCATCTGTAACTCTGTATGAGAGCTACTGATTTTCCTTCTGTTTGAGTTGGAATGCATTCGCCTAGGAATTTAGTGACATTTTAGTAGCAACAGAATGTTAAGAATGCCCATGAACGGTTCTTAGTTGTGGGGAAGCAATGCTTTATTTTTTATACTTAGTATATAAAATACTTTATTTTTATAAAAATATTTTATATAATATTTTTAACTTAGTGTAAGCATTTTTAGTACTTAGTAGTGATAAAACAGTATTTTATTTTTTATAACTAGATAATTATTGGATAACTTATGTGTGTTTTATTTTTTAGTAAAAAATAAAACATTTTTGACAATAGTCCCCAGTTAGCTTGAAGTTTCAGGAGAAATCATGGAAAAGAATTAGCACTATATTGGATATGATCTTGATCTGGTGGCATTGTGTATTATGGCGGCATAAGTCAAAATATTAGTAATTTTTCAATTAGTAGAAAAAAGAAGGGAAAGAAATGCAGAAGAGTTGAACATTATCGAAAACAGTGAGAAAGCAAAGGTGGCAACAGTTTTGCTTTTTAATGGAGTATGAAAAAAGAAAGAAAGGAAAGGAGAGAAGGAAACACTAGCTTTTATTATCCCTTCATTTACTTTATTATAAATATTAAAATGCTTTTAGTTATTAAATACTAGTAAATTCTCAGTGATTAAATATTTTAAATATTATTGGCATTTGCCTCATTATTCTTCTTTCTAGTGAAAGTTTCCAGAAGGATTAATGATTAATTATGCCTCCTTGTCCGAAATGGTTTTTGTCAGTGTTTTGTCCAGGAAGTAAAATGTTAAATATGGTATATAATTCTCAGTAAATTCATGATATTAAACTCTTTTGTCCAGGACATAAATGTTAGAGATCATCATTACATTTATTTACCTGAATGCACAGTTTGACAGTTGATCAGCTTTAAGTCTGAGTATTATATTTTTAAAAAATGTTTGAACAGCTTTTCAAATGCCCAGTGACTTATTTATTTATGGTAAATTGATGGAAAAATAATGCTAGTTTTTTTTTAAAAAAAAACTTTGTGATGGATCTCTGAGAAAATCTTTAAAATTATTTTATGGTTCAGACAGTTTCCTACTTAATATAAGAGTAAAATAAATCTTATTTTTAAAAGACAAAATTATTTCTAATTTTATAATAAGACGTCAAATATTTAGGACTTCTCACTTGAGTTGTTTTTGTTTTTACAAGTGAATGCTTTTAGTACTTACTCTAGAAGAAAAAACTACAATAATACCTGTTTTTCCTTTGTGGCTATCCTGCAATTCATAATTTAAAATGACTGAAGATAAGGGTAAAACAATATTTGGGGGATTACTAATATTTACGTCATTTCATTTTTTTCTTTGTTTGATTTAGAATTGCCTTTGTGTAGGTAAAGATAACTCATATGCTGATTTGATAAACTGTTTTATCTCTTCTTGACATATAAAACAGGTGAAATTAGTGAACATTAGAAATGATGACATAACAGATGGAAATCCCAAATTGACCTTGGGATTAATATGGACAATAATTTTGCACTTTCAGGTAAGCCCAATATTTCTTAATTATCACTTGTTTTGGCCTCTCATTGCTAGTTTTCAGGTGGTTCATATGAAGGGCAAGTTATGCATTCGTGTCTTATGGGAAAAAAAAATTTCCGACTTCTTTTCTTAAACAATATATTTGAATTGTTCTTTCAAGTAACATGCTGCTTGTAAATCCCTCCTTTCTTGTTCTTGCTGAATTTAAGTGAGTTTTAAGGACAGTGTTTGTAATCTCAGAATTGGAAGACAGAGATTTCTTTTTATTGAATGCAGACACATTTCTTTTGCTTATCGGACAGTATTACCTGTTACAGATATGTAAAGATTTTATGACTCAATCTTTATTTAGAATAGTTTTTATTGATACAGTTTCTCAACTATGTCAACTGTTTTCTCCTTCGATAGACACTAGATGGCAGTATAATTATCATAAAGAGATCTGAATTAGAAGAAAAGTATCCATGTTTTGTGTAGAGCTGTGCTTTCTCACTCTAGATTTGAGGAAAGTACAAATTTATTGACTACGAATTATTATCTAATAAACCTGTGTGGATAGAGGACTGACATTGATTTAGTTTTTGTGAAATGATACATTTAAAAAAATCATCCTCATTTGATTTAAGGTGACTCCTAACTTTGGAACTTGCTTTAGTTTATTAATTGCTGATCTGCTTAAGAAATGTCCTGTGCAGCACAGAACCTGACCTGGAGTAGGCATGGAGTAGGCACCCAGCTCCTACTGAATGATTACTGTGCACTTGGCCCTTGAAGCAGGAGATAGCTTGCCAGAAAGCTATCTTTCAGAAAGGAGCTGGGATTTGAACCAAATCTTATGAGGAATAAGACTTTGTGTGTTCTAAATTTGAGTGAAATATAAGTTTTGTAGGGGAAAGTGGAAAATAATGTACCTGGGACTCATTTGGGACCAGGATAGATCTGACAGGTACAGGGAACTACAGGAAGTAGAGTGTAGGTAGGTTCTAGGGCCTGAAGAGGCAGCTGAACAGTTTCAGCAGTAGGAAAGTGGAGGAGAGACAGGCAAGCAGAGGAAAGGTGTTAGCTAGCCAGACTGCAGGGCAGCTAATATAGGTGAATGTCCACTCAGCTGGGCTGTTGATGTCAGGGAGAGCCAGTAACTGGAAGCCAGGACCCCAAAGGACTGAGGGTCCCTATTACTGGAGAAATCCATCCTTAGGGGATCAAGGATACTGAACACTAAACCAAGGCAAGGATTTGTGCATGGAGCATAGAGCCAGACCTTGTTATCAGAATTGGGTAAAGTCTAAGTAGAACCGGCCAAAAATCTGATATCCTTTTTTCAAGGATCCTTTAATTATCCTAAGTGGATTAGGTCCCAGAGCTTTTAGTAGGGTTGAAACTGCAGGAACCCCCAATGGGAAAATCAGAGGCCCATCAGAGCAGGGCACCAATCACTTCATCAGCACAGGGCTGGTGGGGCAGTCTATGTCTGAATTTGGAATGTCAGACTAAGGACCACTGTGGGGCAGTGGAAAGCACCCAGGCTTTGGAGAGAGACAGAACTAAGTTTTAGTCTTGGCTCTTTTATTTATTACTGTGATGGCATTGGGTAAGTCACTTTACCACTCTGAGCTTGAAAAATTGTGTTTTAGGAAACAGAATCTATCAATCTAGTAAAATAGTAGAAATGAGCAGAGTGCAGAGTCAGAGAGATAAGCTAAGAAGCTGAGGTGGTGATCTCAGAGTGGAGTGATAAAGGGCAGGACTCAGTTGGGGATGAAAAAATCAAATACAAGAGTTGACATTTTGAAGGAAGAAAGAAAGGGACTTAGAGGTAGGGCATAGAGGATGAAGGAGTTGTATTAGTTATAGATAACCAAACTTTTTAGCCTGGGAGATCAAAAAAACAGTAGACCCTTGGAAGACATGGGGATGGTGGTAAGGGGGAAACTCATGGCTGGATGGGTTTGATGTGATGGTGGGATACCCTGCACATCTGTCTGCTGAGCAGCTGGAGACAGTCAGAGGTACAGATAATAGAGTTGGGCGTCAGCACTATACAGGTGGTCACTGATTCTATCAGAAAGAAGGGATCTTCAGAGGATCCAGAAGAGCACAAGTGGAGAAGAGCCAAGAGCTAAGGATAGAAATTTGGGGAAGGCCTATGATGATGGGTACAGGAGGAGATTTTGTTGAGAAAATAGAAAAAGAACGTTTGGAAAGATGGATGACATAGCAGGAGAATGCATTGACGAAACCAAGGGAAGAGAATTTCAAGTAGAAAGGAATGGTGAGCAGCATGAAATGCCACTAGAGATCATGAGAAATTTAAGACAGAGTGCAGGTTAATGTTCTGTCTAGAAGGAAGACCTTGGAGACCCAAGCTACTGGGAGCAGAGACTAGAAAATAGACTGAAATGTGCGACCTAGAAAATAAAAGACTGAAATGTGTAAGTGTAGAGAGTCAGGAATTAGAAGCAATGTATTTAGAAATGTATTTCCTATATTTGAGGAATTTTTTTTTTTTTTTAAGAGGTGGGGTCTTGCTCTGTCTTGCTCTGTCACCCAGGCTGGAGTGTAGTAGCTCACTACAGCCTTAAACTCCTGGCTCAGGCCATCCTCTTGCCTCAGTGTCTGGAGTAGCTGGGACTACAGGTGTGTGCCACCACACCTGGCTAATTGTTTTATCTTTTGTAGTGATGAGGTCTCACTGTGTTGCCCAGGCTGGTCTCGAACTCCTGGCCTCAAACGATCCTCCCGCCTCAGCCTCCCGAAGTGCTGGGATTATAGGTGTGAGCTACCATACCGGGCTTTGTTAGAAGAAATTAAGGCAAAAGTTTATTCGAAAAAGAATCTTGTAGTATGAAAGCCCTTTGGGGTTCAGCTGTCTTTGGAGGAGAGAGGAGAACTAACTAGTCACAGAAGTACCAAAAGAAGTTTTTCTTCCAGTATGATCCTGTGGCATAATGTTATAGAATCCATTGTATTTTCAGAGTTGAGTTACAAGATGCTATGATTGCTAAATTATCACCAAAGTTAAAACTAGACTGAGATCTCTTTAAAATGGAACACATCTATGTTTTGGTAAAATGGAAATGTTTCTTTTTATTTAAATGCAATAACTTTTCTTAGTACTATGATATTTTAATATTAGAACTATTTTCTGATTACTCCAAGATAGAAGGATATTTATAACAGAGGATATCATTCTCACATAGTGTCTGAAGTTTTTTTCCCTATATTTTACATAAATAATGAAGACAATTGAGAAGACCAATTTATTTTATTTAAAAATATTTGTTATAAGCATTATAAATTGAATCTGTTTTCAGTTAGGCCTTCTGAAAGTAGGCATTCCCATGACAGTAATCCTGTATCATTAGTTCCATCATATACTAGATCCAGAGATACTAAGGTAATAAATATGTTTTCTATTTACTGGAGGAATTTACATGAAATTAGCTATAATCTAGGGCAATGAATATTGGTGATATAAATAAAAATAGAAATGTACGGGGAGGGAGGCTTGTGTAGGATTGGGAAGGCATTAGAGAATAAGGGAGATTTTTACAGATACTAGAGATAGGCTTGGGGCAAGATGAGAGCCAGCTACCAGGCAGAGACTGAAGTTGAGCCGTTTCTGGGACAGGGAGCAGTGCGTATGGCCTGAAATTGGATAGCTGCTTAGCGTGGCAGGGCTAGAGGGAAGAGGGTGGAATGCAAATCACTGGTTGCCCCTCCATCATGTCAGCACAAATATTAGCCGTTATACTTTTAAGTTCTCTTGAATACTGTTCCATTGCCTTTGAAGACATTGAAAATCAAATTTCCCAGTACAAAGGAATGATAAATGTGTGAGATGATGGATATGCTAATTATCCTGATCTGATCACTGTACATCATATATATCAAAATATTACTGGTACCACATGAATACGTACAATTAGTATTTGTCAATTAAAAAAAAGCAAATAGAAGACCTTATTTTTTACCATCTTGTTTTCTAGGATATTCAGTTTTTGCCACTGGAGAATATTTAATTTTCTTTTTGAATGATTAAGATAAACCTTACAATGCAGGGTCTGTCGCTGACAAACATCTGCAACATCATTCTAACTTGACTATTTTTACCTAGCAAAATATGATGAGTTTCATCTTTTGATCAGTACAAAGACTACCTGGAGAAAGACAATTATTAATTTTTTTTAGTAGTCAAATGATTTCTGCTTATGTATAAGTCCATTTAATACCATACTAATTTCCTTTTTATCATATGTATGACTCAGTGTTAGAAAAATGCACACCTTAGATAATCAGGTTTCATGCTGACTTATTATTTTTCCATAGGGCCCTAGTATAACTGCATAATATTTAACTAGGGTACAATTATAAAAGTTACATATAAAGTTTAACTACCTTAATTCATGTATAAGAATGCACGGGTATTTCCTTTGGCTAAGTGTTTCATCATACAATTTATCTATTTGCTCATATGAAAGTCCTCATGATTGGATAATGGCAATGACTTGGAAATTTATGTAATTTAAAAAATATTACAAACTATTTTAAAAGGTTAATTTTAGAAACAATTTTCTTAGATTGAGGATCGAACATTTATTATCTCTCCATTGGCTAGTTATTGAATCATACTGTTATTTTTTAAGAGTCTTAATGTAATGTACAGAGATTTTTGAGCTTTTTGTTTGTTTGTTTGTGTGCAAGTACCAAAATTAGTTGATGTTTCTTAAGGAAAAAAATTATTTGGTAGAGGGTAGAGACTCTCTGAAAGTAAATTTGAAAGGCACCTTGAAACTAAATTTGAAAGGCACTTTCCTAAGTCTCACCTGACTGGCATTTGCTCTCTATTTGCTCTGATTTATTGAACCACCAAGTTTCAAAGGTTAAGTGCAAACTTTGGTAGTGTGTCTGCATTTCAGAAAACTGAAAGTTAAAGTGAGAGTCATAATCTCCTCATACAGTACAGCTAAGGGTTTGCCTTGAAAGCTCATCAGTGTTGTAATTTGACAGTGAACAGTAATGTTTGTCTAAGAGGATTGGTGGCCAGAAATAAGCCACAGTGTCTAATGAGACACAGGGACCCGGCTGGGCAAGATGCCACAGCATTTCTTGCGTGTGCCTTTCTCATAAGCAAAATGGCTTCAGACCGAAGAGGATGGTCACAGAGTCTGTGAGGAATCAGAGGTCAGAGTGGAGTTTTCAAACTTAATGGAGAAGATCTAAGTAAGCCCTGGATTTTGAAATGAGTGAATTTGTGGAGCTGTGATCTCCTGCAAATCAGATGGGGAATGTCTGTGGATGTGTAAGAGCTGAGAAGGAAGAACAGTATTTAGATCCTGCCAAAACTCCTTTAAGCCCTGAAGAATATTCTCCCGGAAGAAAATATTTCAGAAGAAAACCGATCAAGAAAATTGGAGGTGACACAGAGTCAGTAGAGCCAAACAATGAAAATGAAGGCACGAAGAAGAGTGGCATTCGGCTTTCAAAAGAACAGCCAGCTCTTTTATCCAGGGGACTGGTACAGGAGGAATCCGTTACCCCAGACCTCACACTGCGAGATGGTGTTCAGCAAGAGAAGACAGAAGTTGTAGCTGACAGTGTTAAACACGAACTTCTGCCGAGTGCTGCAAGCCGTTGGTCTTACCATGTGAACATTTCTCCTGCTAAAGACGGTGAAACAGAAGTAAAAGTTAATGAACTGGATGAAGGAATTTCAGAAAAAGACAGCACTCCATATTGTGCAAGGAGGAAGAAACATTTAGATGATGTCAACACAAGAGAAATAACATTCCAGGAAAAAACTGATGTTTTTTCTTTTCGAAAGGCAGCCAGCTTAAGTTCTATTCACTATGGTACAGAGAGATCACTTGAAAAAAGTGAGTTTGCTGAAAAGTCATCAAAAAGTTGTAGCAGTGTTCAAGAAAGGCAAAACACTGAGAGATTTTGCTCTCACCGTTTTCAGTTTAAAAAGAAGAGATGCCATTCTCTCTGTGCTAATGTGTCCTCTGTTTCCAAGGACACAAATGGAAATGAGGTAAGTGAAATGTGGAGTCTAAGGTGTGATTATTCCAGGTGCTCACACAGAACTGAAGTTTTGTAGAGGTTTTGTTGCATTTTATTTGTAGCCTTAGGTTTGATTATTATGATTTTATTTCTTATGCTGTCCACATTCTTGAATCATGCTTTAATTTTCAAAAATCCTGTACATTTTTGTTATTGGTGGAAGACTTAGAAAAGCACTAGTTTAAGAGAGTGCATATCTCTTGAATTTCTCTAGTTCATGTTTCTTGACTTTTCTTATGGAAGAGCCTTAGAAACTTAGCTGTACTGTAGGTAAAAGTTAAATTAGAAAATAGTCATGACAAGACAATAGCTTCATAAAAAACAGAGGACACAGTAAAATATCAGTCAGTACTAACTTGCTGCTCTGTAAGTTTGAAAAGCCAGATTCTAGTTCTTTGTCAGTTTTTATGTACGAGAAACATTCACTTAATTGCTCTCAATTTTGTGTGTGTGTTTGTGTTGAGAGTGGGGGCACAGATGAAATTGCCCAAATTTGTTCTGTTCCTTTGTTATGTGAGTTGTTCCCCAGGCCTCAGTCTAAAATCAGAAATCATTAGGCTAGCATGTCATAGGAATTTGAATATGACACAGACAGCAGGAAGTTGAGATCTTTATTCCTAACACGGATATTTAGCTTTAGACAAGTTACTTATCGGGGGTTTTTACTTGTCTTTAAAGTGTAATGGGATATGTATTTATTCACTTGCCTGAGAAGTACATTACCCAAATAACTTCTGCATGTTACTAGTTGGGAGTTGGTTTTTTCTTTAAGCTATTCCTAACTTTATCTTTTAACAAAGAATCTAGACATAAACGGTATTTGTGATGTTAAACATTCTTGGCAAGGTCATTGTACGATTAGGCAGAGATCATTTGCACAGTGATAGAATGAGGTTTTACTAAGGTTAGTGTGCATGATGATCATTGACCTTGGCAGCTGAGTTCTCCTGAAGGTTTCCTGTTTATATACACCACCACAACCTTGCCAATATTAAGTCATCGGTTCTGTTTATATTTTACAGCGGTTAATGTTTTAAAAAGAAAGCATCCAGTCTATGTCATTACCCACGTAAGTCTGGCATAAAGGGCAGTGCAAAGGAAAACTACTTGGCTGCTACATGTTTGTGACTATAAGCACTTGCTTTATTTTCACATATGTTTTCCAACTGTTTTTTTGCATAATTCGGCTTTAAGTGAGCTGTACATTTTTTCATTAATGGAAATTCTTAAAATCTGTTTCCTAAGTGATTCATAAGCCTTTTAAAATTTGTATTATCCTCATGCCAAGTGGATTTTACCCTTCTTCGTAATTTGTATATCTCATGATTTTTGGCCAATCAGATTTGTTAAATTATTATGATGTGGAGGTATATAACAAAGCCTGACACCTTCTAGGTCAAAGCTGAATGAGACAGTCCTTATTTTATCTGAGGAGTTTGACATCTCACATCCTTATAGTTCAGATAAAGACTGTTTATTCTGTGGCATACAAAGAGCCAGAACCAAAAGTTTAGCTATTCCCTTTAGGACATTCTTTCTGTTACCTTGGAAGTGTCTGACTCTGCTTAATTATCTTTGGTTAGAATTGTCCCCAGAGCTCTTCATCGTACAGCGTATTCTAAATTTTTCACTGGAGAATTAGATGCAAATGAGAGCGCTCAGCCTCTTCATTAGTATTTCATCCCAGAAATGACCTATTGGCCAACATTCCTTTTCTCTTCTTTCAAGTTCTTTTTCATATCTTCCCTATTTGATCTGTTCTTACTCTTGGTTGTATGCAGGGTTGAACTTGACTTTTGAGTTAACTTCCAAGTAGAATAGTGTACAATTCTTTGAGCTTATCTTAACCTGACTTGAGCTCCCCTGGTCCTGTGACATCCATCATTCTCAGTACAGTTGGCTAGCCCACCTCCTCTTTAAATCCTTGCAGGGATAATGCTGCCCTAGAGTGGCCCTCCAGGCTCAGGTGGACTCCGTGGAGGCAGCTTAGCCAGCCCCTTCTGCTGAATATAAATCTCATAAGCATGTTGCATCTTTATTAGGATAAATAGGTTAAGAAGAGGGAATATCTTAGATTTATATATTGCTTTGGAATTGGAAAAATGCTTTCAAACACGTTGTGTCTTTTGATCATCCCAACAGCTCTATGAAATAGGCAAAATAGGCAGTTCTTCTTCTATAGAATGAGGAAATGGAAACTCAAAGAGGTTAAATAAGTCCGTAAGGCAACATAGCAAATGGGATTAGCTGAGTTAAACTATGGCACAACGTCCTAGTTGATTTAGTTGTCAGGGAAGTTCTAAAAGAAATTGCTGAGAGGTCAGAGCAGGGGTTTATATTTATAGGGTCATTCATGAAGGATGAGTATTATAAACAGAGATGGCAAAGGGTAGATCATGGTAGGGGACAGGCAGTAATGAGCTCAGTGTCTGTACCAGGGATCCTGTTTGTCTAAGACTCACCTTGTACCTTGTGACAAGGTCTCCTGCCTTAGCCCTTGAGCTCTTCCCACAAAGCATTCTTCTTTCTTTAGTTTCACAAATCACACCACTTCCCATTCTTGTTAAACTGATGTTAGCGAAGACGGTTGTTTTCTCCACTTATGGACCCATGAGTTCTCTAACCTGACCACATGTAAGGGTCATCCGAGGTGATTTCCAAAAAGGTCAATGTCTAAATGTCACTCCCAGTGATTCTAATGTAATAGATAAGGATGGGGCTCTGTAGGTGATTCTGATGGTCAAGACTATGGACAGGGAGCTTTTTACGAGTCATATTCTACAGCAGTGTTTCTTAAAGTGTGGCCCCAGGGTCCCTGCAGGAAGATCATCTAGAATGCTTATTGAAAACACCTTACCCTAGCCTTAATTTCGTCAGAATATTTTCTGGTGGGGCATGAGAGAATGTTCCATGTGTTTTAGGCACATGCTTGTGTGTTTTTAAAAACACTAAATTTCGAAGACCAGTATCACCCTCGCTTAGCATTTACTGTCTCATTTTCTTGTTGGCATAGGTTTTCTGATAAGCCGTGTGGATTATGGGCGTAGAAGGCAGAAGGTCTGAGTTGTTCTAGTCAGGCTTTGCCACCAGAGAGCCGTGTGGCTTGGGCAGTCTTCTTCGTTTCTCTGGGTCTTAGTTTCATTTTCCATAAAAGGAGCATATTGGACTTCATCAAGATTCTGTTACTACTAATTATGCTGTTTGTTGATCCTATTGTATGTCAGGCACTTCTTGATTATGTTATTTGATGTTTGGACCAAGCTTATGAAATGGTTGTATTTATAAGCTCCATCTTTATAGATGAGGAAACTGAGGCTTAGGAAAGTTAAATAACTTGCTCAACTCACTTAACCAGTAAGTGGTAGAGCTTGGATTTGATCCAAAATTGTCTACCAAGCTGAACTCTTAACTGATGTAATTTACCCTATTTTTCCTATGTACATGTCTTCCAGTTTTTAATTTCTGTGAATCCATGTACATATGCATATCTTTTTGCTTGTTTAGTGTTTCCACTCCTCCTTTTTTCCCTCTCTTCCTTTATTCCTGTATCAAACATTTATTATGCATTATGTATTGAACCAAAACTAGTCACTCGGAGATAAGTAAAACATAGCCCTTTTTTTTGTATGTATTATATCCCATTGTTTGTTCATAACAAATGACAGGGACCATGGCTGTAAACTTAGTCATCTGAAAATTAGGCTTCTGGGATGATGATCATGAATAATTTTAACTTCTCACCAAATCATGTGGCTGTAATAACTAATGAAAATTGGACTACTTTTATGTTCTTTTCCATCCTTTGGTGAACTGCTAATGAATAGTGCAATGACCTAAAGGAAAGAAGTCAAGGAGAGAGGGAGGAGAAATAGGAGTGTGGATATTATAGAGATTATAGTATCAGTCTCTGAATAATGAAGAGTTGAATATTTTTATTACATCGACTTTTATATTAAAAAAAGTTGAAAAAGTTTTAAGGACGATCTTAGAATATGAGAGGAATACATCAATATTCAACTTCCCTGAAATATATTTATTCATTATTTTTTCTCTAACCAAGTCTTTTATGAAGTTTAGGCTATAGAATTCACTTAGAATTCAAGGACTGTCATAAAATATAAATGTGTTTTTCCCTTCGTATGATAGCTTCGCTCCACAGATCTTGAACACAAAGGTCACTTTTTCTGTAGTTGACTAGTTAACTAATTTTTTTTCTGAACCATTTTATCTCTTTTCTTAAAAGAAAGATGCATTTATTGACTTTTTTGGCTATTTCTAGTCATTTAGATTTCATAGCCAGTTTGTGATAATTTAGTTTTAAAATAATTACTTAGAACTTGGATCCCTATGTTGGCATTATAATGCCTCTGTCTTTTAAATTAAATGAAGGACTTGCAAAAGTTTAAAGTCATTTGCTCTACAAAAAAGGTAGTTATTTTTATATTAGTTTTTCTCCCTGTTTGAATAAGAAATAGATGAGAATTTTCTCTAGGTAGTCATCTATTCAGAGCATTAACATTTGAACTTTATTACTTTTTAATTGCTTTTGTCCTCCATTTAACCCTTCCTTTTATATAGGCAGTTTTTAACCAGTTAGCATTTTCAAAATGTTTGTGCTATCTTTACAGTTAAAAATATTTTGTGGAGCATTTTCACACAGTTTTTTTTTTAAAAACTTGGAAGCAGATGCTAAAATGTGTTGATTACATTTGTTTCTGCCAAAATAGTTGAGACATTTTTGAAGAAATTGTTTTTGGAAGCATACAGCTTGGAAATATTTGCTTGTGTTGACAAATTCAATATGGAGTTTGCTTTTGCCTGACTAGTGTCAAGTGGTTTGAGTAAAAGAGTTTAAGCAGTATGATATTCACCCTCTTACCCAGTTACCTGCATTCACTGCGGGGCAGGCACAGTTCTGAGCCCTGTGTTCATGTCGCCTTAATCTCTCAACATGGAGGAGATACTATTGTTATCCTCCTTTTACAAGAGAGAAGTCACAGGACTGGTGAATGGTGGGATCAGGAATTGAATGTAAGTCACCACAGCTCTGTACCAATCTTCTTCCTAATGTTAAACTTTTACTCTTGAAATAACTTGAGACCAGGGAGGTAGGAGAAGAATCTTGAGCTCCACCTTTTCCAACCTGCAACTTTCCTTCTTATTAATACCTAAACTCTCTCGAATAGAATATAATCTTTATTTTTTGTTTTAATAAAAACATACGAAGGAACTGAATTTTCGCTTGATAATGTTTTTTGTATCTAGCCCACTAAATCGATAGGGGTTTTGTGTTCCGTGTGGAAGAACAATTGACGAGCTATCATTTCTACATCCATCGTGTGTCCCGCAAGTCAGTTTCTGCTTCTGTGCAATGAGGTGGTTCATCGATAGGTAAAGCTCCTTCAGCAATGCTGTACGGAGTTACTTAGATTGGTGGAGTGGAAGAGAACTTATGAGCTGTTGAGTCAGAAGACTTCAATTTAACCCGGGTTTTATTATCCCCATCTGTAAAACTGGGGTGGTTTCTTGTTTTGAGGATTAAATGAGGTCATATATGTGAAAAAGACTTAGAAGACTGAAGTGCTTTTTATGTTATTTATATTCTGTTTTCTGCTCCTGGAGAAAAGAGGAAACGTCTTGTAACCACCTTCTGAATAGAAGAGCTCTATAAGTTTTCACCATTTTTTTTTAATTTTAATTTTAATTTTTTTTATTTATTTCAGGGTATTATGAGGGTACAAACATTTTGGTTACATTTTATGTCTTTGCCTCACCCAAATGAGGGTTTCACCATTTTTAACAGGACACTTCTTTCTCTCTTGTGGATGTAGAGCATTCTGCATAACCTGAGTAGCCAATCCCACCTCCATTCGTCTTCTCACTCATTTCTTCAGCAAATATTTACTGAATACCTATTACGTATCGGACAATGTGTTGGCTATATTCCTCAGATTCCACAGTTAGCACAAAACTTTATCAACCTGTTGGAATGGAAATACCCCTTGGAGGAACCAATTTTTGAAGCTCACTTTGGTTATTTACGCCTTACTAGTAGGAGTACATTTCAAAGGCATTATTGAGAGAAACCGTGATGTGAGAGAAGAGAAAATAATTCCAGAGGCAAATCTGCTATTCTGTGAGGGAAAAGGCTGTCAGTTAAAGAGGTGTGACTAGTCTAGTGAGGAAAATTTTTATGAACCCTGACATCCAGTTCATGTGAGAGATCCAGGAGTGTATCTTCCTCTGAAAATGTGTAGTGTTCTTTGTCTCCACTATTCTGCCAATACAGAGGCTGAGAAGCTGCAGTAAAAAGGCTCTTGAGTTTAGGGGTGGGGCAATGCTAGGGGATTCCCTTTCATGACCTGTATCTGTGCAGCCATTTTCCCAGCAGTAGTGCACTGACAGGAAGCCGGGTTAGTGGCATCCACTGTGGCTGCTGACACAGAGGAAAGATTAGTCTGAGTTGTAATGATAGATTTCTTTTCTAAATGTAAAGGATAAATTTCACTTTCTTGTAAAATCTAAATCAGGATTTAGGATTCCTGGGTTCATACCCCAGGTCTCCTACTAGTGTGCTGTGAGACCCTGGGCAAGTGACATCACCTCTTTTAGTTTCAGCTTGTTCACTATTGAAATGAGGGCATCCACCAAATGGCTCTGCTTTCTTTCAGTTTGAATTCCCGTGATTTCTTAATCTTTGCTATACTTATAACTTTCTCTAAGCTAAAAAATCTCAGTTCTCCTGACTGCAGCGATGTTGCCTTTTCTACTGTTTTACGTAAAGTATTTAGATTGTAGATTTGATAATACTTTTTAACAAATTATATAATTATTTAAAATGTTTTAAATAAAAGTTGCATTATTTGCTTGTATAGAATAATGGAATATGTACATTAAAAAAATGTGAATTAGCTTGTAGGGAGTATCTGAGTCAACTTTGGAGTTGGCTGTTCTCGTATACTCGTGCATGCCATGACCATGACAACATCTGTAAAAACGGTTTATTCTTATTGCCCAGTTGTCTGGTGGCCTTGACTTTGCTCATAGGACTTTTACATTTACAGGTTCAGCTGACTAACACGGGTGAGGCTGTTGCAATTCATTTAATAGTAAGCGGGTCATTTAGCAATAAATTGTGAATGAAATTAGAGTGTGCTATAAGATGGGGTATGTTGGCTTATTTTCTTTCACTGAAAAGACATTTTCAGGCTATATACCATGTCAAGTTCATGAAATTTTTTTAGAGAAATGATGCAGAGGAAGCTCAGCTTCCCTACTTAACACTGGGTTCTCACTGCGTGGTCTCTGGACTAGTGGTCCGTGCTGGGTGCTTTTGTGCAGTAGTGAGGATATTCTGTTATTATTGAAAAGTGAGGTTAATTGGAAACCGTTAAATTTTCTAAAATGACAAAGTTTACACGACAGGTTAAAACTCATTCATACCAAATGAAAACATGAAACGTGTGTTTCTGATCTTTCATACTTTTTCTTTCTTTATGACTTCCTTCTTTTCTTACTCTCCCTCTTCTCTGCTCTTATTTGGCAGATAGTTATTGAGCACCGAATATGTGCCATGTGGGGCAGAGTATGGGGAGAATGTTCCAAGGGGAGAAGTAGTTTGAACACAGGATCCTAGGAGAGAGGGAGTATGTGGTTCATATAGGTTGATGTTCATGCAGTTTGATCACACACAAGAAGGAGAATGATGTGCCTCTGGAGGGAGCAGCCAAGACTGAATTGGATTACTGTGGTGGAGAATGAAGAACAAACTGGACTGGGAATGAGAGTAGCGCAAAACTTGGTGCAGTGAGACTAGTTAGGAGGCTGTTACTAATCCAGACACTGAGGCTTACTTAGTTCCAGAAGGTGGAAGCCCAGTTATTCTGGGCCTATCATGACTGTGTTTTAAAAGATGTTGTTGGTATTGATTTTGGAAACTAGAGGTAAGAATCCAGAGTAGACATAGTAGTTATCTCAACTCAAATTGGTAGTGGGAAAAGAGAGGAAATGGGGATAATCTGCCTGCAGAAATCTTAGGACAGTTAACATATCCATATCAGTGGGTGCTTATATTATCTTCCCTAGGGGTGTGGGAAACTAGCAGATGAGTGTTTGGCAGGAGGGGCCAATATACATGAGGAGGATTCTGAAATGTTGGATCCTTTTATGCTTTGAGAGCTCCAGTTCTTGTTGCTTTGGTTCCCAGATTGCAGAAGCAAAACATTCTGCTTGTTCTCAGGTATTTATTGTGTGCTTTAGCTGTTTGTTGAGACTGTGGGTCACACTGGCTGACCGTGCTCTAGGAGGCACTCGGTCAGACCTGCACATTGAAACAAAACTCATATTGTTTTATATCCCTTATTAACCATGAGCAGGCCTGTCTGGTGACTTCACAGTTGGAACTGTGAGAATTAGGGTCAGGCTTCATTCCTTGTGCATGAACTTTGCCCGTCCCACACCTCCTTCTCCTCCAGATTCTCACCTACATTCCCTGCACCTTCTTTTAGTTCCAATCATTGGTGCTTCAATCATCAGATGTCATCTCAGCTCTACCAAAAAGGAAAAGGGAAAATACGGAGTAAAGTATCAGTATTGTGTGAAAGATTAGCGGTAATGTGGGAAAAAGAGCAGTGAATATAGGAAAGAGTATGAGGATTTTTTGTTGTTGGCAGTGACTTTTTTTAGGCTAAGGTTAGTTTTTAGTATTTTAATTTCAGTTTTTGAACTGGCTTTTGTGGAGTGAAAAGGTAAAATAGAGTGGCGACTTCTTTATTCTCAAGGCTCAGAATCCTGAACTGTGAAAATGACTTTATATATTGGGTATCTAGATATACTTTTATGCCCTAGAGGGCCCAAAATTATTTTTCTAAAAATATAGCCACCCGCCAAATTTCTAATTCAGATGAGTTTGAGAACCTCTTACCCAAATGGTGAGATTTTCTGAGTATTTATTACCAGCAGGAGCAATACTTTTAGAATCTACCTTTGGAAAAGTTGCTTTCTAACACATCCAGGCAGTTTTTGAAAATGTTTCATGTTGAGTATTTTTATAACCCAGAACTGTTCTCTGTAAATCAGCTTTTGTCAGGGCTCTGGAAAATATTTGCACTTGACACAAAAATCTTGTAGATTCTTCTTTCTACTTTAAGCTTGGAATATCTTGGAAAAGGAATCCACGTAACTAACTGGTAAATGGCAGGTTGCCCTTTCTTGCTCTAGCTGTGCGGTGGCACCACCACATTTTGGGTTTTATTCCATGGGGAGGAAATAATATTTTCATTGTTATTCAAGTAAAATAAAGATTTGGCTGATTCAGTGTGTATATAACAAAAAGCACATGAAGATTGGGGTGTTTTTGTGTTAATTTGCTTTAACCAATTCAGTACCATTTTCATGTGGGAGTTAATCTAATTGTCTCTGATAATAAAAATACATTTAAGCAGAGTCTGTGATAAATTATTTACTGAAATTTCACATTTAAGGCAGATAAGCCAGGCAAAAGGTCAGTGAAGTTGCTTAGTTATGAAAAGTTAAAGAAAAGAAGCCAAAATAATGATTTTGATAATAAGTAAAATGGGAAGCTTCTGAGAGGCAGACTGAGGTATGACAGTTCCTGCTCTCAGGTTTTCATTAACATTGAGACTCAGCCTGGAAGAAGGTGGGAGCTGTGCTTAGTTTATCATAACTAAGTCTTAAATTGGGATGGACATTGGAGTTCACTTGGACTTATGACATAATAATACTTTATCCAGGCATGTTGAGTTCCTCTCATTATACTTACCTTGAGTTTGTAGGGCAAACATTAGAGTTTGGTTGTTTTTAGACAGTGCCAAAATAAGTTTTCTGAAAAATGTTATCAGATGTGTTATTTGTATTTTGTAAATAATAAGCAGACAAAACCCACTTGGTTGAGTGACATTTTTACAGGTGGATCAGTTTTGTTGGTTGGGAATTGTATATATATGTAGGCAACAAAGCCTCTTCTCCTATGTGGGACTTTGAAATATATGATAAAGCAGAGGTGATCAAGAATATGCATGTTACTGTTAACCTGATGTGCAGATTCCGAAGGTGTCTGATTCTGTCATAAAGTCATTTGTTCATGAGGTGTTTACTACGTGTCTATTACGTGCCAAGTACTGACTGAGCTGGGCACTGCAATACTAAGGTGAATACAACATTGTCCTTCAGTGTAAAGGGAGAGAAGACACACGAAAAGACGCTAATGCTACACAACATGTGCTGCTATCATAGCAGTATACATGGGGTGCTGCGAAAGCACAGGGGACAGTGGGGTCCCTCACAGAGACCCCTAAGGCAGAATCAGCTGGAGCTTCTTCAAGGAGAAGGATGAGCGTAGGGTAGTGTGGGGTGGGGGCTGGTGAGGGCATTCTGTGGGTAGGGGGTGGCACATGTCAATGCATAGTGTCCTGTGGAGAGGCATTCTTCTCATGGGAACTAGAAGTAGTTAGTGTGGCTGGAGCACAGAGGAGTTTTTTGGCATGGGTGTTAGAGGGGAGGAAGGAGAGATGAAGCTGCGTAGGACTGCGTGACCAGATGGATGTGGGTGCAGAAGTTGAAAAGGCATCATGGATGACTTCAGGGTTTTTTATTTTGGGGCAACTGGGTAAATGATGGGGCCATACTCTGAGCTAGAAGGAAGAGCAGGAAGGAGGAGAAATTCAGTTTTCAATATACTGGGTTTGAAGAGGTTGTGAGATATATAGCACAGTGGTTAAGAGTAGAAGCTTTGGAGCCAGACAGATTCAAGTTCAAATTTTACTTCTACCTATATAAGTAATTTGGGTGAACTTGAGCAAGTCATCTAATCACTTTATGTTTCTCTGTCATTTATAAAATGAGATTGTATATTGTAAGGTTTGTAAGAGATATTTGTGAAGTGCTCAAGCGCAATGTCTGGCTTATTTAAGTGCTCAATATGTGGTTAGTTTTACTATTTCAACAGAGGTGTTTCTTAGGGAGTTGGGGTGAGTTTAGGGCTAAGGTTTGGGGTGGGATATAGGGATTTTGGAGTTGGAAACAGTTGACGCCATTTTAATAGAGGAGATTATCTAGGGAGAGTAAGAAGAGAGGGTGACTGAGGCCCAGGCCCTTGGAAATGGCATTATAAACTGGGTACGGCTAGGTGTGGTGGCTCACACCTGTAATCCTAGCAGTTTGGGAGGCCAAGGTGGGAGGATCGCTTGAAGCCAGCAGTTCGAGACCAGCTCAAACAAGAGTGAGACCCATCTTTACAAAAAAATAGAAAAATTAGCCATGTGTTGTGGCATGTGCCCATCATCCCAGCTCCTCAGGAGGCTGAGGCAGGAGGATTGCTTGAGCCCAGGAGCATGAGGTTGCAGTGAGCTATGATGATACCACTGCACTCCAGCCTTGGTGACAGAGTGAGATTCTATCTCTAAATAAATAAATAAATAAATAAAATTGGGTAGCAGAGGAGCCTCTAAAGAACACTGAGAAGGAATGGCCAGAGAGGCAGGAGGAAAACCAGGAAGGGGTGACATCACGGAAGCCAAAGAGGAAAGATTGCCAGTGACAGATGCCTCAGAGAGATCAGGATTAGAAAATGGAACCATTGGAATACAACCCATGAGCTCTTCTCCATGTTGTGTTTCTATCCTTAGACTGTAAGCTCCATGAGGATGGTTTTGTAACCAATTCCTATTAATGGTACAAGCACATGTTTATGAGTGTTTGCTGACTGTGTAGAGACTGTGAAAGAGGAGATGATAGATCATCTTTCACAATATCTTTCAACTCTTCAGGATTCCCCTCCCTACCACATCTATTATGTTTAACAAACAATTTAATTTCCTTCTTTCCTGGGAAAATAGAGTCATGAACAAGAACTCCCTCACTTCCCTGTCTGGTCATTTCTACTCAGTTTTATTGGAGTGATAGGGATGGAAGCTAGATCCCAACAGGTAGATGAGTGAAGTTAGTAAAGACAAAAACATAGAATACTTTTTAAAGGTAGCTTTGCTAAGAGGAGTGTGAGAGAGAGATGGTGATAAGCAAAGAGGGAGTTGAGTTTATGAAGGTTATTTATTTCTATTTATTTTAGGATGGAAGAGGCTTGGGAATTTTAAGTACTGAGAGACCCAGGTGAGAGGGGATAACTGATGGAATGAGATTCCTAGGAAGCAGGAGGTGAAAGGATTCAGAGCACAAGAGGAAAGGTCATGTAGAAGCAAAGTTTGTGGTTGACAGGGAAGTGAAGGAGTTCTCATGCAGATGGCTATTTTCTCTATAAAGAAGGAGATGAAAAAGTGATTGTTTGCTGAACATAAAAGAAGAGGTCGTAGGGTAGGGAGTTTTAGACAAATACTAAAGAATTGAAAGAAGCATTGTGAGGAGTGGAAAAACTGGCTAGTTAGGACACCAAGAAGAATTGCCAAGTTTCTTAGAGTGCCTAGCTGAGATTGCAGACCTGGAGTTTGTGGTGCATCAGTCCACATGGTGGTATGTTTTATTCTAGCAGAGGATTATAGCTTAAGGCAAGAGCAGAGAAGATACACAGCTGGGTTGATCAGGACTGAGGTTTGGTTGAGTGGTTGTAGGGTAAGAACAAGGGTGTGAGGGAGTTGAGGATATTAGCAAGAAAGTGGTGGCAGTGATGGATAATGCAGTACAAGACAGAGAAGGATGTAAAGATAGAAGAGGGCTCTGTTGGGGAAGAAAAGTAATTTTTCTTCAATCCTCATATATTTTTTTTTTTTTTTTTTTTTGAGACGAAGTCTCACTCTGTTGCCTGGGCTAGAGTGCCGTGGCGTCATCCTAGCTCACAGCAACCTCAAACTCCTGGGCTCAAGCGATCCTCCTGCCTCAGCCTCCCGAGTAGCTGGGACTACAGGCATGCGCCACCATGCCCGGCTAATTTTTTCTATATATTTTTAGTTGTCCAATTAATTTCTTTCTAATTTTAGTAGAGACGGGATCTCGCTCTTGCTCAGGCTGGTTTCGAACTCCTGAGCTCAAACAATCCGCCCGCCTTGGCCTCCCAGAGAGCTAGGATTACAGGCATGAGCCACCGCGCCCGGCCGTATCCTCATATATTCTTAGTTAGAATGGATGCCTGTAACAAAAGACAGATTAACAGGAGAAACACAGAAGTTTTTTAACATGTATATTTTGTATATACATGGGAGACTCCCAGGGAATGAGCAGTTCTCAAAGAGGTGGCTTTGAATTCCAGTTTGTATAGCATCTTCAACAAAGGGCAGTCAATATTTAGAGAAGTGATAAGGCAAAAGAAAAGAACTTTTATTCTCTAGGGAAGCAATTTATGGGAAGACAGATAGATGGCAGATAAAGGCTAGTTAATAAAGCTTGTTTATATGGATTCCTCTAGTACCATCTCTAGGCCCATCATCATCTAAAGTTATCTTCAGTGGTTAACTTGTGTTCTCTCTTGTTAAGGGGGGGAAGGATACCTTTTTCTTTGTAAATCTATGTCCTGCTTTTAGGCAGATAGAGGCAGAGAAGAGAGCTTCCCTGCACCTGCTTCTTTTTAATTGTCTTCATCTAAACAATCCTTCATATTTTAGGGTGGCATCTTCTGGTCTCCCAGAGTCTCCCTTTCCCCCCACAAGTGTATGTGAAACATACCTATAAATAAGCTTCTGTTTGTTTTTCTCTTGTCCTTTCCAGCTAAGAACTTCTGTTCCAACTAAGAACTTATATAAGAGAGTTGAGGAAAACATTATTTTTTCCCCCTACAGCTCATAGATTGGAAAAAAATTGGGCAAGTCAAGGAATGTGAGATGTCGATGAAGTCAGATAATTGGTTTAGCTAGAGTTAGCTAATGAAAGTGCTGGAAGAGCAGGAATATGCTGTGAGGAGTTAAATATCTGAGATGGACTAATTCTAGTTCAAGCTGATGAGATCCAGGACGTAGGTGTGTGACTGGCTGAAAGGGGGGAGGACAAAGGACTGAGAGTGGGTACTACATGGAGACAGGGTTTGGGGGTGCAGACACACACTCATCCAGTTGCCACACCCTGGTGGGGATGCGGGCATCATTTCGAGGAAAGGAAGAATGTAGTAGAGAAAGAAGGAGGTAGACGAGTAAGGGTGGCCTACAATGTAAAAAATGACATTTTTGTACGCATGGATAATTGTTTGAAAACCACTGGGTTTGCATTACTGGGGAGGGAGAATATACCCGCCCTGCCTTTGACACTTGGCTGAATTTTAGTTAACACAGTGGGAGAGACTTGGGGTTCAGTAAAAAGGTAAAAGCAGTTTAAGATATTGAAGATGTAAGAAACTTTGTTTACCATGGAGTAGATATTTCTGGAAAGTTTGGGCTAGCAAGCCGGGTCAGGGGAGATGAAGCACAGTTGAAATATGGACATGAGAGCTCAGTGACAGGAAGAACTTGAATTTGGGTGGCAGCCAGCAATGACCAGGATGTGAGGCATGAGAGCTTCAAGTTTCCAAAAGGAACTCTGGTATAAAGTATTATGTTTGCTTTTGACGCTAGGGACAGGTTGTCGGTGAGCTTTAAGAAGCAAATACTTCTTAAAGTATTAATACAGGTAATAAAATTGTGGTGGGAGAAGCTAACATTTATAGTTTCTATGTGCCAGGCACTTGACTATTTCATTTAATCTTTAGAACCGCCCAAGGAGGTAGACATTATTATATTAATGTCATCAAGTTTTTTAAAATTGATAAATAAAAATTATATATATTTGTTGTGTACAGCATGTTGTTTTGAAATATGTATGCATTGTGGAATGGTTAAATCAAGCTAATTAGTATATGCATTACCTCACATAATTGTCATTTTTTGCGGTGAGAACACTTGAAATCTGAGAGAGTAGACTGTCAATACAATACGTTGTTATTAGCTACAGACACCATGGTGTTCAATACATCTCTTGAAATTATTCATCCTATCTAACTGAAATTTCGTATCCTTTGACGATCATCTTCCCAGCCTGTCTCCATTGTCTACCCTTAACCCCTGGTAACCACCATTCTCCTCTCCACTTCTATGAGTTCAGCTGTTTAAAATTCCACATATAAGTAAGATCAATTAATATTTGTCTCTCTGTGCCTGATTTATTTCACTTAATGTCTTCCAGGATCATCCATGCTGTCACAAATGACAGGATTTCCTTCTTTTTTAAGGCTGTATAGTATTCTATTCTGTATATATATCAAATTTTCTTTATCCATTCTTCTGTTGATGAACACCTAGGTTGATTCCATGTCTTAGCTATAGTGAATAGCGCTGCAATAAACATGGGAGCGCGGATATCTCTTTGACATACTGATTTCATTTCTTTTGGATATATACCCAGTAGTGGGGTTGCTAGATCATATGTTAGTTCTGTTTTTAATTTGAGGGGTACCTCCATATTGTTTTCCATAATGGTTATACTAATTTACATTCCCACCAAGAGTGTGCAAGGGTTCCCTTTTCTCCACAGCCTCAACAACACTTATCTTTCCTCTTTTTGAGAATAGCCATTCTAATAGGTATGAGGTGATATCACATTGTGGTTTTAATTTGCATTTCTCTGATGCTTAGTGGTATTGAGCATTTTTTCTCATATTTGTTGGCTATTTGAATGTCTTATTTTGAGAAATGTCTATTTAGATCCTTTGACAATTTTTTAACTGGGATATTTGTTTTCTTATTATTGAGTTATTTGAGTTCTTTATGTATTTTGGATATTAACCGAATATCAGATGAATGGTGTGCAAACATTTTCTCGTGTTCTGTAGATTGTCTCTTCACTCCATTGATTGCTTCCTTGGCTGTGTAGAAGGTTTTTAGTTTGATATAATTTCATTTGTCTATCTTTGCTTTTGTTACCTGTGATTTTGGGGTCATATACAAAAAATCATTGCCAAGACCACAGTCAAGAAACTTTTCTTTATGATGTCTTCTAGTAGTTTTTCAATTTTAGGTCTTAATTTTAAGTCTTTAATTCACTTTGAGTTGATTTTTGAATATGGTGTGAGATGAGGATCTCACTTCATTCGTCTGTGTATGGCCATCCAGATTTTCCTATGTCATTTATTGAAGAGACTACCCTTTCTTCATTGGCACTTTTGTCCAAAATCAATTGACCAGAAATGTGTGGATTTTTTTCTGGGCCCTCTATTGTTTTGTTGGTTTATGTATCTGTTTTTATGCCATTACCATGCTGCTTTCATTACTATAGTTTTGTAGTATATTTTGAAGTCAGGTAGTTTGATTCCTCCAGGTTTATTCTTTTTGTTCAAGCTGCTTTGGCTATTTGGGGTCTTTTGTAGTTCCTTAGGAATTTTAGGATTGTTTTTTCTATTTCTGTAAAAAATGTGAGAAATTTGGTGGGGGTTGCATTGAATCTGTAGATTGTTTTGATTAATATGGACATTTTAACAATATTCATTCTTTCAATTCATGAACACAGGGTATCTTTCCATTTGTGTTGTTTTTAATTTCTTTCATCAATATTTTAGTTTTCAGTGTAAAGGTCTTTTACCTCCTTGTTTACATTTATTACTAAGTATTTTTTTTTTTTTTTGGTAGCTATTGTAAATGAGATTTCTTTTTTGGATAGTTTGTTATTTAAATTTTACAGATGAAGAAAATGGATTTTAGAGAGATTATGTGACTAGTCTGGGTCATTCATTTCATTAGCTGTTGGAGTTGAGATTTAAACCCAGGCAGTACGAATTGAAACCATCTCTAATCATCACTGTATTGCCTCCAGATTTTGAAGCGAGGCAGCTTGATTACTTCCTAGAATCTGACCTGAATGTGGAACCATTGTTAACTTGTCATTGATGGAGGATTCAGGCTGTTTCGCTGAACACACAAACTTCAAGTCAGGAATTATGAATGGCAACTGCAGACTTACAATTTTTAGCATTTAATTTATTTTTCTTTCTAGTTTTTGGTGCACAGTATCATGAAAAGTCTGATATAGTGTGTGTGTGGGTAAAACACTCTGAAATAGTGTGTGTGTAACAATCTGAAAATCATCTGTTGGAAACTTACGTAATAGGAATACATCGTTTTCTCTTTGTTGATGTATAGACCATTTTCAGTCCTCTAAACTCCTCTGACATCCTTCGTCTGGTAAAAATGCTGCGTAGCACTTGAACCTACTAAACTGGTACCTTAAAGTTGAAATTTACTACCTACCCTAGTTAATAGGTAATTACTTTTGTAACTAGACTAACATGGAATGCCCTTGAATCAACAGAAAACATTGCCCCTTCTCCCCAGTTATCTACTTTTTCTGTATATTGCTATAAACGCCACCCAGGTGGTTCCTGCATTGTAAGCATTCCCCAAAGCAGTTGATTTTATAATTTTTAAAGGCTCACAGGGACCTGTTGTGAAATTTTACCTAGAGTCTTAACTTTTTCTTTCACGGTTTCCTACATTAGTTTCTCTGAATCCTTGTGTTCATAGATTTTGATTAGTTTTAGGCACCAAATTAAAAAAAAAAAACTTACTCTTTTACTCCTCTTTACAAGAAGAGAATTGGGAGAATAAAAAGTCAAGTTTTTGTTTCTCCCTTTGTCAAAAAGAGTGACAGTAACCACAACAATAAAATAGCTAATCTATATTGAGCATGGGTTTATTACGTACGTGCCAGGCATTACATTGTGCTGATGTTGCTGAATTCTCGGAACACAGTGTCATTATTATTTTTAACATTATTTTACAAATGAGTGATGGGTTTTAAAGCATTTAAGTAACTTGAGCATGTAAATGATGGAGATGGAGTTTAAATGCATGAGATGTGCCAGAAAGGCACTCTAGCGTAGTTTTAGAACCGGAAATCATTGAAAGTCGGGTGGAAAAATATTGGTGAATTTTATGCTCTTTTTTTTCAACATTAAAAAAAAAAAGAAATCCCTCCTATATGTACTACAGAATGTGTTTATTATGCACACAGTTCTTTTCCGTGCTACGGAGATTAGCACAGATTCCTAGGAAGGATGATGAAAATTGAGACACTTTGCTCCCCTTTCAAATCCTGGCCATTTGTCAAGGAGAGCGTCTCAGCCTGTGGCTGAGAGGGAAGCGCCTGGAGCATGGCTGCCTCTGCTGAACACTGGAGAAAGGGTGTGTGAGGCCCCCACCATCATCTCCAACAAGCGGTGTTGTTAGGGGCTGCCAGGCCTGGCAAGGGCTTCCACTGCTGCTGCCTTCCTGCCCCAGGTCCTCGGTTGGCAGGCCTCGGTTGGCAGGCCTCGGTTGGCTGTGCCTCTGGCCCTGTAGCAGCTGGGAGGAATAAAGGGCTTCCTGTTTGAGCCTGGCGCTGCCACATACGAAAGGTTTTCTTCAGGCTAGAGTTTTTTTATTCTCCATGTTCAGTTGCCTGACTCTGCCTGTCTTGACCTCTGACTTCTGTGTCATATTTATAGTCTCTTAGTAAGACTTTAGACGGAAAAGGGCCTTAAACATTATCTGCTTCTGCCTCCCACCTCCCCCCCATTTTGTAGCTGAGGAAGTTGACTCACAGACATGAAATGAATTATCCAAAGCTATGGGACTGGCGGCCAGGTCTAGCAGCCTCTCTCATGACTCTAGTCTAGTGATTTTTTTCCTATTACGGAATGATTTGTTCCTCCTGTGTCTTACTTCCAATCTCTTTTACTTGCTCATCCTGATGCTGGCTTGCGGCCTGGCTTCTTGATCCCTTGGCTTTGTATCCTGCACTGATTGAGGGAACAGTTGTTGTTGGTATTAATCCCAGCTTAGAATTACCGTGTGACCCTTGTTCAAGTCACTTTGTGCCTTAATATAATTATCAGCAGATTAAGTAGGACCCTTATCAAGGAGGCACTCTTGGGAAAATATAAATCATGGACACTGGTGACCTGTTTTATTATTGTTCAATGGAAGAGACTTTTAGGAAACTTAATGAAAACAAATAAAGTATGGGGGAAAAATCAGTTGATAAAGGTTTCATGTTGAGTAAGCTGAGCAAGCACTCATGAGAATTAGGGACTTTTCAGCCAAATTGTTATGTAATATAGTTAACAGGAGAGAGTACTGTTTCTTTGTTCTTTACACAGAATACCTGCTGGATCAAATTCTGCTCTACAGGCAGTACTATAGATGAATTATAGGTTTTACTTCTGATCTACTAGGAAAAATGTTTTCTTAAGTTGTGCAGCAGATCTGATTAGCAAAGAAGAATGTAGAATTTTCAATGCTGTGAAGACTTGGTATAGTAAAAATAGATTAAATACTTTTATATTGGACACAAATGAATAAAATCTGACTTTTAAAATCTGTTGTTAATCTGTTTGAAACTCAGTTTTCTTATATGTAAAATGGGGACATTTATTTAGCTTATAAATGAGAGTTAGGAGGATTAAATAAAATAGCACTTAGAAAGTGCTTCGCACATAGTAGGTTCTTAATCTGAGTTAGCTTCCTTCCTTCCTAAGTGTTTAACACTTTCTGTTATATTTAGATATCTGATATCCATGTTACTGGAGAGTCAGAGGATATGTCTGCAAAGGAGAGATTGCTACTGTGGACACAGCAGGCAACAGAGGGTTATGCTGGAATTCGATGTGAAAACTTCACTACCTGCTGGAGAGATGGAAAACTATTTAATGCCATCATTCACAAATACAGGTATGGAATTATGGAGTTTTTCTCCTTATACAAATATGAGACATGTTGCTTTCATTTCTAAATTTTGAAACAATCTTTTATTATTATAGAAGCAATATATGTGCATGGCAGAAAATTAGAAAATACAGACAAATTAAAATAAAAACATCACAGTCCCACTGCTCAGAGGTCATTACTCTATACTTTAGTGTACACACACACAGACACACAAAGACATAGCTGTAATATCTTTGGATTTTGCCAGTAACTTAGCAGATAGTAGACTTTGATATGTAGAATCCGTAGGTAGATGACCAAGATTGTGTCTATAGGGGACTTCTGAGTAGAAAGGTAAAGGTTTAGTTCAGATTTACAGCTCACAGATTTCCAAATCATATCTCCTAGTCTCAAACTCTAGTGAGTAGTTGGGCTTAACAATGGCCAATTTGGAGGTGGTAAAGAGTTTCCTGGTGAGAATTATTAACAACTAAATTCATGTTAACTCTTATATAGCACTTACTAGTGCCAGGCACTGTTCTAAGCATTTTACATATACTAATTCATTTAATCTTCACAATGTCTCTATTGTCATCCCCAGTTGACAGACAGAAACTGAGCCAATACTGAGTAAATACTTGCTTTAAGTCATGCAACCAGCAAGTGGCACACTTGGAATTCAAATGGGCAGTCTAGTTCTTGAGTCCATGTTCCTATTGCCTTAAAAGAAGCTAAAGCCTACTACATTTTGTTATTGTTAAAAAATCTGAATTAGTTGTCAGGGTCTCAGAAGCAATGATTAAATAACTTTTGAAAGCTCAACCAGGTACTCTGACATAAAATCATGAATCCAGATATCAGTGTCTGGCAGTGATGTGTCCACTAAATGGACCACTACTTTCTGGTCCCAAAATGTAGTAGGCTTTAAAAAAAAATCTTATTTCTGCTACATGGCTCTGAACTGCTGTGGGGGATTGAAAAGAATATGCTTATGTTTGACAAAAGATATTTAACAAGTTTTGTTTTAATAGAGTTGACTTTGCAAAGAAAATTACACTTGAATTATTACTATAATATTAGAATAAAAATGTTTATCAATATTAAAAAAAGAAACTAAAGCCACAGAAAGTATTTATTGAAAACTATGTACTTGTTGTTCTCAGTTATTTTTCTTAGTTTTATAAAGATTGTGTAGTATTTATTGTTGAAGAACTGAATATTTTCCTAAATAGAATAAGCCTAAACTATAAACTTGTTAAACTAACAAACTTATTTGATTATAATAACAGTAATTATATAGAATAGTTAATGGTTTGATAATTTTCTACATGTGAGGCATTCTGTTAAGTGCTTTACATATATATATATATTATCTCCCTCAAATCTCCTAACAAGCCCGTAAAGCAGGAACTTTATTATCTCAATTTTGCAGATGAGGAACCTTAGGTTTACCAAGGTCACACTGCTAGTAAATTACAGAGCTAAGATTCAAACCCTGCTTTGTGTGGCTTCACATCCCACTCTCCCTCTATCCCTCTCCTTTCCCTTATTCCTTCCTTTCATTCCTCTTGTCTCTCTCCTTTTCTTTCTCTTTTTTTATTTTGGAAATTTCAACATCTACAAAACTGTAATGAATCCCCCATGTATCCACACCCAATAGCCCCTATTTTTACATTCTGTAATAGTCTCCTTCCTTTATGGAACAACATTTAAATAGAGGTGGGTGTAGGTTGCTGAATTTAAAAGAAAAACCAAGATCAACTTGCCTGCACTTGTTTAAAGGAAAGTACCGGATCTTCTTGAATAACAGTGCCAAGAAAGTTTAATGATTACAGACATGGCCATCGTCACATTGTACTTCTCAGGTGACTTAAAACATGAGGCCATAGGAAGGCTGTTTAGCTGGACACATCTGTACTTGAGATAATAAAATCTTTGTGGCCTTTGAATTAAAATATTTCGATTGTGATACCTAAAGGGTTTATGTCACGATGCATCTTTGAGAGTGTGCTCCGTTCTCTTCTTTGAAGTTTTTTAGGCAGAATTAAAACATTTAGAAGCAGCTAGCCAGCTATTCTTCTGAAATAATCTACTTTTAAAAACAATAGTCTTTGAGTATTGTCTCTTTGATACTCATGAAGGGTTATAAGTACAAATTGGTAGATATACGTTGTGCATTTTTCTCCTAAGTACTTAAATAATTCACTGTGTGTCAAAGATCCTAAAATTTCCTAGAAGAGTTTGATGTTATCTAGTTCTTATTGCTTTAGGTGATAATTTGAACCTTGTGAATGTTATTTGTTCTGAACTTTCCTTTTGGCAGAGATCTTTTTAGAAAACCGTTTAGCTTTAACTTTGAACTTTGGTTTTTCTAGTTTGCTTTGTTTTCCTTTTTTAGAATTCATAGTAAAAATACCATCTATCAGGTTTAAATGCTTACAAGATTTCTTTGTTGCCGAAGTTCTGTTAAGTTATTCTGTGCTTCATAAAATATTACTGTGGTTTCTTTCACTAGAAGAAACCTTTCATCTGTAAAACTGTATTTTTGATTAAAGTTCTTAGTCCTTTCTTTATTTAAAAATACAATTGAGTACTTTTCTGCCTCCGGCATGTGTAAAAATTAAATGAAGAGGGTTGAACTGTGGGGTGTTTCTTACTGGTAGGTGCCTTGATTTGCTCTAAAGATGAAAGAGACAGAGTTATAAACAATTGAATTATCGCCATGAGCATATTTTTGGGTATTGGGCAGTAATAATCACATTTAGAGAGTAGTGTCTTATTTAACAGTTGTTTTTACTTCATTATTATTCCCATAAATTTTGTGATGTATTTGGATTTGCTGTGGAAACATATCCATTTAATTGGGATTTATTTTTGTATTTATTTAGATAAAAAGTTTTATTATTTATATGTGGATTTTATTTGGCTTCTATAATAAAAATTATCTGAGGTGGCATAGTGATTTTGGTTTCTACTCAAATACAAACTCTAATCATATGAAATACTTTGTTGAGAAGGCTTCTAAGAGGGAGTGAGGGCTTCATAGGATAGAACCTCATGATGGCTGCAGTGGATGGAAAGAGGGTTGCAGCCGCCCTTATGCAGCAGGTTTGCACACTTTCTATAGAATAGGAAGTATTTGTCTGGAGATCAGAAGGAAAATATATAACATTTTTCATTTAAAGGCAAACCAGTATTATTTGTAATAAGTGATTTAGTAAGTTTTTTTATGCATAATATCTTCTAAAGATTTATAAATATTGATCTGAAACAGCAACAGCATCCTTCATATTTTCTGTTAATGTAAATTGTATTGTTAAAAGTTATTAATCAAGTATATTAATTTGGATTGTCTAGCACTGTGGTTCCCCAACCCCTGGTCCACGGACCGGGCCACAGAGCTCTGCCGCCCCCGCAACCCCCAATCCGTGGAAAAATTGTCTTCCATGAAACTTTGGAACTGGGGCTGTACAGCAGGAGGTGAGCGGCAGGTGGGCCAGCAAAGCTTTATCTGTATTTACAGCCTCTCCCCATCGCTGGCATTACTGCCCGAGCTCTGCCTCCCCTCTCCCGCCATGAAACCGGTCACTGGTGCCAAAAAGGTTGGGGACCACTGGAGCACACTTTTATTAGTGTTCCCACATAGACTATGACTTTTCAAAATTGAAAAAATGTTAACCCCAGTAAGCAGCATTTTTTTTTTTTACTAAAAATTCTGTATCCTAAAATTTTCCATAGAAAACTTAATTTTCTAATTTTCCTATTTCTTAAAAGAACTATTATATGAAATAAAAATGAAGAGAAATTTATATAATAAGGGTCATTTATAGATATTATGGAATAAAAATGATCCATGAAGGTAAAAGAAAGTAACTGTCACAAAATAAGTACCCAAGAGATATATGTAGAATATTGATCATGTAGCAGTTTCTGTCCTAGCTATTTTTTAATATGTGTTAGCTTTTGAAATTACCACAATCCTGTGAAATAGATTGTGACTCCATTTTTATCAATAAAGAAACTGAGGCTCAAAGGGTAATTCATATGTTTGACATCACACACTTTCAAAATAATAGAGGTAATTGTTCTGGATTCTCATCTTCGTATGTTTCTCGGTAACTCTTACATAATTTCCTTTAGGGAAAAACTAGATTTCAGAAATAGGATTGTTGACCAGAATAGTTGTGATAGTGCAATCTTGAAGACTAATGATATTCAGCAAAGATACACGAGATGAATTTAAGAATGACTTAATGAACAGTACCATATATAACTGCCAACTAAGGTCTTTGCCCCTTATAAGAAATTAGTTAGGGACAAAATTAGTTGCCTAACTTAGAGTTTATCATCTATGAAAATAGCATCAGCAGCAACTCATAAGTAAGGAAAATTATAGATAAAAGAACATTAAGTCACTTAGAATGAGTAAGAACAAAATCGCAGATGAACTGTTCTGTAGTTTTAGTTGTCATATTACCCTAAAGAGGATGAAGAGCCTGGATTATGTCATGGGTAATAAAAATGCTAAAGTAATATGATTTAGTGGTGAAGATTACAAGGGATAGTTCTACAGCTTCTGTTTAAATAGGTCATTGTTAAATACATTATGTTTTTCCATTAAATCTGTGTTAGAAAATTCTGTTCCTAATTCCTTCTAGGAACTTCTGTTTGCTATGTTCAGTCTTCAGTAGGAGTTCAAATAAAAATACCACGTATCTCTGCTTGTTCTTGCTTGTTTTGTTTGTATAGTTTAAGTTTTCTATAAAGCAGCATAAAATCTTTTTACTAAAAACCACAACGGATAAGTGATTGATCTCAGCTAAATAAGCCTCACTGTTTCCCCTAACCTAACCTTAATTTTCATTCAAAAGAATAACAAAGAATACTGGATTTGATGAACTTAGATCAAAAGGGTGTCACAAAAACATTTGATGAGTAAGTAGCTCAAAAGCAAGAGAGGATGAAGTAGAATTAACTGAGAGCCAATAGGCGAGGGAGCCCAGCGGTATCTTCTATACACTAGTGGATTAATATATCACTAAGTGTTAGGTCAATAGAGAAGAATGAAATTTTTGACAGTACTGCATGTTCTTCAGAGGTAGATGTTATTAGCAGAGAGTTCAACTATGCTCTTATTTAAGTGTATACTCAGGAATCACTGTAAATTTGACTTCTTTCTGAGAGTGATAAAGCTCTGACTTTTGGCTTGAAGTTCAGCCTCTGACTTGTCTGACTTCTGTCAGTCTCTCCAAGTGGATATCTGCCCTAGAACATTGACGATAGCCAAGTTCCAAAACAGCAGCGCCCAGTATTGCTCAATGTGAAAACATGTCTGCTTGAGCAGGCATGAACATGAATACGTGCCTGCAGGCCAGAAAGAACAGTGCAAAATGGTGCAGGAGGGCCATGCAAATCTAAGGTGGTGATGTGGAAAGACGCTAAGTATGTCAAGACTTAAATGCTGGGGGGCGGGGGGAGTGTGTTTTAAAGAAAGATTATTTCTGCTTATTAGTTTCTGCTTGCCCTATTCTTGTTTTTAATTTATCCCATTCATTTATTTAAATCTCCTTTTAAGGCTCCTGGCATTCTTCTCGTAGGCATGTTTTAAATATATTAGCCAAATAAGACTCGAGCTTCTAGGGATAGGATGCATGCAGGAGCATACCACTTAAATGTTTTCTAATTAAGCAGCCAGGAACTTGTCACTTGTCTGAGTATGTAGTTGGGTAGCAATTATTTTGTTCCTTTTTTGCATTTTGAATTAGAATATAATGGGACCATCATATTTCATTATATTAAATGTTTAAAGATGCTATAATTGGGAAGATTAGACTGGAAGCTGTGGTCAGAGTCATCTTGTTTGTATGACCTGGAGGCTGGTGATTCAGTCACATGCTTGGATTCAGTCACACCGTAGAAGCTAAACTGGATTGGACTGGTTTCTTACTGGGAGGAGGCCCTTCAGGGTTTGAAATGTTTCCATAGGAAGTTGGATTAATGTTGACTAGGTGGTTCTTTTCCCTTAGCCTTCAAGCTGCAGAATCCAGAAGTGTGAGGGTGTGTGTATGCGTGTATATACACACTGGTATTTCAGTTTGTGAGGCAAAATTGAATTACTTACCTTATCAAGTGAACTCAAAATGGTTGAAGTCTGAGAGCAGAAGTGGGTAACTTCTAACCATTACTGCATTTTAAAATCCTTGAAAAGCTAAGTACACTGCTTGTAATGTAATGCATCTGTGTCCAAGTGAGGCGTAGGAGTCAGTGTCCACATCCAGTGACCATTTTTATTGTGTCTGTACATTTTTACACGTAATTTGGCATGTAAATATTTAAAGAAACACCTGCATGTATTACTTTCTATGTTTGTGACCATCTTGCTCAGATTAATTTATAGAAATTCTTTGTAGTACAAAACCTCCCATTACTGTATAAAGTAGATCTTTCTAGATATGAAGTCAGGTATAGCCCACATTCTCCTACTTCCATTTTTGAGGCAGAAAAATGAAAAAGTGACGCAGCCATAATAGGAAGACGGCTCATTGGCCGTCCTCTTCAAGGAAGCCTGGTGAACCTGGTAGCAGTTTCTACAGTAGGCACTCCTTGCCAAAGTCCTACTTTTTCTTGTATCTGTGATTTTTTTTTTAAATGCCACATACTATTCCATTGTATGAATGTAACATAATTTATTTATATTATCTTGTTGATGGACATTATATTGTTTTTTGCTATTAAAAATGTTGTGTTGAACTTTGTATGTGTCTTTGTGCAGATGTGTGAATGTGTCTGTAGGATAAGGTTGTGGAAGTAGAACTGCTGGATCAAAGGTATTACCTTTAAAAGTTTAAGACGTATTTCTGAATTGTCTGCCAAAAAGGGTTATACTGATACATACCTCTTATACACTGTTTTCCCTCCATGATGCCTTTGAGAAAGAAACATTTCCTAGATTGTTGATTGCATTTTAGCAGGTCTCAACCTCATTCTTTTTCTATTCTAATTTCTTTTTAAATTTAATTTCATTTATTTTTTTCTTTGGTGACAGAGTCTCTCTCTGTTGCCCGGGCATGAGAGTAGTGGCATGATCATAGCTCACAGCAACCTCAAACTCCTGGGCCCCACCTATCTTCCTCCTTAAGCCACCTGAGTAGCTGGGACTACAGGCACGTGCCACCACGCCCAGCTAATTTTTCCATTTTTTGTGGAGATAGGGTCTCGCTCTTGCTCAGGCTGGTCTCACACTCCTGGCATAAGCAATCCTTCCACCTCGGCCTCCCAAAGTGCTGGGATTATAGGTGTGAGTCAGTGTGCTTGGCCCACTCTCCCTTCTTTTACTTTGCCTTTTTACTCGTAAAATTATTTATTTTCAGCTTTTATAAATGTGCCAGAGCGGAAGTTCCAGGCCCATGTTTCCCTTTGTTTGATGTGCAAGCTGTTAGTCTAAACATGTATGTGTTAGGGAAAAAAATGACTAAATAAGTTGGCAAATTTTAGAGTGATGTCATCGTTGAAAAAGTTACAATATCAGCAGTGGGGCTGTCTTGAGATAGCATATGACAGAGTGCCTATCACTGTGCCAGAGGCGTAGGAAGTACTTAATAAACATTAGTTTCCCTTCCTCCCTGATATACTGTTGCCGATCTGCTGACGGTAGAGCACTGGCTGTAGAGCTCAAGAGAGGATAGGGTTTGATGGAGACGTTCCTTGCTTTGATACCTAACTTGTCCTTCTTGTATCGTGTTTCTCTTCAGCATCCTCTTGCCTCTTTCTTATATTAAGATTTCTTCTACATTACAGGAGCAGCTGGCTTGTGTCTCGCCATCTATTATTCTTTGATAGGCTTATCTATTTGTTTCAAAATTCATTAATTTTGACTTGTTTATTCACATTCTCATCTTATTCTATGATATGAAGTAGTTTAAGATTTAATTTTCTACCACAGTATAAACAAGTTGACCCCCCCCCCCCCGCCTTTGGGGAAGGGAGTAATTATCCCTTTGTCACTAAGGTTTACTTAAA
>NW_012148530.1:1768836-1769807 GCF_000956105.1 Propithecus coquereli | reverse complement strand
AAAAAAATTTAAATTATGGTAAGATACATATAAAATTTACCATCTCAACCACTTTTAAGTGTACAGTTAAGTGGCATTAAGTACATTCACATTTTGTATAACCGTCACCACCATCTGTCTCCAGAACTCTTTTCATCTTGCATAACTGAAACTCTGTACCCATTAAACATGAATTCCCCATTCTCTTCACCTCCCGGCCCCTGGCAACCACCATTCTACTTTCTGTCTTATCCTTTTTTTAATGGAGAAAGTAAATTGTTGCCCATTGTCTTTCAGATGACTCAGTAGCTCAAATCACGAAGTTTTAGTGGTTTGGTTTTGTTTTGGTTTATTTTAAATTCTGATCAAAAAAAAATTCTGTGACCAAATGTGGTCTCTTCCAGGCTGTCATTTTACAGTGTACTGCAGAGTTAGGCCAACACAAAATGTAACACCCCTTCTTGCCAACACTAAATGTATCCTTTTCTTCTAGATTTAAATAATAAAAATAAACACTTGAAAAGAGTTAAAAGGTTCACTGTCTGCTACTGAGGGCATGTAACAGTAGGCATTTCTGTGTTTGTATGTGCTTTGTATTGGTACATAATTATGTGATGGTATTGTGTATTTTTTCTTGCCAATGCAAAATGTTTATACTTTTGAAAAAAAAATTAAAGAATTATTAGAAAGGAGGGATTCTAACATGGTTTAGTTCCCAGACTTGCCTGATAAGAATCAACTGGGGGAGGCGGAGAAACTTTTTAAAATACAGATGACCACACTCTTCTCTCTGTTCTTACTTTGGCTTGGGGCCCTAAAACCATTTCAAGTATGGGAAACATTGATATAGTATAATATATATTGATGAGTACTGTTTTGATAGCAATCTGGAATTTTATCTTATTTTTCTGAGTATGTCAATACACGCACACATACATTCACATATATATATACACACACATGCTTTCTTGTGTTTCTTTGTGGGTATTATC
>NW_012148530.1:1764005-1767236 GCF_000956105.1 Propithecus coquereli | reverse complement strand
GGGGAAGGGAGTAATTATCCCTTTGTCACTAAGGTTTACTTAAACTTTTATCAGTTCACCAACATACAGGTACTGGAGGAATACTCCTCTATCAAAATCAGTATTATTCTCTGTATGTATTAAAGTCTATGAGGCTGTTGTGGGGTTTATTGTTCTTTGTGGAGTGAGAGTCATAATTCATTAAGTATCTTGCAGTTATTGAAGTTGTTAGATTGTAAACTTGAAGTACTGACAAAGCTTGCTGTAAATTATATTGTTTCTCCTCTTTGCTCTCTGCCTTGCTATTAATAGAGTCACACTGTAGGGGAAAAAAGAATATATAAAGTAAACTTGGACATCTAGTTTTTTGTTTGGGTTTTTTTTTTTTTTTTGCATCTAGTATATTTATTATTATTTTTTTTTATACAGCGTCTCACTCTGTCACCTAGGCTAGAGTGCAGTGGAGTCATTATAGCTCACTGCAACCTCTAACTCCTGGGTTCAAGCCATCCTCCTGCCTCAGTCTCCTGAGCTGGGATTACAGGCACATGCCACCATGCCTGACTAATTTTTCTGTTTTTTGTAGAGATGGGGTCTGGCTCTTGCTCAGGCTGGTCTCGAACCCCTGGCCTCAAGCGATCCTCTCACCTCAGCCTCCCAAAGTGCTAGGATTACAAGCGTGAGCTGATGGACCTTGTCCAGGCACCTAGTTTTGGGAATAAGGGAAGATTACCTTCATAGCTTGTTGCTACCTTGGAGTTCTTAGCTTTGTTTCTTTCAATAATCTGTGCCCAAATATGAGCAAAAAGGAATACCTACACCCAGTTATGCAACCGTGCATGGGTCCTCTGCGTGTTCATATTTATTTGCGGGGGGAGAGGGGAGGACCATATTAACAGGTTTTTTCTGGGGGAGGAGTGCAAGGTGAGGTGCTTTTTGTACCAGTAAGAACAGAAAGAATAAGCTAAGCCTGAACATGATTTCATCCAAACAGTCATCTTCAGGAATGTGTTATGGTAACTGCTCTCCTGTCACAGGATAAGTGAGGCATACTGAATGCATAGTCTTACCCTGTGATCTTTTGAAGCGCAGATGTTATGTGGCCTAAGTGGCTTTACGCATCTGTGTGTGGGGTGTGTTCTGGAGTACAGAGGGTGTTTCAAGAATGATCTTTAGGTAAATGGAGTGGGTTTTTTTGTTTGTTTGTTTTAAACTTCCAGACAATCTGTTTCCAGTTCCTTGCAAACTGCTGAGTATACACTATTTTCCCAGTGAAGACTGAGCCCGTATGAGCCCGGCCATGTGCTTGTCCGTGTGTGTGCCCAGCAGGGAAGCCCACCAGAGTCCTACTTCAGGGTAGATTGATTTCACTAGAACTCATCAGCACCGGCCTCAGATGGTTCTGACCCACAGTCTTTTTCTATTCTTGTTATTTACTCCTTCTCTTGCTCACACCACCTTCCTCCTACCACCTTTTCTTCACTGTTGACAGATGATCTCGACTCCTGCTCACAGAGAAAATTGAAGCCAACAAGTGGAAAATCTTTCTTTTTGCTACTAAAGTTACAAACCTGCCTCATTCGCATCCATCCTCACCCCCTGTGCTCCTGTTCAGCGCTGGAGTCCTTTCTGCACCTATGCAAAGCCTGTCCCCTCCTGCTGTGCCCTGGATCTCATCTTAGTCATTGCCTCAGAAACCTTTCTCATGTATATTCCACTTTTTCCTTCAACAGATCTTGTTCGTTGGATTTTAAGCACGCTGAAGCCTCTCCCCTTAATAAAACAACAAACAAAACCACTCTTGTTAGCCCCGTGCTTTTTTCCGCAGCTACTTACCTTATATCATTCCTTTCCTTCAAGGCGAGACTCCTCAGAAGAGTTGTCTTATATCTGCCATCTTCATTTCTTCACTTCACATTTATTCCCCAACCCACACTAATCTGGTTTCTGGTTCCATAATCCCCTGAAACACTTCTTCTAGTGTCACGAGTGATTTCCATGTGACTAAATCCGATGGAGTTTTTTTTTAGGCCACATTTCACTTACTTCTCAGTATTTGGCTCTATCGAGCATTCTTTTCTTCTTAAAATACTCTTTTCTTAGCTTTTATGGCACTATACTCCCCTGGTTTTTCTCCCACTTCTTAGGCTGCTCCCGCTCAGTTCTCTATGCAGACTCAGCCTCTTTCACAAAGCCAGGAAATGTTGGAGTTTTGCAGGGTTGCATGTTGTGCCTTCTCTTTTCTCTCCACGTTGTCTTTCGTCCACACCTACAGCCTTGAGTACTATACCCAATGTTATAGAACTGAGTTCTGTAGATTTGACCTTCTAAATATCTCCTGACTTGTCCATTTCTCCTCACTGCTGCCACATTCTTCTGCAAGCCACCATGGTCACCTACCTGGATTCTTTGAGCGTACTTTCACCACTTTAAATTTCTTCTCCATCTGACCCCCAATTTGATAATTTAATCTCTTATAATTCTCCTTAATGCATTTTAATGGCTTTCCATAGTTCTTAGAAAACAGTTCACAATCCTTTAAGAAGTTTATGAGATACTGCATCATCTTGTCCCTTGCCACTCATCTAGCCTCTCTCTCACCATGTTCCCCTAGCTATTGGCCCCTCCCCATGTACTGGTCTCCTTGTAGTCCATGCTTCCTCCCACCACAGAGCTGTGCGATGCTTTTTTCCTCCACCCAGATGCTCTTCCACCAGGTTTTCTCCTGGTTTACTCCCAAGCTCTGAGCCCTCCATATACACAATTATTATATTCTCATTGCCTCACATGGTATATGCATACTAAATAGTGAATGAATAAATGAGTGAGTGAACTTGCCAGTTTGTTGACTGGGAAGAATTATGTATAAATAATGTACCAAAGCATCAAGTTATATCTTCTCTGATTACAGTTTCATTACATTATTTTTGTGCCAGTAGACACTTCTTAATAACCTGTATACTTTGCTCTTTAGACTGAGTTTCACAGCTACTTTTCCATAAATCCTCTTGAGACCTTTGGCAAATCAGTTGAGTTCTTTCTTCCAACCCCATGACAGCACCAGCCCATAATGCCCTCCCTCCCATACCCACACACATTTCCAGATGCTCCCTAGGTGATTTTTGTTCTAACTTATGTAATTTCTGAGTTTCCTTTCTTGTCGAAGGAACTGAGACACTGGTTGCAGGATGTGTGTCCAAAGCCAAACAGAGACCAAGTTAGAACTAAATCAACAGCTTGAATCACAGCTCT
>NW_012148530.1:1752546-1763029 GCF_000956105.1 Propithecus coquereli | reverse complement strand
ATCTTATTTTTCTGAGTATGTCAATACACGCACACATACATTCACATATATATATACACACACATGCTTTCTTGTGTTTCTTTGTGGGTATTATCATCATTATCATTTTCTCTCATAGCAGAAGCATAATTTCTTCTCTGTTTTCTTTATTTGGAGTTCTCAGCTTCATATTGGATGTTACTGTTTTAGTTAGTTCTCCGTTTATAGTGCCAGGATAGTGCTGTGAAGAACTCAGGCTTTGCACTCAGATAGACTGGGTTCAAATCCTGACTACCACTTACCAGATTTGTGTTCTTGATTAGGTTATGTAACTTCCTTATGCTTTGATTTTTTTTTTTTTCATCTGTAAATTCAGGATAATAACACAACTTACTGCTTAGGGTTGTTGAGAGGATTAAGTGAGATAATGCCTTTAAATTCTTTAATGCATTGCCTACCACACAATGTATATCACTATATATTAGTCCCTGTTGTTGTTTTGTGATTGTTATTATTTTATAAGGCATCCCAACTGGCAATTTTACCATAAACTGAAGTTGGTGGCACATGAGTGCATAAGAAGGGAGGGGGAACCTGGAAGCAACAATTTATGCTTTTTATTGTTTTCATTCTATGCCTATTTTTCAAATTGTTTTCAGCAGAGAGAAGCCTTTAGGAAACCTCAAAAGGGTGTGTGCTTGTTTAGAATATGGAGAAGGTATGACATAATACCTGTTCCATGTGGATTTTGATAAGGATTGAAATCTTGATTGGAAGTGATAGATCATGGTTTTGTCCGTAGAAAGTAGTGAAAAGAAAAGAAAAGGACCAAACCTAGGATGGAAAATGTCTCCAAGAATTTGAATCACTAATACCTTCCAGTCCCTATAGCTCATTCATTTCTTTATTATTTATTCACTCCTCAGAAGTTCACGTGCTATGCCTTATGCTAGATACTGAGATTATGAACATGGACAAAACACAGGCCCTTCCCATGGTCCAATGTGAGAGACAGACAAATGTATAGTTCTGATGAAATGTGGTAAATTTAGAAATAGAGATGGCAGAGAGCATTTGGAAACAGAGAAAAGTATTTCCTGGAAGAGATGATGGTGAAACCAAGTCTCAGGAAGAATCTGAGTTGGCCAGGTAGTGTCGTGTGTGGGGGCAAGGTATGCAGTGGACAGTTCTTGAGCAAAAAAAAAGGCGAGAAAAACCTGCCCTGTTTTTGTTTTTGTGTTGGAAAATGGGCTTTGCCCATCTCCTTCTCCTAAGACTCGTGAAAGGTAAATTTCTCAAACGTGGGAAAGGGGTTCTGATGGGGTTTAGCCAAAACCTAACTGTTTATATTTACTTAAATAATTCTTAAGTGCTGATTGAGAGCCAGCACAACCTAACAAATGTATGAATTTAAATCTCTTAATTTTTTCATATTTTAAAAAAAATCCTGATTTGAACCTTCACTATTGATATTTCTCACATCTGTCCTTTCAGTTATTGTCACATTTTTGGTTCGAGATTTGGTAATCTTACGTCTGCCTTAATGTACTCTTCTGTTAGCTAACATTTTTTTCCTTTTTGTTAGCTAACTTTAATCAGTGTTCCCTCTAGGATGCTTCTAAGTACTTGCTTTCCAAATATTTCGACTTTGTCTCATGCTCCTTGTAATTGAGTGTATTGGTGTTTGCATGATATAATGTGGTAGTCTTAGGTAATCTCTTGTGCTAATTGTCAGCCATTTACAACACTGTATAAGTCATATTTTCTCACATAATCCTATTGAATTCTCATGTGAGCTAATATATTAATAGAGTAAGGATTGGAAAGTTACTTTGGAGGTGTCTATACCAAAATATATCTTATGCAATGTTAATGTTCAACTGTCTTGGGCAGTCTGTTTGTGTAGGTGATAATATCCTTATACTATATCCATATATCCATGTGTGTGTATATATATATATATATGTATACACACACACCTATATATGCATAAATGCCCACAAACATATTTATGTATATAGCACATTGGTATATATATCTATTTTAACGGGGGAGGATACTCTTTTAAGATGGGTGTTGTGTGAAAGATAAACATTCTTTTTATCCACAATTATTTTGTATTTTGGTGATAGCACTGTGTTTGATACCTTTTGCCCTATATTTTGGGAACAAATTAAGGGCATTAAGTGTGCATATAAGTGGTTTATACTTTTTGGTATCACTTTCAACTTCATTTTAAGACCTTCTCTTGGTTTTATACTTCAAATTTAAAATCGATGTTATCTTCTTATATTTTCATTTCTTTGTAAGCTGTTTTTAATCATTTATGAAAGAAAAGGTGGGAATTAAATATAAGTTTAAAAAATTACAATCCATGGTGACTGAGTCATTTAGAAAAGATTACTTTATCATAGAATAGTAAAAAAAGTAAGAAATTGTCCTTTTTTCCATGGAAAGACTAATATATATTATTTTAGGTGGCAAAGGATTATATTATATGATTTTGAAAAGTTTCCATAAAATAGGGAAATTAGAATAGTTAATGTTCAACTAACCTAAAATGTAATATAGGAACATGGCCTGTACCTTCTACATGCTTACGATATGGTCTAGTGCTCTTTGGTTACTTTTACCTAATACGGAAATGAAATTTCATGCTAACCATCCATAAAAAGATATTACAGTGAAATGAAACCTTTAAAATGAAAATAAATATCTTTTGTATGTGAGAAATAACTGACAGGCCAGGAGCTGTAAGGACTGTAGGGAACAGAGAGAAATGGCGAGATCAGCCAGGCCCTGCAGAGGAGCTATGGCTTGATCTCTATTTGAAAGATTGAGTAGGATTATAAAGCTCATATTATCCCAGTGAGACTACATAGAAAGAAGGAAAGTAAGGAAGACACAGCACAGGACTCTTCTGGATGCTCCAGGCAAACAGAGGAAAGAAAGATTGAAAGACGGAAATGACCACACTGTTAGGAGATGAGCTAGGGAAGGAATAGCATTTTGAAGACTACAGGCTTTATATTTTCATAGTGGGTTTTAAAGTTTTCCCTTTTCTGTTTTTGGTTAACTAATTTTCTTTATCCAGTACTGTCTTTTAGTGGAGGAAAGCCATGAAAGTGTTAAATATCATGTTAGAAGAGGTGACTTATTCAAACTCATTGTATTATGTAGCTGCTTTTGTGCAAAAATGACTGTCATTTTGAAGTAAGTCTTATGTTTTATTCTCCTAGTTAAAAAACTTGATTCTTCAATGACTTGATTCATTCTCTCTGGGATTAGTCAGTGTTTACTTTCTTTGCTAATGGCAGGGTTCTCACTAACATGCCATTTCTTGTTCTGAGATTTGGCAGATGCAGAAAGCCTGCTTTTTATTTCTCCAAAATATGTTAACTTTACGGAAACAAAGCAATTTTTTAAATGAAAGAACTTTAGATATTTCTTTTTATCTACACTATTATACTTACCTGTTTGGTAATCTTAAAGTTGGCAGATTCTTCAATATGCGTGTATATGAATTAAAAATGTTATTTTTAGAGGTCTGTCGTTTACCTCTGTTGTTGTCAGTGATTTATTGTTCGTATAATAAATGTAGGATCACTTTTGAGTGATTATATTGATAGCATATGGAAAACATTAAAGAATTTCCTAATAATTTCCTGGGATATGAGCATGTAGGTAATGGTAGCTGCATTTCCAGGTTATGAACAGTGCAAAGTGCTATAAAACTATAAGTATATTTCTTGGGAGGTCACCATAACAATAAGAGTACAAATTGCCATTTACCTTTCTAAGATTAATGATATGTTTTCAAAGAGTTTCTCATATAAGCAGCCTGCCAAGTAGTATTCAAAATAATTTGCATTTCACTCCGCCCACACTACCTCTGAACACTCCCACTCTTTCTGTGGTTCCCCAAATAATTATTTTGAACAAACCAGAATGCCTGGGAGATTATAGAGAGCCTTGCTTTTGTAAGGTGATCAACAGATTCTTACTCAGTGATTTTTGGGGGTGGGTGCCACTTTTTTTGAAGGCTTTGCTATTTCCACATTTGTTTGTGTGTTCTTTTAATGCTTTGTTTTTGAGATCAAAGTTTCCTGACTGGCTTCTGGTCTTGAGTGACGCTTTCAACTACCATATTTTGCACCTTTGTTCCAGGGAGTATTTGAGGAGTCTTTTCCCATCTCACGTAGATTGAGCTAGCTTCAAAGTATCCCCATGGTTATCCCATGATCCCCATGGTATCATGTTAGTCTCACAAATGACGTCTGGTACGTGAGAAAGAGTGAGTGTGTGTACATGTGTGCATGCACGCATATGCACACAGGGGTGCTTGTGAAGTTATAAATTAGTGCTTATTTTAGCCATTCATTTATGATTCAGATTACTAACTGACCAGCCTACTTATCAACTAATCAGTAGTTATTTATTGAGGGTCTACTCTGTATATGTCACTTTTATCTCGGCAGAAGGACAAAATATTATATTTTATTAATACGTGGTACTTACTATCTTGGAGTTGACTGGTTGGGAGAAACTAGATATTCATGAACACGAAACAGTGAATTAATAGGGCGAAGAAGTATAAGATTATCTTAAGTGCCTCTTTGAGTGGCACAAGCCAGGAGCTGTAAGGACTATAGGGAAGAGAGAGAGAAATGGGGGCTGGGAGGATCAGCCAGGCCCCCCAGAGGAGGTGTGGTTGATCTCTGCTTGGAAGGTTGAGTAGGATTATAGAAGACAGCGGTGACACGAATGGACACGCGAGAGTAAGGATGCCATGGACGTGGCCTTGAACTGGACATGAAGTTTTTTGTGTTTGGGGAGAAATATTGAGAGGGTGCTGGCTGGATTGGGAAGATGCGACTGGAGTAGTGGAGCTTAAATCAGTTGAATGGGACAGATACTCATATATATTTTGACTATGAGATATTTGTAGACTTTGTTCAAAGTTATATGTGTTCACATTTTTATATTTTCCTCATCATATTTGCTTTCGACACACAAAAGTTTCTGAGAGAAGTAAGCAATATTAAATGTTTGATGAAAAATCTCTATTTTAACACAGGCTTAGTGTTACTATTTGCAGACATTGTTATATAAATAGGTACACATGTAAATATAATGTTGAATTGGCACATGAGAAAACTTAATTAACATGGTGAATTTTTTTCCTAGGCCGGACCTGATAGACATGAATACTGTTGCTGTTCAAAGCAACCTTGCAAATTTAGAGCACGCTTTTTATGTAGCAGAAAAAATTGGTGTTATAAGACTTCTGGACCCTGAAGGTGAGTTGTTTTCTGGACCGTATATGGACAGGCATGAAAGCCTGATCAAAAGTAGTCTATCAACATCATGAAATAATTTATGTTGCTGTTTTTAGATGTTGATGTCTCCTCACCTGATGAAAAATCAGTAATAACTTATGTTTCATCTCTCTATGATGCATTTCCTAAAGTCCCTGAAGGTGGTGAAGGCATTGGTGCAAATGTGAGTATTGATTTTTCCATTCTAGAAGCTATGGATTCAGTGATGACCAGTTAACTGAATTCTTTCATAGTACTTTTGCAGTTTTTAAATATCAAATATATTTTAAAGAATTTGAGTTAATATACTCTTTAATAAACTGGCACTCTATGTATTTCATGGCATCATTCCACCATTAAATTTAAAATATAACTAATTAAAACATTTGTTCTGTGTCATAAATAAAAGAGGCTATTTAGAGTTATAGGTCATTTTATGAATAAAAGCTGTAAACTCCTAAAATTTGGAGATTTTCATTTTTAGCTTGCTGTTGTTTTACAACTGCTGTTTGCTATGTATAGAATGTCTCACTTTTGGAAGCAATTTCAAGTTTATTAACTCATATGATCCCATGAAATAAGTAAGCTAGATATTATTTTTCAGATTTAAAAGAGGAGTCTAGAAGAATGTTACTGGATTTGGCCAGATTAACAGAGCTAGTTAGTAAACTCGTCAGGGTCTCTGACACATAGCTTTGGGCTCTTTATTAGTTCTCTGTTTCTCAAAGGTTTGTGTAATTCAATTCAATCGTGCATTTTCTAGTGCTCATGCTAACAAGTGCTTATGCATTTCCAGAAGAGAACAGGAAACACTGTATTTTGGGAGATGATTCCCTTCACTCAGGCTTCTCTTCTCCTCTGTGCAGATACCTTTTTTTTTTTACATGTTACTCTGGAGATTTAGGAGCTCAGCCTGGATTAGCTCCCTTGGATTAGGATCTCCCTTTTCTGGTCTCTTATCCCAGCTCTGTGTGCTAGACCTATTTCCATATTCTTCTGTTTCTTCTCTCGAAGATCTTATCATCTCTGGATCTCTCACTAACTTGTTCCCATGCTTGCCCCTCACAGTTCAGTGTTGAATTTTGCTTCAGAATGTTTCTTTTGGCCACCACTTGCTTTCTCTTCTCATGGCCTCCACCCTACTCCTGCCTCTTATCACTCTAGAACTAGGGTGATAGCTTTCTTAAGGCTTTCTGTCTCTATTTTTTTCCCTCTTCCCACCACTCTGCACATTATTGCCAAATTAATCTTATTAAACCTGATGTCTTTAGCTGGAGAACTTTCAGTGGCTACATATTGCTTGGAAGGTTAAATCCAATCTAGATATTCTGACATATGACAAAACTCTGCATATATTAACTATCCCGCTCACCTACATTTTTAGCTATGATTTCCCAGTATGAATTGTTTACTGATAGCTGGGGCATTTCCATGTCTGTGTCCTGTCTCACTTGGGACTCGCCTGTCTTTTAGCTACTCTCTCCACCACCCCACGCCCCAACAATTACTTACTGATGATAGCAGAACTGCTCAGAGACGACCTTTTCCAAGAAGCTTTCAGTGACTGTTTCGAGGCACAAACATGCTTACCTGATTCTTATCTTGACTTCTAGCATATACTACCTGTTTCAGTTATTTCAACATGTAATTACATACTGCTTTTCATTTTGCTTAAATGTTTATATATCTCTTTTGCCTCCCCATTTAGACAGTAGCTCTTGACAATAGGTATTATGTCTCAAGGTATTATTTTTTATAACACTTAGCACAATCGTCAAACATAATAAGCATTCATCAAATACTTAATTGAACATAGTAGTTGACAGCCTTCCAGTTTTTTCCATTTTTAAAAAGTTTGCTTAATGAGTACTTGAATAATTCCACTATATATATTTTCTGTAGTTTTCATTCCTATCTGGTTTCCTACATATTATATGACTCTTTCAACTTTCAGATACGGTTTAGACTTAGATCTAAAATGGTTGGCAGAGGTGGGAACGAACTTGGCTTATACAAGCTGTGACTTTCCCTTTCTTGAAACTTGGAAAATATCTAAATTGACCATGGATTTTTTTTCTGCTGTACTTGCATACAGCCTCAGAAGTCTTCTCAACACAGTGTCCTGTGGGAACTGATAGGCAGCCACTATCTTTGGCTCAGAATTGGCACTCATTGGGCTAGTGTTAGTGGCCAAATGTCGATAGCATGTTTTTAAAGCTGTTTATGTGGAAGAGATTGGGCCTGGGTAGAAAGTAAGAAAACATTTAGCTGGTTCTCTCTGTCAGGCTTCAAGATGTGTAATTCACAGAATGACTTCCGACTAAATCGTGTTAGATTGGAACATTATCATATACAGACATGAACCTTTTCTGTCATGTCGTTGTTCTAGGATGTTGAAGTCAAATGGATTGAATACCAGAATATGGTGAACTACCTCATCCAGTGGATTAGACACCATGTGACCACAATGTCTGAGAGAACATTTCCTAATAATCCTGTGGAACTAAAGGTCAGTCTCACTACAGAAATTAAGTAGGATTGATTTGATTGTAAACTTTTAAATAGTACTGTAATAATTTTGTGATTTTAGAAGTTCAAGAAAAGTTGCCCTTAGCAAGCCACTAATAAGTAGACAAAAATTTTGATTTATTCATCTCTCTGTTATAAAGAGAAAATAGAGGTAAACATTAATAATGAAAAACATAATAGGAGCAACATCTCAAAGAAATTTATAGTCCTTAAGCTTTGATTTGTTCAGTGTTTAAAGGTTTAATTTGAGAGAGTCTCTAGAACTGACATTGCCAAATCATTTTTGGTGCATGGGAAATGCTTGGAGCCCACTGGAAGGCTGGCAGAAAGGGCCTCTGGGAAGTACACACAAGTGTGATGGTGGTTGGGAGTACACTTGTGGTTCAATCCTGTTAAAAACTGCCTCAGAGGCTTCTTTTGTGTAGCGAGAGGTACATACCGTATTTTACCATGAATTTGAAAATACTTATCTAACTTTTAGTATGAGTGAATTCATGGTTTAGTAAAACATTTGCTAATACTGAAAAACTTAGGTCAAGCTCTTTGAGGCAAGGACATTACAGAAATATAAAAGACATGATAGATATGTAAACTTATCAAAGAATAAATTATTTCATTTTGCATATGTAGATCTGTAGTAGCAAAGTAGTCTACTTTATTTCTAGAAGCCAGTAATGTGAATATTGATTACAAAGCCTTAACTCCTTGTTTTGTAAGCTTTGTTTTCATGATCAAACTGAAATTGAAAAACACTGTAATAACCCAGGGTGGGCCCTGTTGGAGTTATTTGTTATGTTTCTGCGTCCATACAGAACATCTGTGGAACAGCTCTCATTCCCATTGCCAGAGGGAGTTTGTCTTTGGCACGAAGTTATTTGGCATCTGATGATATGAAACTTTTTAACTGTTCTAATGTTTTTTGTGTGATGTCTCCCTAAATGGATGTAAAACCTTCCGGGGCAGGAAAGCTTTTTTCTTCTGCCACCACGGGGTGCCACGAACAGTGTTTAACACGTAGTGGCATTCAGTGCTTAGTGACCGACAGATGTCCTAAAACATTACATTTTGAGCTCAAATCAATTTCAGATTTCATCTTCACACACACTTATTTCCAAATGGATTGCTATTGTCCAGACCCTTGGGTAAATTTGTACAGGCTTCTGATTAGTGCAAGATTCCTAAAGTTATGGAAGAAGTTTGAGTGACCACACCGATTCCTTGCTGGTTCCTAGGTTAGGACATAGTACAGGAAAGAAAATATATCATGAGAAATGCCAGATAGTTGTGTTAGCAAAACTTTGAATGGAATCTTTGAGAAGTTTGTCTGCCTGAAGATTTACAGGGTTTTGTTTTAAAGCAGCATAAATTATGATGAAATAATTAGTATATGCTTATTATATGTGGAGATGTTTTATCTACATAATTTTTTATGAAGGTCTTTGTTAATAAATACAATAAATTATATTTAAGAGGCTCTCAAATTAATATCTACAAATTAGTAGATAATTTAATTATATGGTTGAAGCTTCTATAATAGCACCATCAACTAATTGTATCTACCTTCGTTTATTAAAAAAAATCTGTTTATTTCAAGTTATTGCAGAAGTCCAAAGGAAAAAAAAAGAAGAAAAGAATCTGTTTAAATTGGCCAATAGGGCATTGAAACCAAATTTTAGCCTTATCTATCTGCCAAGAATCCTGTTTTCAAGGATATAACCATAAAATAGAACAGGTTTTTTTTCTTCCTTTATGGGAATTGCATCAGATTATTTTTACAAAAAACTAAAAGCTGAAGAGCGTCATTTGGAAAGTGCATCTTTTAAAGGATGTTTTCTTGTTTGGGTGATGAGAGATTTTTAGAAGAGCCATAGTAAACACTGCCATGGTTTGTTATTATCCAGATCCCCATATGGTACATGTTGAATCATGGCTCACATCAATAATTACACTGTCATCAAATCTCATATAACCCAGGTCTCCAACTGGCTGGGAATCAGTATTATCTTTTTGATTGTCAATTTTATAAAGGAATTCCACTGAATGAATATGACACAGTAAATAGCATTTGAAGTAGGGACTTGTGAGATAATGAAAAAACAGGTCTTTGAAGTTTGGCGCTTAATTTATTTTCCCTTTCATTTTAGGCACTTTATAATCAGTATTTACAGTTTAAAGAAACAGAAATTCCACCAAAGGAGACAGAAAAATCAAAAATTAAACGCCTATATAAATTATTAGAGGTAAGCTGAAATTTCCTTTGTAGTGTTAAGCATATTTTTTGTTGTTACGTTGTTTTTACATCTTTGCTTCACATTAAATATTTTTGTTTTCTCAAGATTTGGATAGAATTTGGACGCATCAAACTCCTTCAAGGTTATCATCCAAATGACATAGAAAAAGAGTGGGGGAAACTCATTATTGCCATGCTCGAGAGGGAGAAGGCACTTCGTCCAGAAGTAGAAAGGTAGGCCAGAGATGTTTCCTGCCATGGATCTCGGCGGGGGAGTGGGGCAGTCTTTGTTCTTGTGCAAAGAACTTAAGTTTTAGAGCCAGGCAGACCTAGGACCAAAATTTACCTTTTCTGTTTCCTTGGCTGTGTGACTTTGGAGAAGGCACTTAGTCTTGAGGATCCTTAATTTTCTTATCTAGAAACTCTT
>NW_012148530.1:1742740-1743871 GCF_000956105.1 Propithecus coquereli | reverse complement strand
TGTTATTAACTAAAGCCCATAGTTTACATTAGAGTTCACTCTTTGTGGCAAGTGCCTTTTATATTGTACCTTATCCTTTTTTGGATTTTTTTCAGGGTCGCAAAACTACGTGATGAAATTATGGCCTTAAGGAATGAATGTTCCTCTGTGTACAGCAAAGGACGCCTGCTGACGACAGAACAGACGAAGCTCATGATATCAGGAATCACCCAGAGTTTAAACTCAGGATTTTCACAGACCTTACACCCCAGTCTGAACTCAGGGTTGACCCAGAGTTTGACACCTTCCCTGACGTCTTCTAGTGTGACTTCTGGCCTGTCATCAGGGATGACTTCTCGCCTAACTCCGTCTGTCACTCCAGCTTATACACCTGGTTTCCCATCAGGATTAGTTTCAAATTTCAGTTCAGGAGTAGAGCCAAATTCATTGCAAACTCTGAAGTTGATGCAGATCCGAAAACCCCTTCTAAAGTCTTCTTTGCTGGATCAAAATTTAACAGAAGAGGAAATCAACATGAAATTTGTTCAGGATCTTTTGAATTGGGTTGATGAGATGCAGGTAAAAAAAAGTTTACTTTATCTGAGTGTTTCAGTCTTTATTGGTATCAATTTCTTTTTTTAACCTACTATTTTGCTGTTTGCAGGTACAGCTGGACCGCACTGAGTGGGGCTCAGATTTGCCAAGTGTTGAAAGCCATTTAGAAAATCATAAAAATGTTCACAAAGCTATTGAAGAATTTGAATCTAGCCTTAAAGAAGCTAAAATCAGTGAGGTATGTGACTTTAGAATTTGTGTATATTTCATTTTAGTTTATTATTGGTTTGCTCCTTACATAAAGACCTTGTAACTCAATAATAGATACATTAGATATAGTCAGAATTTCTTCATACTCATAATTTTGATGTCTTTTTATTCCATGTTACAGATTCAAATGACAGCACCTCTTAAACTAACTTATGCAGAAAAGTTGCACAGATTAGAGAGTCAGTATGCGAAACTCTTGGTAAGTGCTTTTTTTGTTTTTGTTTTTTACCTTCTGGTTCCCTTATCTGTGTTTGGTAAAGACATGATTCTTACAATGATTTTCCTCATAAAGAATACATCCAGGAATCAGGAAAGGCACCTTGATAC
>NW_012148530.1:1740917-1742690 GCF_000956105.1 Propithecus coquereli | reverse complement strand
TTGATGGTGTCTAGCTTTTTGCCTTTGTTATGTTATTCAACACAGACTTGGCGCTTTTCAGAAGTCAGGCCATGATGGAATATTTGTGTTCTTTTAGCTGATGATTAGTATTGCCAGAATAATCTTTACTTGCTGTACCTGGGCTTCTGTGAGGCATCTGGGTTGTTTTTTAGGTGGTTGCAATTGGATGACTCTTTGTGAAAATATTTGGCATATCTATTCCAGTGACGCCCAAATCACTCTGCTTTGTCCGTACTTGTAGGGTTTTAATGCAAGCTACAAAAGGCAAACTCAGCTAGCAAAGGATGGCTTTAGGCGAGATTCTTTTGTATAGTTATCAGCATATTATTTGCTGTGTGTTGCATATGCATGTTGGAGCATATTTAAGGAGCCATTAAAGGCTGTAACATTCAGCTGCCACTTTTCACCGTTAGAAGTAGAGCTTTTTTCCTAGACCTTCTAAAAGTCTACTTTGAATGGTCAAAGAAAGAGTATCATTTTCAGAGTAAAAATGCACAGTAATAGTTACAGTTACCATAGCAGTGATTCTGTGTTCAGTAATACCACCAGTACTCGAACTAGCCTTGATTCAAATGAAAATCTTCTCTCGGTTCATTGCGGTCCGACACTGATCAACTCCTGCATTAGCTTCGGCAATGAATCCTTGGGTGGACGAAGGTATTGAATCACTGGTGTGGGATTGTGTTTTACTTTTGGTGGGCAGCACTTTTCAGGAATGGTAAGCTCTTTGATTTCAAAGGGAGAAGCTTTATTTTATTTTGTCTCATCTTTTAGGTCGGAAATGTTGCAGCAGATTGCCAACCGAGTTCAGAGGGACAGTGTCATCTGTGAAGACAAACTGATTCTTGCCCGAAATGCTCTCCAGTCTGTAAGTTAATTTTGGGAACCATTGAGGTTGTGGTAGAGGGGTCAGTGTGCGTTTGGATGAACTAAAACTTTTGCATAATGTTTGGTTGATTCTTGGTATATTTTGTCCGCTAAAACTTAAAGTTCGTTAAAGATTATGATTGGTATGTGCTCTCTTAAGGGACAATAAGCAAAGGGAAAACATATTTTTGAACCAACAAGGAAAAATAAGGAAAGCACAAGTGGGCTTCTCTTGTAATATTTGGAATTTTATATTTGGGGCTGGTTTTGAAACTTGTTTCACAGAATTAATACTGAGTTCTTTTAAAATACAGGATTCTAAAAGATTAGAATCAGGGGTGCAGTTTCAGAATGAAGCAGAAATTGCCGGTTATATACTCGAATGTGAGAACCTTTTACGCCAGCATGTAATTGATGTACAGATTCTTATTGATGGAAAATATTACCAGGCAGATCAGTTGGTACAGAGGTAAGAATGCCGCTTGTTCCTACCCTGTCCTTTTGTGTAACTGTTTCATGGGCATTTGCAATAGGAATATAGAGTATGACAATTTAATGAAATGTATTTCTTAGCTCTTTTCAGTTGAAAATGTGTGTCACATTAGTTTTGGTATATTTTGGTATGTTAATAGGTATTTGTTCTTCAGAGATTAGTAATAAAAAATATTTTATGATTCATATAATATTTACTGCTACAGTAACTAACATTCATTAAAATGAATATTTTAAATGTATGTATGTTTCATATATATTCATTTATACATTTACATATAAGCATTCATTTTAAATGTATATATGTAACACATACATTTAAAGTATTCATGATACAGAATAGAATTTTAGTCATCAGAATAGTAGCTGAATTTTGTTATGTGTCAATAAAAG
>NW_012148530.1:1739526-1740867 GCF_000956105.1 Propithecus coquereli | reverse complement strand
CTTATCTAGAAACTCTTCGAAAGGTTTTAAGGAAAAATGAGTCTAGGTACACACACACACACACACACACACACACACACACACACACACACACACACACACATATATACACACACACACATATACATATAAAGGACCTGGTAGGCTGGATTGGTATGTGAAGTCTTATCTAATGATATGTTATAGCTTTTAAGCCAATCTAAATTACCCATAATTTCTCTTACAGGCCTTAACTCACCAGGGCCTGGATCTGGAAGCTCATAGGTCAACAATTAACTTACTTTGTTTCTTGTTATACTTTTGACTGTGGCCCACTTTCCATGGGGCAGTGGAAACCGAAGTCTAGCCCTTTGCCATGTAAAGGGTGATGGGGTGGCGTCTAGAGCACACTCAGTTCAGGTTTCCTTCCTGCTCTACTTCTACAAATGCATTTGTTCCATGAAATCATCACTGGCTCTTTATCATTCTCCCTTATTACACCCAGTTGCCCAGGAAGGTACCGCTTAGTCTTCAGGAACATTTGTCTCAGTCGAGGTGCTTAGCTCACAGCCTGACGTGTGCTACATGGGAATTGTGATCTGTATTCCTCAGCCGTGAGGTCCACAGGGCCTGGGGCTTCCAGCCTGAGGCCTGTGTGGTGAGGCACACCTCTTTGGCTTCCTTGGCTGTCTGCAGAGCAGCCACCCTGGCTGCTGCTTTACTCCCCAACTCTATTCCTAATCCTTCTCAGAGCTCACCTCCAACATTACTTCCTCAAGAAACTTCCCGTGCAGTCTATTTAAGATGTCTTGCTTAGAACTCTCGTATTTACCTGCATTGTTCCTTTGTAGCGCTTATCTCGGTAGCTATTTTATATTTATTTCTGAAATTGCTTGTTTAAGCGCTGCCTGTTTCACAGATGGGAACTCCAGAAATGTGGAGACAAAAATCTTGTTTTTGCTGTGCCTTGCGTTGCCAATGCTTAACATAGTGCCTGGTACGCAGTAGAGGTGCTCAGTATTGTTATGTTCTTTGTGCCTCCCACATTGACTTCAATATTGTTGGACTATGAAATAATGTGTTGGAGATATGGGAGCACGTCTAACTTCTCATTCATTTATTAAATCACTGATTACACTTTTGTTAAAGCATAATGTCACATCTACCTAATTGGATCATTAGAACCAAAACAAACTTGAAATACACATGATAGAACTTTTATGGAAGAGGTAATTCAGAGTGATTAAAATGAGACACTAAGCTAATCATCTGGAATAATGGAAAAGTATGCCAGAGAAAGGATACAGAATAGAATTTTAGTCATCAGAATAGTAGCTGAATTTTGTTATGTGTCAATAAAAG
>NW_012148530.1:1729290-1737663 GCF_000956105.1 Propithecus coquereli | reverse complement strand
TTATGATTTAATAATTTTACAATCTGGTTTTATGAAGTGGTTTTGTGAGGTGTATTGCAACAGCGTCCTGGCAAGGCCTCATGGTCTACAGTGAACCCTTCAAATATGGAATTGTACAATTGATATGGAATTTATCAGGTTGCCCATGTGGTTGTGGCAGTGGTGGTGTTTTTAATTTTTAGGCCTGATATTTACTAGGCAGAGTTAGTGACTTTCTGAATGAGAAGGGGGGTTAGGTAAGAGGACTGGGAGTGGCACTCCTGGAAAGATTGATGTGGCGTATTGCTAGGGGAAAAGAATGATGCCTTGCATAAAAGATGACATGCTTTAAACTCACTCACAGTTGAGGGAAGGAATCTGGCAGTCTTTGCTGAAATCATCATGACAAAAGATTGGTAAAATTCTAGGCCTCATTAGAAAGTTTTGGGAATGTTATATTTGACTTTCTTTCATATAAAATGTGGTTTTGCATCCACATGAAATACCACATATGGATGTTAAAGATGTAAAGAAGATCAGGGAACTGCTAGGGAAAGGAAAGTAGAATAATGCAGGGTCTGGGATAAAGTTTTGTATGATAATAAACTAAAAATAGAGTGTTCCTTAGGGTAGAGAGAGGAAAGCTATTAGGAAATAGGATTGTAGGTTAAGAATTTTGATGGGAATGGAAAAATGTGAGTGTTAGTCTGATCACTTGTATGTAAAATGATAATCTAATTAATGAAAAGTTTTTTAAGGCGTAAAATGAAGCCTTAGTAGTCTTTATGATACCATTGTCTTGTTCAGTGTCTTGTTTTGGGTACATGGATAGTGTTTAATTATTTTATCAACACTTTGATCTTTTGTATAAAAAAGTAACTAGTAATCTAACAATGGTATGTGTTGTTATGGTCAGTTTACTCAAAGTAGCTTAATTTGAGGAAACATATAATATGATCATGATATGTTGCCAGATTTCCAATGCTGCATTGTACATTCCATTCAGAAAGCCTGCCTGCGCATAGCTCAGCAGGAATGGGTTTTTCCAAAAGGAGGAAAAATGACAGGCTTGCTTAAAATAGTCATTAAAGCATCTAGAGCACCCTCTCCTGGCAGCCAGTGAATTGCACCTTAAATATACAGGGTATTTCATGTTTCCTTAATGAATTGATAACCTTTCTACAGTATTTTTTGCTCTCATGAAAGATACACCCTGCATTAAATTAAAAGTTTAAAAAAACAATTTTTTTATAAAAATTGTTGGTGTTATCATCATTATAATTCCAGAATTACTCTAGTTTGGGAGTGCATTCCTTTTTCTACCCTCCTGAAAAGTTTCCCAGCAAAAACAAAGAGAAAACTATAGAACCATATATTTCTGTTAGAAGGTGTCTTTTATGATCCAGTAATATAAAAATTCAGAAAAAAGAGTCACGAAGGAACAGCATATATGTGGATTCCACAGAGCAGGTATAAGGATGGGTGGCAAAGGAGTAAAGGGTTGGTTTCCTCAGTAGGAGGGACAGCTTACATTGATTTCAGTGGTTAAATATTTTTTCATGTGAAATAGCCAGTGTTAACTTTTTCTTTATATTTTAAGAAGAAATTTCATGAAGTTTAAAATTGGAAAGAAATAAACTGGACTGATTAAAAAATTTTATATTTAAACGTTGAGACTGGCTTTGTGCAAGTAGGGACTCTTAGATAAGAGGGACATTTTATTACCATGATGTGTAAGTCTTATTGTTTTCAGTGTCATCATCTGTTTAGACAGTAGAGTATTTGAGTGTTTAAAAGAATCAGTGTATAGGTACCTTATTACCCTCCAGCCAGTTCTGATGGCTGTGTTTTATCTTCAAGGCCTACAGGGCGGCCATGCAGACGCAGTGGAGCTGGATCTTACAGCTGTGCCAGTGTGTGGAGCAGCACATAAAGGAGAACACGGCATATTTCGAGGTCTGTGAATAAAGTCATAACTTCCGTAGATGGTATTGTGATTTTGGCTGACTTGCAGAAATTTTCTTCATAATTTATTGTTAAGATATAGAAACATATTATTTAATGTGCCAGGGAAGTAAATGGAAATGTTTTCTTTATAGGATATAAGGGTTAGTTTCATGTTCTATAAGATCAATTGAAGCATTCTATTAAGGAAGAAATCCTTTAAAAATCTGTTCAGGTATCATAAAATGTTTATTCTACGGATGTGTCTCTTATTCAGGAAATGTTTTCATCAGAGAGAGTCAACCAAATGAGCTCTTTGTTTTATTTTTAAGAGTTTTTATAGTATTCCTGGAATTATACCCCTACCTGAAAATTGTTTGAACCCTAAAGTAAAATGGACGTTTAATCAAAATAATATAGAGCCAGAATATAATATACATATAAACTTTGGACACTTACTATTCATTCATAGCCTTCCAAGTTCAAGGGTTGTTGTTTGGTTCAAGGAAGGATGGGGCTATCAAGTTGTCTTGTGCTTTTATTCTGTTCTCACTAATGGGGGGCACACACAGGGCCCTGATATCTGAACTTGACAACTCTGTGCTTTACTGGCATTTACCAGATTTCATCTTTTCTTAGTTTTTCAATGATGCCAAAGAAGCCACTGATTACTTAAGGAATCTCAAAGATGCTATTCAGCGGAAGTACAGCTGTGATCGATCAAGCAGCATTCACAAGCTGGAAGACCTTGTTCAGGAATCAATGGTACTAATACAAAAACTTATGCATTTTATCAATAATATATAATAGTGATTGGATTTGTTTTTTATTATATTTTTATGTGTATAGAACTTTAGATTTTATTGGCACTCTTGGTATTTCCACCTCATTTAATTAAGCATTTAAGCATTCAGTTTTAGTATTTTTTTGGTAACAAATATAACAATCGTGTTTTTGTGTGATAGCTTTGATATTTGATAGCCTTGTGATTTGGTTTCACAGTGCTCTGTTGGTGTGTGTGTTTAGCCATTCATTCCGCAAATCAGCTTCTGAAGTACTTTCTATAGCCTGGGCGCTATTTTAGGTTCTAGAGATACAGCATGGAACAAAGCAGATAAGAATCTCTACTCTGATGGTGCTAATTATGCTAGAGGGGGAGCTAGACAATAAGCGGGATAAATAAGTAAAATATATGCAATGTGTTAGATAGTGGTAAATGCTAAAGAGGAAAAGAAACAGCCAAACAGACAAAATAAAGGCAGAGGGATGCAAGAGGGGCAGGGGAGTGATAGAAGGATTAGACCAGATGATCAGGGAAGATTTTTCTGATGAAGTTTCATTTGTGTAAAGCCCTGAAGGAATGGAGAGTGCAAGTCTTATTTTCAAAAATCCATCACTTTTATTACTTAGGAAGAGAAAGAAGAACTTCTGCAGTACAAAAGCACAGTGGCAACCTTGATGGGGAAAGCAAAAACAATAATTCAGCTGAAGCCGAGGAACTCTGACTGTCCACTCAAAACTTCTATTCCAATCAAAGCTATTTGTGACTACAGACAAATTGAGGTACTTGTAAATCCCTGAAATAGACCTGTTTCTGTCTTTATTCATATATTTTAAAAAATGAGATCATATTGCTTACTAGTGGTAAAATTTTTCTGTTTCATAAAGCAAAAAAATAATTACAAGATTAAGTATGGAAAATGATTAGTTAACAATGACCTCATGTAGTTTTTCTGTTCTTCATTTAAAACCAGATAACCATTTACAAAGATGATGAATGTGTTTTGGCGAATAACTCTCATCGTGCTAAATGGAAGGTCATTAGTCCTACCGGGAATGAGGCTATGGTCCCATCCGTGTGCTTCACCGTTCCTCCCCCAAACAAAGAAGCGGTTGACCTTGCAAACAGGTTTGTAGGCATGAGCTAAAAACATAGAGTTGGTTTTGGGGGCTCTCTGAAGATTGAAGAAACAAATTGCTACTTTACCAAAGCCTCGCAGAATCAAAAGGCTCTAGAACTAATAAACATGGAATATTTCACACAGAAAAAGAACAATCGTAGTAGCACGTTTTCAGAGGGAGTAAATCTCTTTCCTTTCATGTATTTCAGAATTGAGCAACAGTATCAGAATGTCCTGAGTCTTTGGCATGAGTCTCACATAAACATGAAGAGTGTAGTGTCCTGGCATTATCTTATCAATGAAATTGATAAAATTCGAGCTAGCAATGTGGCTTCAGTAAGTATAAATCTACAGGTCAACCCAATGTGTCCAAAAATGTGTGGGGAGGAGTTAATATTTGCTCTAGAATAGGATGGAGCCCAGCAAATCCATGCTAATATTCATTCATTAAATGAATATTTGTTATATGCCTGCTGTATACTAGGTACTTTCTAAAAATTGGGGAAGTCTGGAGATCACCGATTTCTTCCAGTGCTTACTGGGAGATAGGGAGACAAGACAGTGTTTGGACATACAGAGATAGGTATAGTTGATTTCATTTATTGAATTTTGTAGACTTATTTTTCGTTATCTTTTAAAACCTGAAATTTTTAATGAAAAAACTTAATTTCAAATGGTTCTTCTATTTATCACTGTTAATGTAAATTGGCATATACCATGAGACCATATTGAGATCTGTCCCATTCAAATTTAACTCTTAGTACTATACTCTAATTACATGGATCTTTGGTCTTCTTTAGATAAAGACAATGTTACCTGGTGAACATCAGCAAGTTCTGAGTAATCTACAATCTCGTTTTGACGATTTTCTAGAAGACAGCCAGGAATCCCAAATATTTTCAGGCTCAGATATAACACAACTGGAAAAGGAGGTTAATGTGTGTAAGCAGTATTATCAAGAACTTCTTAAATCTGCAGAAAGAGGTAAAGCATGGGAATCCTTGTCTTTTTTCCCCATAGGTGTTTAGTCCAGGTTATTTTTTACTCTCAATGGAATTTCAATCTTAGGTGAATTGTGTCGCTTAGCCTATGATTTGTAGATACAATCGCTGGAACGTTAAAAGCATGTTTGAGGTAGGAAGATGCAAGAGGGATTCATTTATTTCCAAATGATGAATTAGCAAAAAGGTGCCAACCAAATAGTATGACAATGAATTCTTACTAATCTACTTTTCAGTGTTTTCACTGTTTTGTGAAACTGTTTTGTAATGTTCAGAGTGGTGATCCTTTAGTTTCAGAAAAGATTCAATTATTTTCCCATTTACCAAACTTTGATTTCGTATAGTAATTAAAGCAAAAGGTTTTGTCTGGTTTACTTTTTTCAAATATAGACTTTATCTTGAAATCTTTTGATATTAATTAGAAAGAAATTTTATTAGTAAATGTTCTATTTTTTTAAATCTTAAACATTAACACATTCTTTACCTACTTTTCCCTTCTAAGGATTTTTATTTGATTTTTATAATGAATCTGCAACTAATATAATTCATATTTTTGTGAACATAAAAGAGCAATTTATTACTTTCTTTGGACATTGTTAATCAGAAATTGGTATTTGAAATGGTATTAGAAAAATTTTATTAACGTTTCTTAAATTTTAAGATGTATGTTTTAAGGTTTGTACCTTTTGGATAGGTTTGTGATAAAAACAGGAATCATTAGTTTGACCAGCTATGTCCCAGTAATAGTAAAATTGCCATATTAAAACATGAAAAAGAACATCCAAAAGATAGAAAACAAGGTATTTGCTAAACATTATATTTCTTTTCACAGAGGAGCAAGAGGAATCAATTTATAATCTCTATATCTCTGAAGTTCGAAACATCAGACTTCGGTTAGAGAACTGTGAAGATCGATTGATTAGACAGATCCGAACTCCCCTGGAAAGAGATGATTTGCATGAAAGTGTGTTCAGAATTACAGAGCAGGAGGTGAGAGTTCTAATGTGTTGGGGAAAAAAATAAGGTAAATTATTATCTTAATGACCTTAGGCATCAACTACCGTGACCACACTGGTCACGTTGAAAGGTCTTAGGGTGTGTATTTATTGCTGATTGTAAACTAGGATTCTGTAAATCAGTTCAATCTCTGACTCAGGTAAACACAGGAACACATACCTCTCACCTGTTGTGGTGGAGGCTATAAAGGCTTCTCATAATGAAAGTCATTATATACCTGCTATATGCAAAAACACTAAGTTAGATCTTGGGGCTGAGGAGATGGGCAGTAAGGGAATTATTGATTGTAAAACTTTAATGTCATGGATTAGTCTCTCTGATAAAGAAAAAGAGTATGTAGATTTTTAAGTCAATGATCATAACATGACGTGTATTTTTTTTAAACTGTTTTAAGAAAAATGCCTCAGCTGAGGTGATTGCCTAATTCTTATGTTTGTTCTCTGTTTTATAGAAACTAAAGAAAGAACTGGAACGACTTAAAGATGATTTGGGAACAATCACAAATAAATGTGAAGAATTTTTCAGTCAAGCAGCAGCCTCTCCCTCAGTTCCTACCTTACGGTCTGAGCTCAGTGTGGTTGTTCAGAACATGAACCAAGTCTATTCTATGTCTTCCACTTACATAGATAAGTATGTAACTGCCATCTTAATATATAATTTGCTTCCTACAACTGTCATTTTTATATGCTGTTAATTAAAAAATTCATTTTTATGAATGTAAATATTCAATTTTGTTTTGTCTAGAGAAATATATTAAATTTGTTATGGATTTATGATACTTCTCTATGTTAAAAGATGATGTGCCTCAGAGATTAATGCATAATGTACTGTCCTCCCAGTAGTTTTGGTAGCTCAGCTGCTGTAGCCTACAGGATTTTCCTCTCATGCTTGGCCTAAACAAGGTCAGAAAGAAACTGTCTTGTGCTGGAATCTCTTGGTAAATACCACTTGTGGCGTAGGACATGGGATGGAGCACATGCTATCTATTAAGCAGAGAGCCAGATAAATGTTAATCTTACAGTAAATGTGTCAGTGTTCGAAGATGAAGAACATGCTATGCCTTATGTCGTAATGGTCTTTAGGATGGCACTATGTGAAATAAACATTTAATAATAGGTGGCTATTGTTTAACTCCCTCTTTCAGGTTGAAAACTGTCAATTTGGTGTTAAAAAACACTCAAGCTGCAGAAGCCCTTGTAAAACTCTATGAAACAAAACTGTGTGAAGAAGAAGCAGTTATAGCTGACAAGAATAATATTGAGAATCTAATAAGTACTTTAAAGGTATGAGTCTCACTCTTGGCTATTTTTCAAGATTATAATCTACAAGTATTTCTCTCACACTAGTTCAGATCTTCAAACATCAAGCATAAATATCTTACTTTGAAGGTATTTTTGAATGGATTTATTCCATTTCATGTCTCTGTAATTCCACAGCTTACTGTAAATAAGTATGGCTAGTCAATACAGTTTGAGGAGAGTTCTTCTTACTTGAAGTTTGAACTTTTTTGGTAGTAGCTTTTGATAGTCAGTTCATCTTGGCAGGAAGAGGAGTTGAAGCTAAAAATTAAATTATTTGTAATAGATATACTTGCTAAAAGAAGCACTTACTTTAAAATATCAAAAAAGTAAATAGAGAACTTAATCTAAGAAAGGTAAAAGACTAGTAACTACTGTATCTATATTTCTCAGTATTATTCCTCTGTATCTATATTTCTACATACAAAACACTTAGTAAAACTATTGCAAAGCAATTGTGAAAAGTTAGCTCAGTGATTTTTCATGCATATATTCATTTTTTAGCAACAGAATTAGTAGGCATTGAAAAATAGACAATGAAAAGGACTTATGTTACTGATATAACAAACTTGGCTTATGGAATGTATTTTATTTTATTGATGTGTAAATTCTATTAAGCTGAACTTCACAAAATTGTCATTTTGGAAAAATCAAAGTATAGTCAAATATTGGCAGTTTCATAAGGTTGAACCTAATATAACATCTTGTAAATGAAAGATATTCTTTCCTTTATCTGATTTCATATCAGTCATTTGTAAATAAATTGTAAAAGTAGATAAATACTATGTTTATCCAGCAAGTACTTGCCATTTTTATAACTTCTACCAATTTGTGTATTTTAGCAATGGCGATCTGAAGTAGATGAAAAGAGAGAGGTATTCCATGCATTAGAGGACGAGTTGCAGAAAGCTAAAGCCATCAGTGATGAAATGTTTAAAACGTATAAAGAACGGGACCTGGATTTTGACTGGCACAAAGAAAAAGCAGATCAATTAGTTGAAAGATGGCAAAATGTTCACGTGCAGATTGACAACAGGTTGGTGTCCTTTTTTGTTCCATTTTAGTACAGATTTAATGTCTATCTGTATGCTAGGTAAAATGTAAATTTATTAGGCTTTTTTTTTTTTTACTTTCTCAGTTAACTGTGTTAACTGTAATGGCTCTACCTAATTATATTTCTTTCTTATACAGTAGACTATAGTAAGACATTTAACTTTAAAATAAGCATTTTTC
>NW_012148530.1:1726411-1727635 GCF_000956105.1 Propithecus coquereli | reverse complement strand
TTAAATGATGTGCATATTTCTTAGTTCCTGAGCATCTTAAATAGTTGAATAGCATACAGTTCTTTGTCCTTTTTCTTCTAAACTAAACTGTATGTATTTATAGATGCTGGTGTCTGAAATAGAAATGAAACAGAGCAAAATGGATGAGTGTCAAAAATATGCGGAACAGTACTCAGCTACAGTGAAGGTAAGAAGACTCACTTACTCTAGACAGATTTAATATTCAGGTATGTGATTCTACAATGTACTTTTAAAGCCATACAAATAATTTCACACAATATTAAAAAGTAAAAAGAGGAAATATTCATTTGAACTTTTTTGACACTTTTCTAATAATTCTTCATGAAATCTGAGTCAAATAACAGCCTGATGCATTCATGTTCTCTGTGTCACTCATGTGCACGAGCTTGTGCGCAGCCTCCCAACACTCACACCCACACACACCTGAATGAATACAGAGCTCTCAAGTTAGTTTCTTATCACTTTTTGCTCTTTCTTTTTTCTTTAACATGGCTAGAGTATTCTGTGGGAGAACTTCTAACTTTCTCGTTTAGGGGACATTTCTCAAGCTTTTCAAGTTACTGTTGACAACTTCTCAACTTTAGCCTTCCAGATCCACAGTACCATTGCCTAGCTGGAGGGAAAGGAGGTTGCTTGTAACTATTTCCATGAGCTTCCAAACAGACTTGGGAAATTACCTAACTACCTTACATGTTTCTGATTTTATTCCCACCTTGGAAACAGCTCCAGGAGTGGATAGATTTCTAAAAATGTAGTGTGGTTTTGTTTGTTTGTTTTGTTTTTTTGTTTTTGTTTTTTTGGAGACAAGAGTCCCACTTTGTCTCCTAGGCTGGAGTGCAGTGGTGCAATCATAGCTCACTGATGCCTGAACTCCTGGGCTCAAAGGATTCTCCTGTCTCAGTCTCCTGAGTAGCTGGGACTACAGACATGCACCTCCCTGCCTGGCTAAAAATGTAGTTTTACAGTACAGTAATGTGTCACTTAACAACAGGGATATGTTCTGAGAAATTCATCGTCAGGTGATTTGTCCTTGTGCAGACATCATAGAGTATACTTAAACCTGGATGGTATAGTGTATTACATACCTAGGCTATATAGTAGAGCCCAGTGCTCATAGGCTGCAAACCTGTATAGCATGTTTCTGTACTGAATACTGTAGGCAATTATAACACAATGGTAAATATTTGTGTTTGTAAACATATC
>NW_012148530.1:1698439-1717054 GCF_000956105.1 Propithecus coquereli | reverse complement strand
CATGACCAGGAAAAAAAAAAAGAAGGCTTAAAGGCTCTTAGCAATAGCTAAGTTTTAAAGGAGGTTTGATAAACTGAAATGAACTTCTTAGAAATAATCTACTAAAAAATATTGAAAACTCGATATTTAAATAGAAAAAAATGCCTCAGTGTCACAAAGAGTTGACCCTGATACCAAAATAAAGAAGATAGAGCATTAAGCATAGCAGATTGTGATGATATTTTGTTTCTGTACGAATTATTATTAGAAACCAGATTTAGATTAGCAGAGGAAATTCTCATCAAAATTATTGAGGACCAAGAAATCAGAGGAAATAAAATAAGATGTATGGTTTAAAATGAAAACAAATCTATTATCTAAAATAATTTCTCTACTACTTTTTAAATTGTTTCTAATTATTTTGAGTTGATACAAAACTAACATTATGGTATTAATAAAGAGAAATTAAATTGTGATTATAAACTAATCTTGATCATGTAGTTTTGTAGTTAATGTAAAGTATACTCCTCCCAGCTGAGATTGATTCTATCATGAGTGGAGTAAAAAGGGTTTTTTGATATTTTATTCTACAAATTGAAGCTAAATCCCTAAGTACATTTGAAAGAAGCTATTATATTTAACAAATATCTTTATATTTATGGAGTATCTAAATTAGGTACTTATCAAGGTGGATTCATATGAGGCATGTCATTATCAACAGCAACAAAATCTGTGAGTATATGAAGCATATCTTTTCTAAAGCCATCAGGGACTGTAGCTGCCTTTGCATTAGCAATTCTGATTATTATAATTGTCATAATATGGCAAATATAAATAAGTAAGGAATTTGACTTTAGAAATTTCAAGTTTTTATATATTTTCCTTTTTCCCCATGTTAAGTATTATTTCTTAATTTGGCTCTCTGTTCTAAAGTTCTTTGTTTTGTTTCTTTAACCATAAAATATGAGAATGTAAATATCATTTTTTAATTTCCATCAGGCTAGATAAAGAAAACTAAATTCTTTAGTGTCCTTCAGTTCCTGTATATTGTATGTTCTTAGCTCATAGGATTAAGTCGTGTGCAAGAGCAGAAAGAGCACTGTTGTGAGAGTTTTACTTTCTACTTTATCACTCACCCATTGTGAGTTTGCACAATTATTTAACCTCCCAGTGTCTCAATTTCCTCATCTATAAAAGGTTGGAGTCATGCTATATCTTTTGTAAGGTCCCCTTTCTTGCTAAGAAAATCCTGAGCTAGCTAATTTTTAAAATAAAATTATTTCTGAGAGACAAAACAAAATTCTTCAGAAAACCTGTCATGAAGGGTTTTTTGTCTTCTACTGCTAACTTTCTGAAGCTTCCTCTGAAGAAGGTGGTGCTGGTGGTGGTGATAGTGCTTGTTCTGCATTTGGGTTCACTTCGTTTTGTAAGTACGTTTATGAACATTGTTTCCGATTTTGTAAGATAAATTTGAATAGAACAGGTTTGACACTCTCAAAACATCTCTTATAGATGAAAAGGTGTAAGGAGGCTTCTGAACATGGGGCATATTCAGATCTGCTTCAGCGTCAGAAGGCAACAGTGATTGAGAATAGCAAACTTACCGGGAAGATAAGTGAACTGGAAAAAATGGTAGCCGAACTAAAGAAACAAAAGTCTCGAGTCGAGGAAGAACTTCCTAAGGTCAAGGAGGCTGCAGAAAATGAATTGAGAAGGCAGCAGAGAAATGTAGAAGACATTGCTCTGCAGAAGATAAGGGCAGAAAGCGAAGCCAAGCAGTACCGCAGGGAACTTGAGGCCATCGTGAGAGAGAAGGAAGCCGCAGAACGGGAACTGGAGCGGGTGAGACAGCTCACGATCGAGGCCGAGGCTAAAAGAGCGGCTGTGGAAGACAACCTGCTGAATTTTCGCAATCAGTTAGAGGAAAACACCTTCACCAGGAGAACACTGGAAGATCATCTTAAAAGGAAAGATTTAAGTCTCAATGATTTGGAGCAACAAAAAAATAAGTTAATGGAAGAATTAAGACGAAAAAGAGACAATGAGGAAGAACTCTTGAAGCTAATAAAGCAGATGGAAAAAGACCTTGCATTTCAAAAACAGGTAGCAGAGAAACAGTTGAAAGAAAAGCAGAAAATTGAATTGGAAGCAAGAAGAAAAATAACTGAAATTCAATATTCATGTAGAGAAAATTCATTGCCAACTTATGCGATCACACAGGCTACGTCATGTGGGGCAGTAAGTGGTCTTCAGAAAGAAAATGACAAACAGAAAGCAGAAGAACTCAAACAGCAGGTAGATGAACTAACAGTCGCCAACAGGAAGGCCGAAAAAGACATGAGGGAGCTAAAGTATGAACTTGATGCCCTCCAACTTGAAAAAACCTCATCTGAAGAAAAGGCTCGTTTGCTAAAAGATAAACTAGATGAAACAAATAATACACTGAAGTGCCTGAAGTTGGAGTTGGAAAGGAAGAATCAAGTAGAGGAAGGGTATTCTCAACAACTCCGAGAACTTAGTAGGCAATTGAACCAAACCACAGGTAAAGCTGAAGAAGCCATGCAAGAAGCAAATGATCTCAAGAAAATAAAGCACAATTATCAGTTAGAATTAGAATCTCTTCATCATGAAAAAGGGAAACTGCAAAGAGAAGTAGACAGAATCACCAGGGCACATGCTGTAGCTGAGAGGGATATTCAGCATTTAAATTCACAAGTTCATTCTTTACAGGATAAGAAGGAATTTGAAAGAGTACGAATATGCCGGAGAAAATCAGATCATCTAAAAGAACAATTTGAGAAAAGCCATGAGCAGTTGCTTCAAAATATTAAAGCCGAAAAAGAAAATAATGATAAAATCCAAAAGCTTAATGAAGAATTAGAGAAAAGTAATCAGTGTGCAGAACTAATGAAACAAAAAGTAGATGAGCTTACTAGGCAGAATAATGAAACCAAATTAATGATGCAGAGAATTCAGGCAGAATCGGAGAAAGTAGTTTTGGAGAAACAAGCTATCCAGCAAAGATGTGAAACACTGAAAATTCAGGCAGATGGTTTTAAAGATCAGCTACGCAGCACAAATGAACACTTGCATAAACAGACAAAAACAGAACAGGATTTCCATAGACGAATTAAATGCCTCGAAGAAGACCTGGCTAAAAGTCAAAGTTTAGTAAGTGAATTTAAGCAAAAGTGTGACCAGCAGAACATTATCATCCAGAATACCGAGAAAGAAGTGAGAAATTTGAATGCAGAGCTCAATGCTTCCAAAGAAGAAAAGCGACGGGGGGAGCAGAAAGTTCAGCTACAACAAGCTCAGGTGCAAGAGTTAAATAATAGGTTGAAAAAGGTCCAAGATGAGTTGCACTTAAAGACCATAGAGGAGCAGATGACTCACAGAAAGATGGTTCTGTTTCAGGAAGAATCTGACAAATTCAAACGTTCAGCAGAGGAGTTTCGGAAAAAGATGGAAAAATTAATGGAGTCCAAAGTCATCACTGAAAATGACATTTCAGGCATTAAGCTTGATTTTGTGTCTCTTCAGCAAGAAAACTACAGAGCTCAAGAGAATGCTAAGGTTTGTGAAACAAATATTAAAGAACTTGAAAAACAGCTTCAGCAATATCGTGAGCAGGTGCAACAAGGGCGGCATGTGGAAGCAAATCATTACCAAAAATGTCGGAAGCTTGAGGATGAGCTGATAGCCCAGAAACGTGAAGTTGAAAACCTGAAGCAAAAAATGGACCAACAGATAAAGGAGCATGAGCATCAGTTAGTTTTGCTCCAGTGTGAAATCCAAAAAAAGAACATGGCCAAAGACTGTACCTTCAAACCAGATTTTGAGATGACAGTGAAGGAGTGTCAACAATCTGGAGAGCTCTCCTCTAGGAGCACTGGACAGCTTCACCCAGCAGCCACATCTCCTCTGTTGAGATGGACTCAAGAACCAAAGCAGTTAGAAGAAAAGTGGCAGCATCGGGTTGTAGAGCAAATGCCAACAGAAGTTCAATTCTGGCCACCAGGGGCTCCACTGGAGAAAGAGAAAAGCCAGCAGTGTTACTCAGAGTACTTTTCTCAAACAAGCACTGAATTACAGATAACTTTTGATGAGACAAACCCTATGACAAGACTGTCAGAAATTGAGAAGATAAGAGATCAAGCCCTGCACAATTCCAGACCACCTGTTAAGTACCAAGATAGCAAATGCGAGATGGAACTGGTGAAGCTTTTGACACCCTTAGAGGTATACTCTGGGTTCTGAGACCTTGTCAGCTACCTAATGTCAGGTTTCCTCTTTTGTTTCCTTTCTCCCCTAGATGAAATTTTTAACAGTTTTTAATGTGATTGGCACTTTGTAGTGCTGACAGGAAAATAACGCTGTAATTTTTCTAGTGATTTACTAGAATATTTATTATAAATTATCATTCTTTAATTTTTGAATGTTTGAGATTAAACACACAGATGTAGCAGGTATACTGTTATATCTGAGGAAATAGGTTTACCAAAATATGACTATAAAAATGCTAGAAGAACCAAGCAGTTAACTTTAACTTTTAACATATTCTGTGGCTAAATTTCATCTCAATCTTTTTTAAACATACCATTGTAATACCTTTAATTGTTGTCTAAAGTAAGCTTCAGACTCTCAAAATAATATTATTCATGATCCCACCTTGATTTGAAATTTTTTCTTCTCTTCACTTATCTCATTTTTGTAATTCAAGGAAATATGTTTGGATTGAGAAGGGGTAAACTGAAATAATGTTCTTTAGGTGACTTTTAACATCTTATAAATTCCTGTTACAGATAGCTAAGAACAAGCAGTGTGATATGCATACAGAAGTCACAATCTTAAAACAAGAAAAGAATCCAGTTCCGAGTGCCGAAGAATGGATGCTTGAAGGGTACAGAGCGTCTGGTGGACTCACGAGAGATTTCCTTAAGAAAGGCTTAGAACCAGACACGTTCCAGAACTTTGATGGCGATCATGCGTGTTCAGTTAGAGATGATGAGTTTAAATTCCAGGGGCTCAGGCACACTGTGACTGCCAGGCAGTTGGTTGAAGCTAAACTTCTGGACATGAGAACGATTGAGCAGCTGCGACTTGGTCTTAAGACTGTTGAAGAAGTTCAGAAAACTCTTAGCAAGTTTTTGACAAAAGCCACCTCAATTTCAGGGCTTTACCTAGAATCTACAAAAGAAAAGATTTCATTTTCCTCAGCAGCCAAGAGAATCATAATAGACAAAATGATGGCTTTGGCATTTTTAGAGGCTCAGGCTGCAACAGGTTTTATAATCGATCCCATTTCAGGTCAGACATTTTCTGTTGAAGATGCAGTTCTGAAAGGAGTTGTTGACTCTGAATTTAGAGTTAGGCTTCTTGAGGCAGAGAAGGCAGCTGTGGGGTATTCACATTCTTCTAAGACATTGTCAGTGTTTCAAGCTATGGAAAATAGAATGCTTGACAGACAAAAAGGTAAACATATCTTGGAGGCCCAGATTGCCAGTGGGGGCGTCATTGACCCTGTGAGGGGCATTCGTGTTCCTCCAGAAATTGCTCTGCAGCAAGGGTTATTAAATAATGCCATCTTACAGTTTTTACATGAGCCCTCCAGCAACACAAGAGTTTTTCCTAATCCTAATAACAGGCAAGCTCTGTATTATTCAGAATTATTGCGAATGTGTGTATTTGATATAGATTGCCAGTGCCTTCTATTTCCATTTGGGGAGAGGAACATTTCCAATCTCAATGTGGAGAAAACTCATAAAATTTCTGTAGTAGATATTAAAACAGGAGCAGAACTGACTGCATATGAGGCTTTCCAGAGAAACCTAATTGAAAAAAGTATGTATCTTCAACTTTCAGGGCAGCAATATCAGTGGAAGGAAGCCACATTTTTTGAATCCTATGGGCATCCTTCTCATATGCTGACTGATACTAAAACAGGATTACAGTTCAATATCAATGAGGCTATCGAGCAGGGAACAGTTGACAAAGCCATGGTCAAAAAGTATCAGGAAGGCCTCATCACGCTTACAGAACTTGCTGATTCTTTGCTCTGTCGGTTAGTTCCCAAGAAGGATTTGCATAGTCCTGTTGCAGGGTATTGGCTGACTGCTAGTGGGGAAAGGATCTCTGTACTAAAGGCCTCCCGTAGAAATTTGGTTGATCGGATTACTGCCCTCAGATGCCTGGAAGCCCAAGTCAGTACAGGGGGGATCATTGATCCTCTTACTGGCAAAAAGTACCGGGTGGCTGAAGCTTTACACAGAGGCCTAGTTGATGAGGGGTTTGCCCAGCAACTGCGACAGTGTGAATTAGTAATCACAGGGATTGGCCATCCCGTCACTAAGAAAGTGATGTCAGTGATGGAAGCGGTGAATGCAAATATCATAAGTAAGGAAATGGGAATCCGATGTCTGGAATTTCAGTACTTGACAGGGGGGTTGATCGAGCCGCAGGTTCACTCTCGGTTGTCAATAGAAGAGGCTCTCCAAGTAGGTATTATAGATGTCCTTGTTGCTACAAAACTCAAAGATCAAAAGTCATATGTCAGAAATATAATATGTCCCCAGACAAAAAGAAAGTTGACATATAAAGAAGCTTTAGAAAAATCTGATTTTGATTTCCACACAGGACTTAAACTGTTAGAAGTGTCAGAACCCTTGATAACAGGAATTTCTAGCCTCTACTATTCTTCTTAATAGGACATGTTTAAAAACTTTGTCCAAGGGGTGATGCCGGCTGATTCATGCTATCTGTCCAGAGCACGATGACATCGGCTACATATACAGTCTAGGAATTGTGTGTAACATACTCTGTTTATTTCTTGAGGGCTGGAAATTACTTAGTGCTCAGAAGACAGAATAATTTTTACATTTAAAATAGCAAAAGATCTACTGCCCTTAAAATGGTTTCATTTAGCTTTGAGAATAGCTTTTTGAATCTTGCCCGCACTGAAATAAGCATGTTTTACCTAGAATGTGGCGTAAGCTTCCTGAACTGCAACAAATTCACAGCATCATTTCTTTAAAATTCCCCTTCACCAAATAGATCCAGCCTGGTGTTAGTTTTCTCATTTAGTAAAAAATATATTGCACTCACTGAAAGAGCACTTCACAAAGCACCATGGAATCAAGAGAAAGGTAATAATTCATTCCCACATCCATGAGGCTGCAGGGTTTTGGATTGCTTCCAAAAATGAAAAACCTTTGAATTTTCCTGTAGATAGTGGCCTTCTTTACATATTAAAATGTTTACCACAATCTCTCATTTCTAGTTAATACTTTGGAATTAAAAGCTAACATTATGAATGCATTGTGTGTTTGAGGAGGGGAAGGACTTTTCTTCATTCTATGTAGTTTTCTTATGTTTATAGACATTCTCTGTTCTTTCATCTTCCCATTTTCTGACACCTTTCTGTTAAGACAATCATGACTATAATGCTAATGCAAAGGCAGCAATTCAAAGATCTTCTAGTGCCTCATGAATAAAGTTGAAATTTTAAATTTGTCGTATTGATGGAACAGCTGGGAGGTTGGACTGATCACTAAAGAATGTTTGTCACAGCTTTTTTTGCTACTATCAACATTCTGGAGATACATATGCTATATAACGTGGTTAAGTGAATGAATAAAATATTTCAGTAACCTGCGTGTGGTGAAAAAACATTTTTACATTTTTGTATTCTATGCAGAGGTCAGTTTAATAGCTCAGTCATTTACTGGAATGTATCTTTTTTTTAACCACTCACACTTGTCAGAAGTCACTGGAAGAAGAAAAGAAAGAGCATGTTGATAAGGCCAAAGAATTGCAGAAATGGGTGTCAAATATCAGCAAGACATTGAAAGATGGAGAGAAGGCTGGAAAATCTCCCTTCTCTGAGCAAAAGGTATCCACAGAGGTCCTGGTTTAATAATAGTGGGTAGACTTTACTGAGATGATATAGTCCACCTAGCACAATGTTTAATTCTTTACCTTAATTTTCTCCATTTTTGTTGGCAATTACAATGAAGATCAGAGAGGCTAAGTAACTTGCCCAAAGAATCAAAGTTAGTATGTGACAGAAGAAGGTACCTCTGATTCCCAAACCTAAACTCTCTATATTGGCCGTACTATTAGTAAACTAATATGGTATACTGCTTTTCCTAATAGTTGTATCTGCTTCCTGATTATTATGAGAATTGCTGAAGAGCAGAGTCATCCTGTTTGAGTAGCCATGCACTCCATATCATAAAGATGTAAATATAAAAAGTTTCAAGAACAATGAAAATACAAACTGGGATATTAACATTCTTGAGTAATAACATTAGTTGTGCTTTTCTGAGTCTTTTCTGTTTCATGGGGAAGTATGTAGAGTCAATCACTGGAAATTCTAGTTTCTTTCCCTTACCCAAGTGAATGCTTTAGTCCTATGAGCTACCTTCTCTTCCCCAACTACTTCGCATTAGGCTACAGCTTGTGAGATGTTAGCGCTCCATTGCACTGCACCACTTGAAGCTCTTAGGACATTGGTGGTTAAGGTTTAAATTCTAGTACTTCTGCTGCTGCTGATAGCACTGGAATTGCTGCTGAATTTTTAAAAAATAAATTTCCACTAAGGAAGCATTTTTCTCAAGGAATATTTTTCCTATATTGCATTCCTGCTCTTGCCTCACATTTGGAAATTTCATGGGCTATCAGCTAATTTCAATATTTAGCTCCCCCTTATAGCTCTGCATCAGTACGTACCTGTCATCAGTTAAAACAGACATCATTGACATGATTAAATAGGGGAAAATGTTAATGTCTTGTCTAATTTTGTCTATGAGATCAGGCAAATCTACCTTAACTGGGAATCTTTCTCGGAGAAATTTTTGGACCTAAGTATGTACTTGAAATATTTAATCGAAATAAAGTTGTATTAGCTCATAGACTTACAATACACCACATATGATATAGTGTGGAAGAGAAGAGAAGTTGGAAAGCACTTACATTTGGTGTTTTAAATAAAAAACCCTCAAAGTAATTTAATGCAAATATTTCATAAAATATATTCTTCCCTTTCATTTTCTCATCAAATAGGAAGATGACTAAAATAAAGACATAAACCTTTATAAAAATTCCTTGGGAAAACAAGTTTCTTTTGTGAAATGTGGATTATAAACCCTTGGTATTTTTACATTCTGTAGTTCTTAATGCTCCAAAACATTACTAGATCAGATTTAGACCTGGTCCACATCAAAGTAGAGAGACATTTTTTTAATGCAGAGAATGGTCTTAATTTTAACTTTCTAAGGATACTTGTTTATCTCTTGCTAAAGTAAATTTAAGGTAATTTGATGTGAATGTGTCCTTCAAAAATCAATATGGCCTCATGATTACCTGTAAATGTGAAAAATAGATTTTAAGTTGACTCTAAATAGAATACACAGGGGAAAATACACCTTTTCATTGGATCATTATTTCCTCTCTGCTCATTTAAAAGAATGGCAATTAATTTCTGAAATGAGGGATTCAGAAGTGAAACACTGAGAGATAGGAGAAAGTGTTATGACCTCTTGCTTTCCCCCAACCAGATCAGTTTTATTTCTCTAACCTTCACAATCAACATTAACAAAGAAAGGTCTTAGCGTTAGAAATGATATATTCTTGATCTGCATATCTACAGATCACCATAATTTTTTTCAAAAGGAGCCTTGTATCTAGGAACCTAGGAGGAGGAAGATATTCTTCGGAAGCAGTATTCCACATTCATGTATCTTTTTGAGTTCTATGATGTATTAATACAAGGATGACGTGGGGCCAGTGCTGACCCTTGGGACTCCTGAGTGTTAAGCCCTCCTTTGTTAATGGTTGAGTTGGGGTAAATTTGAGAATCCTATAGTGTTGTATGTTTATTTCCTAATGAAAATGATGGCATTAAGGATAAAGAGAGGAGCTTTCATCAATCATGCGTTCTAAATAAAGTCCTCTTTCTTTATTCAGGCCTGTAGATTACTAATAACTGATAGATTATTGACTTGGGTCACCCAGAAAGTAGGCCCATCATTTGGGTCTTCATTAAAATTTGATTCATTTTTTTAAAAACTAGTGCTTAGTTCTGTCGAGGGGAGAGTTTGAATGTGACTTCTTTACCTTACAGATATCCAGTGAGGAAATATCAACCAAGAAGGAACAATTATCTGAAGCACTTCAAACCATGCAGCTGTTTTTGGCTAAACATGGAGACAAGTATGTTGGTTGTCATTAGCTCTGTGATTCAAAGTAGGGAAGGGTTCGTATTAATAAAAACATTCAGCAAAGCAGAAGATAGAAAATTTTAAGAGATTTTTAAATGGAACTCAAACTAATCACATTTTACTTAATATGGTAACATAAGCAATATAAACTTAGCAATTTAATTAATTGCCACTTTTAGTCTTTACCACAACTCTGAAATGTACCTATTGTCCTCATACATTACTTATAAGGAAACAGGCTCAGAGAGGTTATAGTTTAATAGCTAGTGAAAGATAGAATAAGGACTCCCAAGTCAAGTCTTAATGCTAAGTAGTACTCTATGAGACGTACCTTTCGGAAAATATGTGTAAAATCTTCTTAATTTTCTTAGCTGAGACCTGTAGCAGCCTGATTTCTCATATTTTGGTCCTACTTTTTGTGACAAGGCACCTCACATATTTCAACCAATGCTTCAGTCAAAGAAGGAATTTGTCCTCTTAAACCCTTTTTGGATGACCTCTTTAGGGTTATTCCAGAATGTATTAGAGAATCAGGTTAATTTCCTTGTAAATTTCCTTTTTATTTATCCCTAAGTTGAAACAAATTTCATCTTGAGAAATGGTACCTTATTGTCCCTTTTCTGTTTTAGGACTAACAATGGAGTCTTTCATTTTGTCAGATAATAGCAGTTGTTGTTCTGGAAATTTGTATGTTAGAAAAGTGCCAATATATTATTAATAGTTTACATCTTTTCCTTCAGTCCTTTTCTCAGGCAAGACAAAGATTCCTATACAGTGATACCAAGAGCTGAGAAATATGTATGTGAGGCTGTGTTTTATTTTATAATCATGTGACAAAGTTATTGAATCAAATATATCATCTTTATCACTTGAAGACTTATACTACCCTTTTCATACTTTCTGGTTATTTTAGAATGACAGATGAAGAAAGAAATGAACTGGAAAAACAAGTGAAAACTCTTCAAGAAGGTTATAATTTATTATTCAGTGAATCTCTGAAGCAACTGCAAGAATCACAAACCTCAGGAGATGTAAAGGTAGAGGAAAAGGTAATATTTATTTAAACATGAAGCTGTTTCAAGAAGCGTAGTCTTATTGCATGGCTGTGGAAATATATGTCAATAATAAAGAAATAACTTTGAATTTTGTACATGGATAAAATATGGATGGAGTTTATTTAAACGTTTGGAGATCTCAGTGTTTATTAAATGCAGTCTTACACATGCTGATCATCAGTTTCTGTGACATCTTAATCTCTGCCTTGCATGGTAAAAGAAAGATATCATTCATTTTTCTAACTCTTCTCCTTAAAAGCCATTCTTCTAGTATATTAGATATTATATAATATGATGTTTTAAAAGAGCCTGTGAGTTATCCCTAAAGGTGACATTGATGTGTTATGGAGTTTGTTTGATTTACAGAGATACCTATGAGACTTAATTTGAGTAATACAAGACCATATGTTATAGTGAGGATGCCCTAGCATCTTCTTAAAATATAACAAATCATTTAAAATTTGACTGGTACTTAAATGTTCTCACCTTGACTGTACATGTCAACACGCCCAACATAATTTTCAATATTCAAAAAGTTATCTTTATATTTAATTTTGTTACTCCCGGGAATACTTTCCACATAATTTATCATGTTTTGGGGGTACGTAACAATTTTTCTGGTTTCTTAGTTTTTTACTGTCTTTGAAGAAGTCCATATGCTGTAAACATCAATAGCATGGGGTTTGATACTCTCTTTCATGCCACTAGACTCTAATCTCACCCAAGTACAGAAAGCATGATTTGCCTTCTAGGTATGTGTTCTGTTTTCTCACTATCATCATCTACTCTGTGTGTGTCTTCACTAACCTTGTTAATATACACGATATTAAGTTTTCAATTCACAGATGCATGTTGTTTTCAAAGCTTTTATCACATCCTGTGCTGTTGAATAGATCACTGACATAGATCACTTGTGCATTTGAGCTGCCTAACATTCACAGCATTGCTGCACCTTGGTAAGTAGAGGATTTTTATGTTGAAGTGTATTATTTATTAAAAAAAAAAAACCTAAGTTGCATGAAACTCTGCCCACCCTTGTATGACAGACTGACCTGAATTTTTTTGTGTTTTCCTTTCAGCTGGATAAAGTGATTGCAGGCACCATTGATCAGACAACTGGAGAAGTCCTTTCCATCTTTCAGGCAGTTTTAAGAGGCCTCATTGATTATGGGACAGGAATTAGGTTGCTTGAGTCACAGCTAATGATTTCTGGTCTAATTTCACCAGAATTAAAAAAGTGCTTTGATCTTAAAGATGCCGAAAGCCATGGCGTTATTGATGAGCAAATTCTGTGCCAACTCCAAGAACTAAATAATGCTAAGGAGATTATTTCTGCTATGTCATCTACTACAATTCCAGTACTGGATGCTCTGGCTCAAAGTGTGATATCAGAATCCATGGCCATCAAAGTTCTTGAGATACTGCTTTCCACAGGCTTTCTGGTTATTCCAGCCACAGGAGAACAGTTGACCCTACAGAAGGCTTTCCAACAGAACTTGATTTCCTCCTCATTATTTTCTAAAGTCCTGGAAAGACAAAATATGTGCAAAGATCTTATTGACCCATACACCTCTGAGAAGGTGTCTTTAATAGATATGGTACAAAGAAGTATTTTACAAGAGAACACTGGAATGTGGCTTCTACCTGTGAGACCACAAGAAGGAGGTAGAATAACATTAAAATGTGGAAGAAACATAAGCATTTTAAGAGCAGCTCATGAAGGTCTCATAGACCGTGAAACCATGTTTAGGTTATTAGGGGCACAGCTTCTTTCTGGAGGTCTGATCAATGGCAACTCTGGTCAAAGAATGACTGTTGAAGAAGCTATGGCAGAAGGGGTGATTGACAGAGACACTGCCAGCAGTGTTCTCACGTACCAGGTTGAAACTGGTGGAATCATCCACTCAAACCCTGCCAAACGTTTAACTGTAGACGAAGCAGTCCAGTGTGATTTGATTACTTCCAGTAGTGCTCTTCTGGTACTAGAGGCTCAGCGAGGCTATGTTGGACTCATTTGGCCCCACTCTGGTGAAATATTTCCCACGTCTTCGTCCTTGCAGCAAGAGTTGATTACAAATGAATTGGCCTACAAAATCCTGAACGGCAGGCAGAAAATAGCTGCTCTTTATATTCCAGAAAGTTCTCAGGTCATTGGTTTGGATGTTGCTAAACAGCTGGGAATTATAGATAATAACACAGCATTGATTTTAAAAAATATAATACTGCCTGATAAAATGCCAGATTTAGGAGATTTAGAAACTTGTAAAAATGCCAGAAGATGGCTCTCTTTTTGTAAATTCCAGCCATCTACAGTTCATGATTATAGGCAAGAAGAGGATGTTTTTGATGGAGAAGAACCAGTGGCAACTCAGAGCTCAGAGCAAACTAAAAAATTATTCCTATCTTATTTGATGATAAATAGCTATATGGATGCAAACACAGGGCAGAGGCTTTTGCTGTATGATGGTGACTTGGATGAGGCTGTTGGCATGCTACTGGAAGGCTGTAGTACAGAACTGGATGGGGACACACCCGTAAAAGATTGTCTCGATGTCTTAAGCTTCCCTGGCATATTTCTTAATAATGCTCCAAGTAAAGAAAAGGATGAATGTGCAGTTTCACCAGGTCATTTTGATCAATGTCATTGCAGAGAGCCTGAACATAAAGAGACCCCTGAAAATAAAAACAGTGTGATAGATGAAGAATTTCATGAAATGAGAAATAATGTTATCAGTAGTGGATTTTGGCAGTCAGAAAGCCCGGCAAATATAATACCAATTGATCATAAAGTTAACAGTTCATCCAGTGTGTGTGTTCCCAGTCCCGTATCATATTTAACACAGACTGAACTTGCAGAAGTTAGCATGCTTAGACATGACTCTGAAAACATGCTTAAACACTGTGAAAATCAAACTCAAGTTGAAACTAAGGAACATGCAAATGAATGTAGTCATTCTAAAGACATTAAAAACTTTGCAAGTGATTTGATAACAAATCCTATTGTGAAATCAAAAACGAGTAGATTCTGTGATTTGAGTGAAACAGAGAATGAAGATAATATAAACAAGGATTCACTTATCTTTGACTATTCCCCCAGACTAAGTGCCCTGTTAACTCATGACAAATTGAGGCACAGTCAGGGAGGTTTTAATGATGCACACACACCAGACAGTAGTGGAAATAAATGTGACAACTCTACATTGTCATTCAATGACCAAACAACGTTATCAGGTCATAGAATGGGAGAAAAATTTCAAGACCAGTTTCTGGGAATTGCAGCTATCAACATTAGTTTACAGGGAGAGGACTCTGGACAGAAAGCTTTAAATATTGGTTGTAGTAATCCTCAAGTACAATGTCACAATGATAAATACATTTCATATACTTCTGGTGAGGATGAAAAAATACATACTGCTTCTCGGCAGAAACCTGAGGATGAGCAGAATGAGGCTGAATTGGAAGAGTACTCCCGTGCAGCTCCTGTTTGTGGGATGCCATTGCTCGAAGAAACCATCAGTGCTGGTGACTATGAAACGTCACTACTGGATGGTCAGAAGAGTGACACAGGAACAGACACTGATAGTGATGATGACTTTTACGATACCCCCTTGTTTGAAGATGATGACCATGATTCTCTGCTTCTTGAAGGTGATGATCGGGATGGTCTGCAACCCGAGGACTATGACACGCTGCAAGAGGAAAATGATGGGATGACTCCTCTGGGTGATGTTTTTTATGATGTTTCAAAAGGGAATGAAAATTCTGTGGTTTCCCAGGAGGGACTAGTTGGTAGCTTAAGTGTGAGGGGCAAAGCACAGTGTCTTCAGGATTTTCTCGTAGGTATTGAGAAAGCTGAATTAGATTCTGGTGAAGAAATACATTTAAATTCGTTTAGCTCAGAGAAAGTGAACAGACAGTCACTGGAAACTGTGTTAGAAAGGGAATGCACAAATAACCTTGAAGGTGATGAGTCTGACTCATTCACTGATTATGAAATTGTAGGAAAGGAAGAGAGCTTCAGTGCTTCATTAAAATTTGATGACACTGGCTGTTGGAGAGGAAGAAAAGAAGAGTATGTAACTGGACAAGAATTTCAATCTGATACTGATTATTTAGATTCTATGCAAAGTGAAGAAAGTTATGGGGATTATATATGTGACAGTAATGATCAGGATGATGATGATGATGATGATAGTGGTGCTGATGACCATGGCCGTGGTGATGTCAATGTTGGTGTTGAAGAAGGAGGAGGAGGAGTGGGAGAGGAAAACAGAAAGCCAAAGTGCCAAGACGAGACTGAAGATATGGATATCCAGTTGTGTGCCTCCATTGTGAGTGAAAAGGAAAACAATGATGAAAGTCAAAGTATTAATAAAACAATTTTCCTGGATAAAAGGAATGATTATAGTTTTATAGAAAAACAGCAAAGTGCAAATGTTTTACAGCTGGAATCAACCAGTAAGAGTAGCTTAGTTAATGAAAGAAGGAACGCTCCAGAATATACAACTGAGATTGTTGGAAAAAGCAAAGAAAATCTGTTGAATGATGAGATAACACTTAAGGATATATTGCTGCCTACCATTAAAGATGCTGAATCTGAAAAAACCTTTGGCTCTGTAAATATTTCATCTAATAATAGTAATATCAGTTCCAGTTCTGAATTAGGTAGTCTAACAAACACAGAGGTTAAGTTGATTCAAGAGCCACAATCTACTGACTCTGTGAAAGGTAGAGATCAATATTTTGAGGATGTAACACCTAAAGTTGACTCGTCTTTGGATAAAATCATTTATTCTGAGCCTGATTTAATAGGAGAACCTGCTGAGAGAAGCCATTTTTCATCCATAGCTTCTGTCACTGACAAAGATCATGAAGGAAATGGAAGAGATCTTATTAAAGGGAGAGATGACAAAAATGATGCACCAATAGAAGATGAGAAATCAATTCAGAAAGCATACTCGGGTAGAGGAGAAGTGCTTGTAGAAGGTCTAGTAGAAGAAGACAATGAATATCTCCAGCTTTTGCCTAGTAAAAGTACAAGGGATAGTTCCAATTTAGCTAATAGTCCACTTCCATTTCCACAAATCACAAACAATGAAGAACTTAATCAGAAAGGAAGCCTTAAAAAAGCAACTGTGGCTCTTAAAGATGAACCAGAGAATCTACAAACAATGGTTGGTAAAAGTCCAGTTCAGTTTGAGAACCTTGAAGAAATATTTGACACATCAGTCTCCAAAGTTATCAGTGATGACATTACTTCAGACATTCCATCCTCTGAAGGGAGTACATGTATTGAGAAACATTCACTCACTGATGGTCCTGAAAAAGAGCTTGATTTGTTTGCTTATTTAAAACATTGTGCTAAAAATATAAAAGCAAAAGATCTGCCAAAACCAAATGAAGATATCCCAAGCTGTGTTTTAATAGCTGCCCCTCCTGTGAAGGAGCATTTACAATTAGGAATTAATCATGCAGAAGAGAAGTCAACTCGTTCCCAAGAAGACTCGCCTCTAAAAGAGATGATCCAACATAATGATCTTTGTACTAAAGAAAGCATCACAGAAGGAGGAACAGAAATTCCTCAGTTAACACCAGAAAGTAAAGAAACCACGCTTTCCATCTTACCTCTTAAAAATGTGGAAGACCTTGGAAAAAATACTGATTTTGTGCCTTCAGAGCTCTGTAGAAATGGAATAAAAAATGATAATTCCAGTAGCACTTTAGATACTGACTACTCACTCTTAGAAATTAACAAGGAGAAAGAAAGAATTGAGAAACAGCCACCGAAAGAACAAGCCTTGTCTCCAAGACCCCAAGAAAAGGAGGTTCAGATTCCTGAATTATCTCAGGTATTTGTTGAGGATGTAAAGGATATCTTAAAAAGCAGGTTGAAAGAAAGTCATAGAAATCCTCAAGATGTTGAAGAACCTTTGGCCTGTGTAGACACTAGGATTTTAATTCAAAACTTAATTAAAAGAGTTAGCACATCACAGTTGGTAAATGAAGCATCTAATATTCCCAGTGACTCTAAAATCAGTGACTATACTGGAATTTCCCCCATTAGTAGTTCATCGGAACTAAGAGCAGAGAATAGAGATGATCCTATTGCAAATCTTAAGTCTCAGCTTCTCCTTGCTATACTGAAGCAAAATCAACATAGCCAAAAGATTCCAGGAGCATTTGAATTGATGAGAGAATTAACTCAAATGGAGTATGACCTCAGCAAAAGAGGTATTACATCTACAGTCCTTCCACTACAACTTGAAAATATTTTCTGCAAGCTGCTTGCTGATGGATATTCGGAAAAAGTAGAACAGGTTGGAGACTTGAATCAAAAAGCATGTAGTACTTCTGAGATGGTGGAAGAAAAGCCACATGTTCTTGGTGATCTTAAAAGCAAAGAAGGAAACCACTGTTCTCTTAATTTACAAACTATAAAAGAAATTGGACTAGAAAGTTCTACGGTGTGTGCATCAGCATTGCCAAGAGATGAGAAGCTTGAGGAGCTAGGCAATGATTCCCCAAACCATTTGGAATGTATTTCAGAGTCAAAACGAATGACTTCTGGAGATTGCTCAATGGAACAAGTAAGTTGACTTATACATTTTCATATGGAAGTACCTGCATGAAACACTTGGGAATAATCCTATATATTTGATTTGCTTTTAAAATCTGCATAAAAGCTATTGAAGTAAAATATCCAAATTTGTTTTTAGTTTTCCAGCGAGTTGCAGCAGTGTTTACAGCACACTGAAAAAATGCATGAGTATTTGGCTTTGCTTCAAGATATGAAACCCCCCTTAGACAACCAGGAGTCTCTGGATAACAATTTAGAAACTTTGAAGAATCAATTTAAACAGTTAGAGGTAAGAGTTGTCTGCTGCCTATTTATAGATGGTAGTCAGCTGATGTTAGGTTTGGAAAAAGAAGCAGAGCTCTTTTATGTTTCATGTTTATATTTGTGTTTTTCACTAAATAGTAAATCTAAATAGATAAATTTCTTTGCAGACATTTGAATTGGGATTGGCTCCAATTGCTGTGATTTTAAGAAAAGATATGAAGTTGGCAGAAGATTTCTTAAAGTCTCTTCCCAGTGACTTTCCCAGAGGGCATCTCGAGGAATTGAGTGCAAGCCATCAGAGTTTGCAGACTGCCTTCTCTTCCCTCAGCAACATGTCTTCAGAAAGAAGGAAACAGATCATGCTTGCAATTGACTCTGAAATGGTAGGCATATAAAATGTAAAATTCCGATTTTTGAAGACAATTTGATTATTTGAGAATTTAGTCATAAGGTGAAGTATTTTATGTTTAGAGGGTTAAAGCCTTACATGAGAATCACTGTTTGTAAAGATTTGAAATTT
>NW_012148530.1:1695883-1698271 GCF_000956105.1 Propithecus coquereli | reverse complement strand
GATTGGATATCAGAGAAGAGCAAATCTGTGAAGGATATTGCGATTGTGAATGTTCAAGATACTGAACATGTAAAGAAAAGTTTGGAGTTTCTCAAGGCAAGTATCAAAATAAATATGACATAATATATTCAAAAAACCTATGGATTTAATACAGTTAGTCCTTAGAAAATATGACTTTGCTAAGGCTATCAGGGATTATTTTCTTTCTTTGTCTCTAGAGATGTTTGTTTACAACTATAAAATAATCATAACTTTATGGATGCCATTCTACTCCTATCCCAAATGCCTTATCATACTCTTACTACCACTGACATGTTGAGATTTGTATTTATGTATTTATGTGTTAGTTACATAAATGGGTAACAGTAGTAATTAGTCATATAAAAATAGTCACAGAAATACATAATAGAAATACATAATTATACAGTTATATATCTCTTAATGATGGGGATACATCTGAGGAATGTGTCATTAGGCAATTTTGTCTCTGTGTAAACATCATACACTGTAATTATAAGAACCTAGAAGGTATAGCTATATGGTATAACATATTGTTTGTATACTATAAACTTGTACAGCATGTTATGATACTAAATACTGTAAGCAACTGTAACACAATGAATTTGTGTATCTAAACATATCTAAACACAGAAAAGAACAGTAAAAATATGGTATTATAATCTTATGGGACCACTATCATACATGTGGTTCATCATTGACTGAAATATTGTTACATTGTTATATAGTGCATGGCTGTATTTATATGTTAGTTGCTTTTGGCATGCTGGATTTTTTTTCCCAAGTTCTTAATTTAAACAGAATGCCTCATGAACAGTGGTTAGGGTTCCAGCCTGGGAAGTCAGAAAACTGAAATCCTGGCCCATTTCATTCATATTTCAGATTTCCCGTAGTCTTGTTTATGTGTTACCATAGTTTCATGGATGTTGTAAATATTAGCAAGAAATATTTTAATGTAGATGTTTCCTTTTCAGTGTGCTAAATGTATCTAAATTGGATCTTTGCCTTTTGTCAGAGTTACATTTTAAGTGTGATGTGGCAGGTAAAGACAAAATATTCTTAGAGGGGTTATTTATCTTTTATATACCAGCTACCATAGTATTTAAATAATTAATTTATTTATGTCTATTACTAGACAATAGATTTTTGACGAATAACAAAAATGTCAATAAACCTTTCAGTCACTGATATAAGAAACATATTTTAAAAATATTATTGTTAATGTAAACTTTATCATGGCTTAGCTCTCTATTGGTAACTTGTACTACTTTGTTCACAGAATGTAATAAAAGAACTTGGACATACCAAAATGCAGCTGGAAACTACTGCCTTTGATGTGCAGTTCTTCATTTCTGAATATGCACAAGATCTGTCTCCCAACCAAAACAAACAACTGCTGGGGCTCTTAAACACAACTCAGAAGTGTTTTCTGGATGTACAGGAATCAGTAACTACCCAGGTGGAACGTTTAGAGACTCAGTTACAGCTAGAACAAGATCTTGATGACCAGAAGGTTTGCCTTTCTTTGTGGAGTTGAAATTCTTTGCTTTTAGTGGGAAACTGTAATATAGATACCCAGGGATTATAGCAAGATGGGAAAGATTTTCTGTAAAGGCATTAATGGACAGGGTACAGCATAGAGATCCTACTGTGTGTAACCATACACTTAAAGATTATTGTTTTCCATAATGATTCTATAATTTAGTTGATTTTAATTTTCATGACTCTCAAAAATATTCATTTCAGGTGAGAGTCTTGATTTTTTCCCCTTAGTGTAGGAAATAATGGATGCATTCAGAAATTGCAAGGAATAAATTGATAAACATATGGCTAAAGAAGGTTAAGAGTTTCCTTTTTCTCTGGGAGGTGAAATGGCAAAGCAGTTCAGAGCGTGGCTTTGGAGCCAGATTGTCTGAGTTTATATCCCAACTGTGCTACTCACTCATGTGACCCAGGGCAAGCCACTTAAGCTCAGTTACCTCACTGGGAAATTGGAAATAATAATAGTGCTTACCTGGTAGTGTTGCAAACATTGATAAAAATATATATTAACAAAACACTTTGTACTTTTCCTAGCATGTGTAAACATGATCTATGGCTATAAGATGAATAATTAGTGTATATATGATAGGAAAATGAAAACGCAGGTCATTAGTATTGATTTTTTTAAGTTAATCTTTTAGAAGATTTAACAAATTGTAATAGAGTGCTAATAGCAATAATGAGCAAAGAGGTAGGAATGCAACTAGACATAGTGATTAAGTAAAAATATTGCACTTTTCCTAGCATGTGTAAACATGATCTATGGCTATAAGATGAATAATTAGTGTATATATGATAGGAAAATGAAAACGCAGGTCATTAGTATTG
>NW_012148530.1:1694237-1694512 GCF_000956105.1 Propithecus coquereli | reverse complement strand
TTTAAAAATAAAGGTTTAGAAACAATAAATATTACCATGTGTTTACAAGCTTAAAAATCTGGTATGTACAAATTTATATACATTATATACTGAATGCTTCAATGTTTCCAATATTTCAGACTACATTCTTTTGTTGAAACTGAAAATCTATGCTTTTCTTTAATTTTGTTTGAGATTTTAAATTAAATATAATTGAAATAAACCAACTCAAGTTAACATATTGAATATGTTTTTCAGACTATATGGGCTAAACTCTGATCTCTGTTTTCACTCCT
>NW_012148530.1:1687731-1693277 GCF_000956105.1 Propithecus coquereli | reverse complement strand
CCAGACAGCAAAGTCCTTTTTTTTCTAGGTTCATCATTATGTCAAATATAAATTATAGTGAGAGTTCTAAGAAAGTAAAAAAATAATGAAAAATAAACCATTAGATATGGCATTCTCCATGTAAGTGAAACAGAATTATAAGGAATTAATTTTAGAAATAATAATAGTTAATATTTATAGAGCAATTGCAGTGGGCCAGGCACTCTTCCAAGCAGTTTCCATCTCAGCACATTCAGCCGTCCCAGTTACTCTTTGAGGTTTTTATTTTCGTTTTACAGATGGAGAAACTGTAACTTACAGTGCTAAAGGAGCTTTCCTAAGTTACACATCTAGTAAGGGATGGAGTTGGGATTTAAAACGGGGCCACGTGCTCAGTGGCTCTGCTAAATGCTAATCCATGTTCATAGACTGGCTTGCTCTGCAATCCTGAGCTCATTTCAGTTCTTTCTGAGCTCAGCTCATCTATATGGGGAAGGCTATTTTTAAGAATAGGTATAAAAGCCCTTCAAATATGTGACACACTATTGCTATGTCAACAATGATTGGCTCAACTGCTACTTGATTCATTAAGTGATATCAGGTGGTAGTAAGCAATGATTAGCACCAAGGGCTAGAATTCTGGGTTTCTAGATATGTAACTGACCAAATATTACACAAGGTTTGACGAGTTGGCTTTGCTTAACTTTTTCTTAAAATTTGAGTGGGGCTGTGAGATAAAAGTTCACTGCACGATGGAAATTAAAGCTAACATTAATGGTACTCTAGGAACAAGGGCAACTTTTGTAGAACCATTTCTCAAGTGTCATATAACTGATAATTGTATTTCCATGTTTGGCTTTTGGTAGTTGGATGACTGGACTTTAGAAATTTTTGCAGTTCAGTTTATTTTCCTCTCACTCTTTGTCTTTGGAATTTTGGAATAGGATGGTGTCTGTGAGGTTCTCATAGAAAATATAAATTATGCCAGAAGAAGGGTGGGAATATTTACTGTGTCACAATATTAAGGGACTACTAGAGGACCTTACTATGAAAAATAAGATCTCTTAAAATGAAAAAAATCTAATGAATTCCTAAAGGAACTTTATGAGTCAGTTACAAAGAAGTCAGGAAAGTTTAGTAACTTGCCCAAAGTAGTGAAAAATACCAGTGGGTAGACCTAAACAATAATGGTGTCACACAGGAAAGCCCTTGTTTTTAGCGACAGTATGATAGTTCCCTTCTGATCTTTTTACCTCTAAGAATGTAGGAATCTGAATGTGTTTTAGGGAGTCCTAATCTCCTGGTGGAGCAGAGAGATGGCCAAAGGGCCTGAACCGAGATTTCTAGCTCTCAGTTCTTGCGCCACATGTCCTCAGCCAAGCCATTCTCCTCCTTAAGCTGAGATTCCTCCACTGTAAAAGGAAGGGGATGGATTTGATAATTTATAAGGTGTTCTATATATCTATCCATGCTATTATGTGCGTAGCTCTTCTGGAGGGTAACCTATGAATATAATTCAAATACCAAAGACGGCTGCAGGAGAAATGTTATTTAGTCAAAAATATCTATCATGTGCCCACATGTGGCAGGCATTGCTACAGATGATGAGGGTACCAGTGTTGATGAGCCTGTTATCAGCTGACTAATTGGGATCAGTGGATGGTTGCCCTGTAGCAGTGCTTCTAAGTCCTTTTCACTTCACAGCATGTAGTCCTTTGTACTCAGCCCCCATGCGCCAGCACTGTTCTAGGTACTTGGGACTCCCCAGTAAGCAAAATAAGTTCCCTGTCCTGGTACTTGCATGCTAGCGGGGGTGAGGCCGTTACAGCAATGATAACTAAGTTAGATGGTGTGTTAGAAGGTGGTGAGTGCTAAGGGAGAACGGTTAAGGAGTTAGGTAAGGATGGTTCAGTGTGGGGTTAGGGACCAGTTTTCCATGTTTAAATAGGACTTAAAGGAGTTGACTGGTGAAAGACCTGTTACTAGACAAAGAACAACAGAGAAAAGGTCCTAAAGTCTACCAAGGTGGGGAGCGGGTACAGGTGGGAGCAGCAAAGAGGTTGGAGGTAGTAGAAAGAACTAGGAGGTAACAAGATCAAGTTATTTGGCTCCATGTAAGCCATTATAAAAAACACAGAAAATTGCCCAAAAGGATTATTTTCCTTTTTGCCTCATTCGTGTGGCATATTGGAGTGAATGGGAAAAGATGCTTATGGCTGGAGGTAAAGGGACTCTAGCGACCTGAGGCCCACCTGCTGCCCTAGAGGCTGAGGGGACCAGTAGCTCGTACCTGTGACCTGCCCAAGAGCGTGGCCTTCCTGCCTTCAGAGTGGGTTTGAGTCTCTGGCACGTGCCGGGCTCTGCGGGAAGTACTCTGCATGTGTGATCTCGTATACTCCTTATGGCAAACCTTATCGTCTCCATTTTCCATGCAGGAAACTAAGGCGTAGTGAAGCTAATAGCTCTCGCTAGTATTCTCTCTTCTCTGTTCCTTTAACTTTCACTGAGCTTCTCTGAATGTACAGTGTCCTTGCTTAATTATTGTTGAAATGTTTTTATAGCTTTAAAATTACAAATTCTTTTTCTTATTTAAATGTTTTTCCAGGATCATTTCCTAGTAAAAAATTTTGTACTTATTTGCTCTGTAATTAGGTACAGACATTAGCGGTCCTTTTTGGGTAGCTGTAAGGAAGCAGTGAGTAAAATGAGATCAGATTATAGATGCTTGTGTTAGAATTGGACTAGGAATTTATTACATTTTTTCCAAACTTCTCAAAAACAGTACGTGTCCTATGTGATTGTCTAAATACTTTCTAGAGAAGGTTGGAAACTTCCTTAAAAATAAGATTGGAGTGCTCAAAATGCAGCCGAAATTCACACGTAAAAGGGGAATATTGTGCGGCTTGAGAAGGGGAGTGAGAAGCAAGTTGTAGCCCTGTACATCATTGAATCCTGTCAGTCCTGAAGCACAGTGTAACCCTATCGCTGCTTGAAGGTTATGGTCAATTTGTTTCTGCACAGGCGCAACATGAGAAGATCATCTCTCAGCACCAAGCTGTCATCATAGCCACTCAGTCTGCACAAGCCTTGCTCGAGAAACAGGGTCACTATCTCTCTCCTGAGGAAAAAGAGAAACTGCAGAAGAACATGAAAGAACTGAAAGCCCATTACGAAACTGCACTGGCTGAGTCAGAGAAGAAAATGAAGTTAACGCACTCTCTGCAGGAAGAATTAGAAAAGTTCGATGCGGATTATGCCGAGTTTGAGCACTGGCTACAGCAGTCAGAACAAGAACTTGAAAACCTGGAGGCAGGTGCAGATGACTTCAGTGGTTTAATGACTAAATTGAAGAGGCAGAAGAGTTTCTCAGAAGATGTTATTTCTCACAAAGGTGACTTGAGGTACATCACAATTTCTGGAAACAGAGTGTTAGAAGCTGCCAAATCTTGCAGCAGAAGAGATGGCAGCAGGGTTGACAAGGCTAACATTGACACTTCAGCAACCCACAGAGAAGTTCAGAGCAAACTGGATCATGCTACCGATCGGTTCAGGTCTCTCTACTCTAAGGTAATTTTATTTTTGTTTTTGAAAGGAAAGGTAAACCTGTGATTATAGTTTTCACTCTGTCCTCTTAACTTTGGTTTTGGAATTAGATGCAAGAAATCTAAAAACCAAAGCAGAGAGAAAAGGTAGTTTTATCACACTTCCCTCAGTCTTATTCATCCTCTCTGCCTCTTAGAAATGTGCTTTAAGATTAGGAGCTTAAAGTTAGTTTTGAGAGAGTGATTTCCAGGCAGCCCTTACTCTAAAAAGTTCTAATATCCAATATGACCACCAGATGGCGTTTATGTATCGACTAAGCAAAGAGAGTATCCCTAGTTCTCAGCCTCTCAAGCTTGGGGACAGAAGTTTCATCTCAGATTATTCTCTTCACAACTACTGCAAGTATTTGTCTTACAGATATTTGATCAGTATGTTATTTTAATATTTAATGACTAGCAGACTGTTTAGATTCATCTGCTTCTGTGGACAAGTAAAAGAGTTTTGTTTCAAAAGAAAATCTAAGAATATATTTCCCTGTTTGCAATATAAACTGAACAGACTTACCAGGTAGCATAAATGATTTGAAGACCATCATTGGCTCTTGGGCATTAATTCATTCAAATAGACTATTTGCCTTCCTTGTGTTAATCCTGTGCAACATGTAGAAACAATTTATTAAGCACCTTGAAAACCTTTCCATCAAATGCATATCTGTACACATGGTGTATAAAACCCACTGGGAATGTGCCCTGGTAGATCTGCCTCCTCTGATGATTGATATCTTTATCATTCATTCTGGGTTAAGACTCAGCCCTCATAAATATGTTTTTGAGCTGGTAAATTCTAGAACTATCTCTTCATTTTTATGGTTACTTTTTGGCTTCTTGGAGGATGCTTCTTCCATATAAAGGAGAAAATCCTAGCCTTACAGAGTTTTCCTTAACTTTGGTTGAAGTCTAGTTTTTTCCAAGTTACATAGTTCATAAGTCCTAAAGTTATTTGATGCAAATGAAAATAATGAGTTTTAATCTCCCACCCCTTTTCTCTTTTGATTTTTAGTGCAATGTTCTTGGAAATAATCTTAAAGATCTGGTGGATAAATATCAACACTATGAAGATGCTTCGTGTGGACTTATTTCCGGACTCCAAGCCTGTGAGGCCACAGCGAGCAAACATTTATCTGAACCAATTGCTGTGGACCCCAAAAATCTGCAAAGACAATTAGAGGAGACCAAGGTAAAAAAAAAAAGAGAGAGAGAGAGAGAGAGAGAGAGAGATTGAGCATGCACAGGAGAGAGATCCGATCCTTCAATAGTCTTACTGAAAGGATTCCAGTTTCCCATACTTTTGTGATAGTTTCACCTAGGGTGGGGGAAAAACCATGTGAAAAGTATGCTTCTTCCTGCAGAGGGAGTTATGACTCTGTTTCTCCACAGCCCATGCATTTTTTTCCCTGCTATTATTTAACCGATTTGACATTGCTGTTAGGGTTTGTTACCTGCGTTCCACTGCCCCTCCTCCGCACACAAAACTGAATATTGCCCAGGCCACTTATTCATCTTTATACTTATTATCTTTCTCACTGTTTATGCTCCCACCTCAGTGGACACCAGGGCGGTTCCCTGGGCCAGGTCAGCACCCCCAGATTGATGCAGCCTTCCCAGGGATCGCCTCCTTCCTTCAGATGTGCATTTTCAGTCCTGGATTTTTGTCTTTTCTCAACTCCTGGCCTCAAGCAATCCTCCTGCCTTGGCCTCCCAGAGCACTAGGATTATAGCCACCATGCCTGGCCTGGATTTTTGTCTTAGTTTTTATTTTTATTCTTCTCTTTCACAAGTACAAAAACAGATCGGTTTTAATTAAGTTTTCAGTTCTCATTTGATTATGTGTTCACAGACAGTATATGTAGTGGGTGCAGAGGAGATACTGAGACATTAAGGCCATTATTTTGATAGGAAATGCCAGTAGTTTAAAATGATTAAGATTGCCTATATTACATTTAAGTAGTAAATTAAATATTTTTA
>NW_012148530.1:1683534-1687123 GCF_000956105.1 Propithecus coquereli | reverse complement strand
GAACTGATAACTTTGTTGTCAGTAGTCTGATACCACTGGGCTGTAACATTCCTCAAGTTCACCTTCCAGGGACATCAGTGGATAAAACAAGATTTTAGCTTCATAAGAGGCACAGAAGACAGGATTGTGGGATCAGGTTAGAAGCCTGGGTTTGCAACCAGCCTTGGGGGCAGAGCATGCTGACTGACGATGTCTACCTTCCCGGTTTGCACTGATCTCTGGGAGGGTGTTAAGTCGGGAAACTTTAACCAGACAAATGCCCACAGTTTTATAGACTTCACTCTTTTCTGGTCCAGGGAAGGAGACCCAGGGCATAATCTTGCAGTATTTCCTGTCATAAATGCTTCTTTCATGTTTTAATTTCATTGAAATCCATTCAAAACAATATAAGGTACCTATCTGAATACTTATAATTTGCAGTTTTGTTTCAAAGTGGCACTATAAATCACTATTTTCATTAAATTATAACTTGATGCAGGTTAGGAATTAAAAACTATTAACTCTCTCGAATATAATTATCAAGAGTAATGTTTTGAAAAGATGTGAAGAGGAGATGCTTCTTTTATAATTCATTTCTAAGTTTGAAGGTGGTAGGCAGGGCCATCTTTGGCATTGGATATTTTCATAGAACTGTGATAACTTTTTTACACATATTTATTCATATATATACATTTGTGTGCTGGGTTTTGTGAAGACATGACGATGTGAAAACTCTGCCTCTGCCCTTGGTGAACTCACATTCAAAAAATAATTTTCTTGGGAGAGGAGGGTGCCCTTAACTTTATTTCATCTCCAGAATAAACTTGTGATGTGAATAAGCTGTCCCTGTAGCCTAGACTTCAATTTGGTTACAGATAAAATTCATGTCTTGAGGGATTTCTTTACTTTCTGTAACATAACCTCTAGGAGAATTTCCCAGACATATCCACTCTGATGAGGATTCTCTGGTCTCTTGACACAACTGTAGGATCTGATATTCAGATGACATGTTGAACATAGTGGGCCTTTTCACATATACATGGGCTGCCTGCCTATCGTCACTATTTCTTGGGTTATGATTAGTTGCGGACATTTTTGCCATGAGCTTTAGGCATTTATTTTAAATAATAATAATAATAAATACTACTGAAATAGAAGAGGCCCTATTTAGGACTTACACTTAATATCTTCATTTATTTACTTATTTACTCATTTATTCCAGAAAATTTTATTGGAGCCTGCTATGTGTCAGTCAAGCCTGGTCTAGGCACTGATAACAGAAAGCCAGTAGGAGAAATTCCTTAGTTCTCAAGTCGGTGATATAGTAGTTTGATAGAAGAGACAAATAAATTCAGCAGTAGTCACAGGGTATTTATGGGAGCTCCTGGGGGGAGTACTTAACAAAACTGGGAGTGAGGAGAGAGTTAGGGAAGTTTTCCCAACTGAGTATTAAAGGGTGAATAAGAGCCAGGTTCAGGATGATAGAGTTGTATGGAAAGGTTGATATGTAGAGAAGTTAAGGCATTGGGTCCAGTGGGAGTAAGTAGCTAAGAAATAGCTGTGTTGTTGGACATTTCTGCAATGGGAAGTAGAGAAAGATGAGAGTGAAAATAAAATTAGGGAATAGATTTCATTGGACCTTTTATAGCATGCTCAAGTCTTGGCCTTTATTATGAAAGGAAGCTACTGAAGGATTTTAAACAGGGGAGCGCTGTATGGTCAGATATATATTTTAGATAAAACGTGTTGGGACCTCTAGTAGAGAAGTTCTTGGAGGCAGGAGCACAGTAGGAGTCTTTCTGCAGTAATCTAAGTGAGAGATTATACTGCAGTGATCCAGAAATTTTGATCAGAGCAAAAGTTAGCTTTAAAAAAATACTAAGCAGGTTAAATAGTCATGGCTTGATGGTTGGTTTGCATGTGGAAAAGAAGCCTTAGAGAGGATAGTATCTAGGAAGAGCCTCAGGTTTACTACTTGGGTGATTAGATTTGACCCCAGGAGGAAGTACAGCTATAGGGAATGAGAAGATGAATTGAGATTTAGCTTTTTTGAGTTTGAGGTGACTGTTGGGAACACCCAGATGGAAACATTCAAGAGGCAGTTGGAAACCTGGGCCCATGGCCAGGGATGAGTTCATCATAACTGAACATACGGGACCGGGAAATCTGAATGTAGGAGTAGAAGAGGAGCTAGTACCTTGAGTGAAATCAAAGCCAAGCACAGGGCCTGTGTGGCCAGGCAGCCCACTTGGGCAGAGCTCTGTCAGCGGTGTTAGGAATGTAGGGCCAGACTTCTGGAAGACTTACCTGTGGCTCCTGCTCCTACCTTTTTTCTCCTCATTCTCATTGTGGAACTGCATCTGCTCACTCAGAGATCAGCAGGGACCTCTATTCAGTAAATTCAAGGGCTCATTAGTCTTGGTTTATATTATCCTTTCTAAAGCAATTGACACTGTTAACCTTTTTCCCTTTCTCTCTTCTTTTAAGCTTTGTGGACAGAATTATTCTGGGCCCATTTCCGCCTCCCTGGTCACATTTGCTCTATCTCTTTCTCTGTTCCCCATTACTTAAATATAAATATTCTTCATGATTCTTTATAATCTCCTTTGCTGGTGTTCCTGTGCTTTCTCATTGTCTTGTCATGTATCTTGACCTCCGATTCTTTCTGTCTAGTTCCAGCTTGTGTTCAGAGGCTCCTCAGTTCCCAGCTTTGCTGTTTCTTTCTATATGAGGGTCCCGGAAACCACTTTCAAGTCACGAATTCCAAAACAACCTCTCCTTTTCTCCTAAACTCGCTCTCACTTTGGTTTATAAATTCTGTGGAATACCTAGCTCAAAATCTTTGGAAACTTCTCTCCTCTTGTCTCCTCTTGTCCTTTATTCCTGCCCCTTCAAGTAGAGCTGTCTAATAGACTGTTCTACGATGATGGAAATGTTCTATAGTTGCTCTGTCCATCATGGTAGCCACTAGTCACACATGGCTTCTTAGCATTTGAAATGTGGCTAGTACAACTGAGGGATTGAATTTTTAATTTTATTTCATTTCAATTAGTTTAAATTTGAAAAGCCACATGTAGTTAGTCCTTACCATATTGAGCAATTTCGGTAATATTTTACCAACTCCTTTGGACTCTTCCCAACTCTATAATGAATTCCACTTTCTTAATCCAGATGACTGAGGAGTAGAGTTATCCTTAGTCCTAAGTAGTCCTAGATGCTTTGTTACTGCTGAAGTTGCCCCCACCTGGTATCTCTGCTTTACTTCTTCCCCGTTGAATTTTTCCCATGCAGAGCTACAAATTTGGCCCTGCTGTAGGACAGCTCTGAGCATGTCAACACCTTACTCAAAAGCCTTGAATAACTCCCAGTGCTGCGGGATAAAATGTAAATTCCTTAGCCTGATATTTGAGGCCTTTCCAGTTCTGTTTCTATTTTTTCACCCATACGTATTTTCAAACTAGGTAGGACTCTCCCCTTCTCCTGTGATTTTTCTGTCCCCATCGTGGTGTCCTCTTTTTGTTTTGCAGGGAAATGTTCTCCCAGATCCACACTTTTTTGAGGACCCATCACCATTGAGGTGGCCCTTCATTTCCCTCCCCAATTTTTCTTC
>NW_012148530.1:1678461-1682404 GCF_000956105.1 Propithecus coquereli | reverse complement strand
AGTTAGAGGGGTGTAAGATCAGGCAAATTATTATGAACATATGCCCAGGGGTTTATTGCAAGACTGAATTTGTATTATCCAGCCTGTCTGATGCTTTTGCTAATGCTGCTTTATAACTGGCCTTATTTTAAGAACTCTGGAATAAGTTTATGATGGTGAAAGTTCATATGATGAAAAGTTTACTCTGTCCAATTTAACTTTATCTTATAAATCATTTTTTCCATATTAGTAATCTATTAGTTAGTCCTACTGAGTATAATTGAAAAGCATTTAATCCTGCAGGCTCTGCAAGGACAAATATCAAGTCAGCAGGTTGCTGTAGAGAAACTGAAGAAAACAGCTGAAGTGCTTTTGGATGCCAGGGGATCTTTACTTCCAGCCAAGAATGATATCCAGAAAACACTTGGTAAGATATTCATTGCCTTGCTTCCTGTCTCACAGGTGAATTCTAAATAAAGGTGTTCTGACAGATAAGGAGAAAATGCTCATGACTCTCTATTATGTCATTTGTGATCTTTGTGGAATGGTGTTGCTGAATCTGGGAAAAGGCATGCCCTTCTTTGACAAGTATATTAGAGTCTTAGGGGTGGGGCTGTGTTGCTTGAAATGAGTATATTTAAATTTAAATTTTATATTTGTGAAATGTAACGAAACTCTTTACATAATGTCCACCACAAGAAGCAGAACTCTACAAAATTCTCTGGGTTGGTGGGATTGGGCAGAGATAGGCTTTCAACCTAGGGCCAGAATAGACTCTCTGAGGGTCTTTATCAATAGTGGGAGTTTAAGGAGTTGAGAGATGAGCTTTAAAGCAGTGTTTCCACTTCTCTATTCTCTAAAGGAAGTTTTTGAGTGATCTCACTCAAACTTAGGGTTCCTGTTACCCCAGTTCTTCAATGATGCTAGAAACTTGTCTATTATTATAGAGGTACTTTTGTGCCCTCTTGCATGAGATGAATATATTTCTTGAGAGAACTACTGTATATTATTATTTTTATCTACTCACAGTATTTAGTTTATGCTAAATGTATAATGGATTATCTCAGTGTTTTTTACTGTCTTATTGTATGTATTTTTGTTTTTGCTTTGCTGCTTTTCATAATATTTAATGTGTGGGTTGAGGTTATTATATATTTCTATGTGTGAATGTGTGAAATAAAAACCTTCCACAGCAGATGATGAGACATATGTTTCACCCCAAACAGAGCATGAATTTAAAATCTGGGTAGAAATTTTATGTGAAGAGAAGGATTGGAACTTTGCTTTTCTAAGACAACTCTGTAGAAGAGAAACCCTTTTTTTTCATTCTTACAGACATCCAAACTTTTTTAATCATGTGTCCTTATCAAAAATGATTTTCAGCCTGTACCCTCAAATATGCACATATATGCATATAAATTATATGTAATATTACTATATTATTATGTGTACTATAATTATAAAACACAAAAATGTAGAATTTTAAAGTATAAGATGAAAATATGAATGAATTTCTGACATTTTGTTTCTCTGTCCCAATGCACCATCTTGCATATCCATATTGGAGGCTACTGCTGTAAGGACTTACTTGGGTACAGGGATTTGAAGGAGAAAGACAGACTATCTTATTTGTATTTTTGTTATTTGAAGAAGCATTTTGACATTCCCCCATTGTTAAGTGTACACAATTTTATTTTTAGTTTTAAAATTCATTTGTTATATTATTTTAAGACAGTAAAACTTCTCTCTGGCATAATTTTCTAGGAATATGTGAAACTGTATTTAAGATACAGAGGAGTTTCCCTGAGACATATCTGACTTCTAAGAAAACCAACAACTAAAAAAATAACATTCTTATGGTAGATTTTTTGTACCTTTTTCTAAAATAATTTTTAGAAAGTTTTTAGAAACAAGAATTTACATCAGCGACAATATTTTATCACTAAGACGTATAGAATAAACAGTGTCTTTATTCAGACTGCTATAACAAAGATACCATAGACTGGGTTACTTAAACACCAAGCATTTCTTTCTCATAGTTTTGGATGCTGGAAGGCTGAGATTTGGGTGCCATTATGGTCAGATTCCTGGTGAGGGCCTCTTCCTGGCTTACAGATGGCTGCTTTCTTGCCATATCCCCACATGGTTGAGAGTGATGGAGAGAGATCATCTCTCTCGCGTCTCTTCTTACAAAGACACTCATCCCATTCACAAGGGCTCCACCCTCATGACCTCATTACCTCCTCAGAGAGACAGGAAAAGCCTGTGTTTTTCCTCCTCTCTCATGCCATTCAGCACAACAAAGAACACTTCTATGACCAGATGTGTGGGGTGTTTTCCCTGCACTCCAAGCAATTCTCAAGTGGTTACCAGCTGGGAGTCCTACAATTCAATTCTGATACTATCTGCCTGGAGTTAGCATCAGATGCTAAAAGTTAAGGGCTCAGTGTCACAAGACTGTCCCCATATCAGGGGCCAGTCACCAATTCTAGGTTGTGACCTATGCTTTGGACTGATCAGCTATAAATCAGGGTTCCCATGACACTTGTTGGGTTCAATTAATTTGCTAAAGTAGCTCACAGAACTCAGGGAAACACTTTACTTATATTTACCCATTTATTATAAAGGATACTACAAAGGTTACAGATGAATAGCCTGATGGAAGAGATGTGTAGGTGAGGTATAGCAGAAGGGGAGCAGAGTTTCTGTGCCCTCTCTGGGCGCACCACCCTCCAGACACTTCCATGTGTTCAGCTATCTGGAAGTTCCCCGAGCCCAGTCCTTTTGGGTTTTATGGAGGCATGATTGATTACATCATTGACCGTGGATACTAACTCAGCCCTCAGATGCTCTACACTCCCTGGAGGTTAGGGGATGAGACTGAAAGTTCCAACACTGATGACATGGTCGGTTCCCCTGTCACCCAGCCCCCATCCTGAGACTGTCCAGGAGTCCACTGATCATTACCTGTTTAGAACAAAGGATGCTCCTATCACCCAGGAAATTCAAGGGATTTAGGAGCTGTGTCAGCTGTTCCTATTAGGAAGTCACAAAGGTCTTAGGAGCTCTGTGTCAGGAACCGGGGTCAGAAACCAAGTATTTCTTATTATATCATAATATCACAGCTTCCAAAGGCCCCACTTCCAAATGCCATCACGTTGGGGGTTAGGCTTCAACACATGAATTTGGGAGGACACAGACATTCAGTCCATAGCAAACAGTAGCACTTAAAGTGTGTTTATTATATGAAAATAGCCGACTTTGCTTGGAAAATCACTTTTCGTGGCTCAGCAGATCACTGATGTTACTCACAGAGCTACCTAATTGAGTAGCAGCTAACCTGCCAATCTCAAGCATCTGCTCTTGTGACTTTAAAATTAGGGCTCATATCTGAACCCACTGCTTGTTTCCTCTGCTTATAGCATCTTGGTGCATGTTAAATGCCTTATCCCTCCCCACAAGCATTCTTGTGGGCTTCATCATGTTTTAGTAAGAGGAGCGTGATTGTCTCTTTAAATCATCTAAACTTAACCTCTCAATGCAGTGAAAATTTGACCAGCTGTTTTCTCGTGATAGAGCATTAAAACGATCTAAAAGAAATATTGTTTTGTTATATGGATTATGTTTCATGGGCTAAACACAACATGTAAGATATTTTGTTTTTTAGAGACGTATCAAGTCACAACTTTCTTCTGCTGAAGCATTCTATGATATATCAGACTAAAGCATTCAGAAATAATTAAAATACTTTTCGAATTCTTGAACAATACATGATAAATTAAATTCATGGTTAAAAAAAGATTGTATTTCAGAGAGATGAATACATTAAAAACCATTGTTCTTCAAACTTCTCATTGTTCTGCAATATAGAATACAGGATGTTAAAATGTAGTCAAATGGGTGTGTGTGTGTGTGTGTGTGTGTGTGTGTGTGTGTGTGTGAGAGAGAGAGAGAGAGAGAGAGA
>NW_012148530.1:1672209-1674831 GCF_000956105.1 Propithecus coquereli | reverse complement strand
GAGACAAGAGTCTCACTCTGTTGCCCTGGCTAGAGTGAGTGCTGTGGCGTCAGCCTAGCTCACAGCAACCTCAAACTCCTGGGCTCAAGCTATCCTACTGCCTCAGCCTCCCAAGTAGCTGGGACTACAGGCATGCGCCACCATACCCGGCTAATTTTTTCTATATATATTTAGTTGTCCAGATAATTTCTTTCTATTTTTTGTAGTAGAGACGGGGTCTCGCTCTTGCTCAGGCTGGTTTCGAACTCTTGAGCTCAAACAATCCGCCCGCCTCGGCCTCCCAGAGTGCTAGGATTACAGGCGTGAGCCACCGCGCCCGGCCTACTGTGGTGTATTCTTATCTGCCAATGTTCTGCACATGTGCACGTGTCATCCATATGCTCATGTGATCATCCCCGTCCTTTGTGTGCTGGGCGTTTATGCTCCCTCCGTGATACTCAGCATGCAGGAAGATCCATATGGTTCATCATAGAGCTTCCTGAGTCTCTTTTGGGGAGATGCACATTAAAACTCTCCAGTTACAAGGTTACATCTCATTTTGGGGAGACTTAAATCTATACTTTCTGTAGCACTCAGTTTACCCATCCATTAACATGACTGTAGTGGAGTGTAGAAACCACTAGGTGGCATTATGTTTTTCTCAAGTCTGTGATTTGTGAATGTTTCCCTTCTGGGTCTGTGCCTGCTGGCATTAAGCATCACATAAAGTAGACAGATCAAAGCTCATTGAATCTAAATAATGTTAAAACTGTTTATGTAGTCTTAGAGTTTATGTAGCATTATAGAGTGCCATTACATATGGGTTACAGATTCTTGACTGCTGCTGTCTTTATCTATGAACCTTGCCTGAGGAACAAAGAGTTATTTAGCTGATTTCACTTACCACCTATGAAAGCTTTCCTCCTATATCAAAGGGTTAGATTGCACGTGGAAGATGTTTTCTTAATATTAAGCCTGATATGGGAATAAGAATTTATTTATTAGTAATTAGTCCTTTGGAGCATCTTCTTTCTGTGGCTTAAATTTTTATGACTTTTGTTATCTAGAAAAGAAGCTGTAACTTCTTGTCAAGAACAGTTGGATGCTTTCCAAGTCCTTGTGAAATCATTGAAATCATGGATAAAAGAAACAACAGAAAGAGTTCCCATTGTGCAGCCTTCTTTTGGTGCAGAGGATTTAGGAAAATCTTTGGAAGAAACTAAGGTGAATGATTGTGTCTAATACTAATTTTTCATTTGCCCGTGTCAGTAATGAAAGGTTAAAAGACTAATGGTGGTTTTCTTTGATCTAATATCGAATGTAAGTTAGATCCTCATATATATACTGTATATTTTGTTGATCTTTGGAAATCATAACATGGGGTTAACTGATCATTTGAGGAAGGACATATACTTTCAGTTAATTTGCTTTTTTAAAAAAGATGTATTAATGAGTTGCTGACTGTTCTAGTATCCAAGTTTCTTTCCCTACTAAATCTCTACTTAGTTTCAGTTATTTTTGATACCATTTCTCATAATATTTAGTAAAAGATCTTTCTCTTCACTCAGCATTTTATGCTAGCTTGTAAATATCACTATAATCCATATTTGAAGATAGAAATTATTTGAATCTCCCATGTACATAGTGCACAAGTATTTTGTTATATGACTCCAGTTATGACACCTATGACCAGTTATGGCAATTTTCCACTCCAAATTTGAGGAGGTGTCTGTTTTTAAAAATTCATTGAAATCTTGATAACTAAAACATACTATAAAGTGGAATTCTGAATTCCCATTTATTTTTAATGTTCCTGATACATTTTGTCCTGTGACTTGTCTGTGACCTACAGTTTTACAGACTTACAGTTGACAGTTACTTTGGAACCCATGGCAGCTAGGAATAACCTTACTTCCACTGTGGCAAGGAGCAGAATGCAGAATGGGCCGTACCCCACTTCTCACTGCCAACAGTGCTAACAGTCACCTTGCTGTGGGAACAAATAGGGATGGTGCCTTTTTCTTTCCTCAACTCCCCTATGAATCAGGGCCCACAATTATTACGGCTTTAAGATATGTTTAAGAAATTGAATTATAATGTGCAACTTTGAAACTGTTAAGAAGACTGAAAAATAATGTGTTTTTATATCTCAAGAAATTACAAGAAAAGTGGAGTTTAAAAACACCAGAGATTCAGAAAGTGAACAACAGTGGGATCTCACTATGTAACCTAATAAGTGCTGTGACTACCCCTACCAAGGCAATAGCAGCGGTTAAATCAGGTATGTGCTTTATTTACGTTTTGGCAAAAACTATAAGAATCATGTTAATTTTATTTGTGTATGTGTATGTTATTTTTAAAATGAATGCATGAAATCACCTCAGAAAAAACAAAGTGAAAGTGACAAGAAAGATGGCATCTATAAACACACTAAAACCTGCCACGGAAGAGTATCTGTAGTAATCCAATTTCACATCCCTCTTATGTTTCCTTTTATTAAAGACCACAATTAAAATGTAACCAAATTAATCTGTAAGAGTAAGGAATGTTATATTGAGGTAGGGGCCAGATCAGATTCCAATTTGTTTGCTTTTTACCTTAATTAAATGGGTATATTGAAATTCTATTTGAAATATTTCTATT
>NW_012148530.1:1667643-1672159 GCF_000956105.1 Propithecus coquereli | reverse complement strand
TTTTTATCTTGTGTTGCTTTAGAAAATACATCAGATTTTCCTGAAGTTGATATAGAAGACCCCCAAAAGATAGAAAATAGTCATTTCTCTTTCAGCTAGTCTTCTTTATTTCTTCAGAATTCTCTACCTAAAACTTTTGAGTGATGTCTGTACTTCTCACAAAGCTATATTTTCCATCATGTCAGGGAATATTTAGTTCACATTGCCACAATAATGTTCTCGGTTTCCTTAGGTAATCTCTGGGTTTTTTCTTTCAAATGGGTCCAACTTTAGAACCATGTAGTCCTCAGTAATCAGTCCCACTGTGGTGTATTCTTTTTTTTTTTTTTTTTTTTTTTTTTAAACCATCTTAAATCTTTAGAAATGAAAGTAAAGCTTATCTCATATGAGATAGATTAGCCTGTTAAGTTTATTTTTCCCTTTTTCTTGCTATTAAACTTTTAAATAAATTCAATTTTTGCATATTTTAGAAGTATAATCTCAACTTTCTTTAAGTGGATTTTCATTGTTTATTTTCTCAATTCATTTGTATCTGCCAATTTCTGTGTATTTGAGTACTTTGATTAAGTTGTGAAGGATGACAAAGCTTAGCATGTGTGTATGAGGGAAGAAGAGAGGAAGAGTGATAATTTTTACATGTAAAAGTTAATTCTTGGTAAATATAACAGTGTATTGTCTATTGAAGATAGCTGTGTGTTGACTGTCACCTTTTTTTCCTCCAAATAGTTATCAATAAGGATGGCTAATTTGAAATGTCAGATTGAGAATCAATATTTATTCCAAAAGTTTGCTGTTTGGACTGCTCTTTCACCTCTAGGATAATTCAAATGTTTATGCATCCAAAAAAAAATCTGGTTTCAAATACAGTTATTATGCTATACACAATAACATTTTTTTTTTAAGATTTCAATTTTTCATTTTCCACTAGGCTCTCTTCTTTCTTTACTTCTTAAGGTTTTAGGTGGTGTTCTGATTATGCATTGTGAGTTTATCATTTAAACTTTTTCCTTTTTTAAATGTTTGTGTAGAAAATTTATGATGCACCTTGGTGTATTTTTGAAAAGGAATAGGGCAAATAGGACTTTGTGGTTAACATTTCCTGATCTGTTTGGATTAGATGACATTGTTGGGAGATATGACGATCTGTCCAAGTCTGTTAATGAACGAAATGAAAAACTCCAGATAACCCTGACCCGTTCGCTGAGTGTTCAGGATGGCTTGGATGAAATGCTGGACTGGATGGGAAGTGTGGAAAGTTCTCTCAAAGAACAAGGCCAAGTGCCCTTAAACTCTGCTGCTCTTCAGGATATCATCAGTAAAAACCTTGTAAGTGACTTTGTAAAAAGAGAAAAAAAATCCCACTTACAGTTAAAAAAAAAAACAGTTTTATAAGCTCAAACAATAAATAGATTTAAGATAAATTTAAGGATGCAAAAAAAAGATGTTTCCTGAAAGTAACAGTATGGGTAGTAGTGCTTGCATGGAATAGTGTGTAAAACTGTTTTTCTGAAAAGAAGTATAGAAAGGGCTTTGTGTACTTTTTCTTGAATATTATTCATTATGGAAGGCTTATACATACATTGAGTCTTATCTTGTTTATCATTGCTTCAGCCAGCTGCACATGAGGCTAATCAGATCAATCGCGTTGTTGTCTGGCCTTTTAAAAATTAGGACCATGGCTAATCCCCAGGCTCCATTAGATCTTAGGGGTTGCTGAGTAGCAGCAGCCGCCTGCTTCGTTCAGGCAACTAGCCAGCTGTTATCCACACTCCCTTGAAGAGATTTGGGATGGGATTCCTCAAGGGACAGATCAGACTTGTCATTCAGTTTCAACTGTTAACCCTCTTAGTCACAGGTGGTTCAAACTTATGTTGTTATGAATAGTCATTTTTTAAAAAATTCTGTCGCATTATTTGTAAACATCATTGTAAAACATATGCAAAATTTGGTTCATTTCAGATGTTGGAACAGGATATTGCAGGTCGTCAGAGCAGTATTAATGCCATGAATGAAAAAGTAAAGAAATTTATGGAAACAACAGACCCATCCACTGCATCCTCACTGCAAGCCAAAATGAAGGACTTGTCTGTTCGGTTTGCGGAAGCAGGTCGTAAGCACAAAGAAAAACTTGCCAAAATGGAGGAGCTAAAAACCAAAGTAGAACTGTTTGAGAACCTCTCAGAAAAGCTCCAGACATTTTTGGAAACAAAAACTCAGGCTCTTACTGAAGTAGATGTGCCAGGAAAAGATGTTACTGAATTGTCTCAGCATATGCAGGTATGTCTCCCTAAATCCTCGTGAGGCTGATCAAGTAGATTAATAGTTAAGACAAACTCATATGCTTATTGGCAGAATTATAATTAATTAGTAATTGTCATTTTAATTGCTTACGGATTATTAAAGATCTATGTTTTCCCCTTTTAAAAATCTCAAAACCCTATCTTCTCCTTTAAAGCTTTGCTCATTGATTAGAAATAAATACTATTTATCACACATATCATAGATGATATAAGTATCATCTTATGTGCCAAAACCCACGAAGAGACAAAATATAGAATGCATTTTTAAATTAAATAAAGTTTACTGTATTCTCTTTCAAATAGCCTGTCTGCATTTTGTTATATTTAGAGTGCTGATCGTAGGCAGACTTATTCTTCTGTGAAATTCTGAACAGAGCTATTCTGATCCCATACATACATCTGGATGCAATGTCAGTTGACGATCTAGCAATATCTGTATTGACTAAGTATCTAAATGCTTTGTAGGAATCAACTTCTGAATTCTTAGAACACAAGAAAGACCTTGAAGTTTTGCATAGTCTCCTGAAAGAGATATCCAGCCATGGCTTACCAGGTGATAAAGCTCTGGTTTTTGAAAAAACAAATAATTTGTCAAAGAAATTCAAAGAAATGGAGGATACCATCAAAGAAAAGTAAGCACCACTTTAAAAACTATGCTTTATTCTACATGATACTAATTAGAATGAATTACTTTTTTTTTTTTTTTACTTATATAGATAACTGAAACAATTTTGAAAACTTGAGAATAAGCCTAGGGCTACTTTATAAGTATTTTTTGATAAATTTTTTGCTATTAAAATTATTAAAGTATTTAAGAGGAAATTCAATACTTCTTACATAAAAGCGGAAAGCATTATATAAAAAAAATGGTGGTGGTAGTGTATTTCTGAAAATGATCTAAACTGGCTATATCTGAAGCTGTTGGCAAATATCACATTTTTATTTGCAAAGGCAGAAATAGCCTTGAAAGACAGCTCGTGGTTCTTTGCTTTCTGAGCTGAATTCATAAACTAAGTGTAATTTCAGTATGGCCTTTTTTATATAATAAGTTTACTTTTTAAAGAGTAGCAGATGAGACATGAGTCCATGAAGAAACAAGAAATAAGAGAATGAACCTAAGTTGAGCTAAAAAGCTATACAGGGCCTTGTGACTTAACTTTTGTATTTTTTATCTTGTGTTGCTTTAGAAAATACATCAGATTTTCCTGAAGTTGATATAGAAGACCCCCAAAAGATAGAAAATAGTCATTTCTCTTTCAGCTAGTCTTCTTTATTTCTTCAGAATTCTCTACCTAAAACTTTTGAGTGATGTCTGTACTTCTCACAAAGCTATATTTTCCATCATGTCAGGGAATATTTAGTTCACATTGCCACAATAATGTTCTCGGTTTCCTTAGGTAATCTCTGGGTTTTTTCTTTCAAATGGGTCCAACTTTAGAACCATGTAGTCCTCAGTAATCAGTCCCACTGTGGTGTATTCTTTTTTTTTTTTTTTTTTTTTTTTTTAAACCATCTTAAATCTTTAGAAATGAAAGTAAAGCTTATCTCATATGAGATAGATTAGCCTGTTAAGTTTATTTTTCCCTTTTTCTTGCTATTAAACTTTTAAATAAATTCAATTTTTGCATATTTTAGAAGTATAATCTCAACTTTCTTTAAGTGGATTTTCATTGTTTATTTTCTCAATTCATTTGTATCTGCCAATTTCTGTGTATTTGAGTACTTTGATTAAGTTGTGAAGGATGACAAAGCTTAGCATGTGTGTATGAGGGAAGAAGAGAGGAAGAGTGATAATTTTTACATGTAAAAGTTAATTCTTGGTAAATATAACAGTGTATTGTCTATTGAAGATAGCTGTGTGTTGACTGTCACCTTTTTTTCCTCCAAATAGTTATCAATAAGGATGGCTAATTTGAAATGTCAGATTGAGAATCAATATTTATTCCAAAAGTTTGCTGTTTGGACTGCTCTTTCACCTCTAGGATAATTCAAATGTTTATGCATCCAAAAAAAAATCTGGTTTCAAATACAGTTATTATGCTATACACAATAACATTTTTTTTTTAAGATTTCAATTTTTCATTTTCCACTAGGCTCTCTTCTTTCTTTACTTCTTAAGGTTTTAGGTGGTGTTCTGATTATGCATTGTGAGTTTATCATTTAAACTTTTTCCTTTTTTAAATGTTTGTGTAGAAAATTTATGATGCACCTTGGTG